>NC_080166.1:48365509-48730779 GCF_950295315.1 Erinaceus europaeus
CTCTCTGTCTCTCTCCCTCTCTATCACCTCCTTCCCTCTCAATTTCTGACTGTCTCTATCCAACAAATTAAAAAAAAAAAAAAAGAACATAGTTCCCTGTAGGAGACATTTTCTTTATATAATTTTTTAAACTTTATTCATTTTTCCCTTTTGTTGCCCTTGTTTGTCGTCATTGTTGTTATTATTGTTGTTATCGTTGTTGTTGGATCGGACAGAGAGAAATCGAGAGAGCAGTGAAAGATAGAAAGGGGGAGAGAAAGACAGACACCTGCAGACCTGCTTCACCGCCTGTGAAGGGACCCCTCTGCAGGTGGGGAGCCAAGGGCTTGAACCGGGATCCTGATGCGGGTCCTTGAGCTTTGCGCCACGTGTGCTTAACCCGCTGCCCCATAGCCCAGCTCCCAGGAGACAAGTTTTATGTTCATGTGATCCTCATAATAAAAGTACCATTATCGTCTCAGTTTACAGATGAGAAAGCACATGTTCAGTGAGGTTAAGCAAACAAGTCAAGGTCACACAGATATTAATAAATAGCACTTAAGTTTCTCAGGCAAGCAGTGTGATGCTTGTGCAAATATATAATTCATGGTAGCTATGACAAAATAGAGCAGATTCGAGTGTGAGGGACTAACAATTGGATTATCAAAGTAGGATAGAGATACAGTTAAGAAAAAAATTGGGCTGGGGTGACAGCATAATGATTGTGCAAAAAAGACTTTCTTGCCTAAGTCTCTGAGGTCCCAGGTTCAAAACCCAGCACCATTATAAGCTAGAACTTAGCAGTGCTCTGGTGAAAAGAAAAAAAAGACAAAAACCAAAACTTAGGGGCCAAGCGGTGGCGCACCTGGTTAAGCACACATTACAATGCACAAGGTCCCAGGTTCAAGCCCCTGGTCCCCACCTGTAGCGGGAAAGCTTCACTAGTGGTGAAGTAGGGCTGCAGGTGTCTCTCTGTCTTCCTCTCCATCTCTATCTCCCCCACTTCTCTCAATTTCTCTCTGTCTCTATCCAATAATAAATAAATAAATAAATAAATAAATATTAAAAAAGAAAAAATAATAAAGTACAATGTTTTTCTCTAACATTCATTAATACACAGCCTACATCAGTGTCTGAGATGTTTCTATATATCTTATGTGGGATCTCACTGTCAAGAAAACATAAAGATAAACAAATATAAAAGTAAATGAGGGGAAAGGTGATGGCACACCCGGTTAAGTACACATAGTATCAAGCACAAGGATCTGAGTTGGAGCCCTCTGCTCCCCACCTGCAAGGGGGTAGCTCCACAAGCATAAAGCAGGTCTTCAGGAGTCTCTCTATCTCTCTCCCACTCTCTCCCCTGCCCCTCTCAATTTCTCTCTGGCCTATCTAGTAGAAAGAGAGAAAAATGGACACCAAGAACTATGGATTTGTAGTACCAGCACAGAGCCCCAGCAATAACCATGGAGGTAATAAATATATAAATAAATAAATAAATAAATAAATAAATAAATAAGAAAATGGGATTTATTTTACTTGAAGGTGAAAACAACCTGGAAGATTAGGTCAAATTCATTCATTGACCCCCTAGCCATTTCCAAGGTAACTCCAAAGCACTCTTGAGATTCAGCAAATACAAATTAGAAGTCTCAACAATTGGGCTGAAGAGATTGCATAATGGCTATGCAAAAGACTTTTGTGCCTGAGGCTCAGAAGTCACAGGTTGAATCCACTGCATAAACAGCAGTGCACAATTTAAAAAAAGAAAAAAAAAAGAAAAAGGAAATCTCAACAATTAGCCACAGAAGTTTTGGAAAGATAGCTAATACAATCCCATCAATTTTTTCCCCATTCAGTTTGCCTCAAACATTTTAGGTTCATAGTGTTTGTTAAATAAAACAATGTGAAGGGCCATGTTTGGGAATAACCCAAATATCAACAACAGTATAATTGCAAAAACTAAAGACATGGTTCTCAATATCCTCCTGAGTATAACGGGACGATAATCATGCATAACTTGTCAATGGACTATCAGGATTAGAAATAACTCACTGAGTATCCATTAGTGAGTGCCCAGTACAAAAGGCTTAACAGTAAAAGATAGTCGCTATTTTTGTTATCAATACTCTTGACATTCATATAATAAAAATACAATGTTCTAACCCCCAAATGACAATCTACTTTTGGTTTGATTTTCTTTGATTACTGACTAAAAGTATTTTCTATTTCTGTATTCTGTTGCTTTTAAGATATATGTAAGAATTGGGTTGAATTTCTTTTTTTAAATAAATATTTATTTATTTATTCCCTTTTGCTGCCCTTGTTTTATTGTTGTAGTTATTGATGTTGTTGTTGTTGGGTAAGATCAAGATCGAAAGAAATGGAGAGAGGAGGGGAAGACAGAGAGGAGAAAAGAAAGATAGACACCCGCAGACCTGCTTCACTGCCTGTGAAGTGACTCCCCTGCAGGTGGGGAGCCTAGGTCTCCAACCAGGATCCTTCTGCCAGTCCTTGTGCTTTGCACCATGTGTGCTTAAGCCACTGTGCTACCGCCCAACTCCCTTGAGTTGAATTTCTATAGGAGGGCATAGGTTAAAAGAAGAGCCATATTATATTAAAAGAGAATCAATTTGACATGTGTTATCTCCCTTGAGTTAGGAATACAAGTTCTTCATTGTGTTCAGGGATATGATCACCTAGTGAATGCTCTGAAAACTGGGGTTGAAAGAGAAGGGGGGTGCTGCTTAAGAGAAGAAATGAAATACCCACCAAGTATTAAAGGAGATCAGCTGTCTGAAATAATAGCTACAGCTATTCATATAGAAGCTGCTGCTTGAGCCTGTCCACAGGCTGTCACAACATATTTTGCTGCTGGAAATAAATTATAGATACAGAGGCCTCTGGAAATATCATGTATCATTTTGCATTGTAATCATTACTTCATATCCCTGACTTCCTTTTGGGATAGAAGAAAAAATAATATTATCTTTTAGACATTGCCTGCACATTGCCTGATACTTGAAATTTTCTCAGTACATTTTTGTGTGCACAACTGAGAGGAGTAACAAAAAATAATGTTTTAGACAGAGTAAGTTGTGATACAGAGATACAAGATATGTGAAAACACTAATGTTACCATCATTGCTTTGCTTGCATATAATACAGTATGATCATTTCCTTTAATTAAATATTTTCATGATTTTTGTGCCATAATTATAACAAAGACTTAACTAGGACAGAAATTTTTTATTTTATCCTACAAAATCTCTCCTCTGTATTGTCTAGTCAGAGAGACTCATTTTCCACATATAATTTAAGAATGATAAGGGAAAGATTCTCACTATCACTCCCCCTTGTATAGTGCTTGTAGGTATCATGGCCTTGATCTTTATTAAACAATTTAGAAAAATCAAACATTACTATTTGCATTTAAAATATGAAGAAATGTGACAAGTTCAAGATGATTGTGTAGGAGGAACCACCATATGCAATATCACAGATGGGCCTTGTGAAGATTACGCCAAGTGAAATAAGTGAAAAGTAAACATATATTGTATGATTTCACTGACTTGTGGAAACAATGAAGTCAAATAACTAATCAAAAGAAAACAAAAACTATTTGATTAGCAAAACAGGTTTCAGAATAACAATGGGACAGAAATGGGTGAGAGATAAGGGGAGTTAATCGCTTGTACATCTTTTTTTTTTTTAGAATGAAAATTTCTTTCTCTCTTTCCTTCTTTTTTTTTTCATTTTCTTTCCTTATGTTATTGATAGGTCCGAGAGAAATTGAGAGAGGAAGTGGAGATAGAGAAGGAGAAAGAAAGATAAGACACCTGCACACTTGCTTCCAGGTGAGAACTGGGGGAACCCAGGTGCTTGGTATTGTGTAAATTCAATCAGTATACCACTGTCTGGGCCCGAGAATGAAACTTTTACAGTTTATTTCCATGTCAGAAAGAGATAAAATATAAACTAGACTCTTGGTAGTAAGCATGACATATAATAAAGAGAGCTCAAAACATAGTGTTATATACACGTGAAACATGATAAAAACTTATTTTAATGTACTGATTATTAGTTACAAAATAATTATAAAAATAGAGATTAGCAATGCTAATTGTAACATTCTATTGATGGATTCATTCAATCATGGAATATGAAAAAACAAAGCAAGCAAACTAACAGAAATCAACATAAACATAGCTCCAGGCTCTGACAAAAAATGGTAGTTATTAGTAGGGAAAGGGGAAAGAAGCAAGAGAAATAGGTAAAGGAGTCAACTTGATGGTCAAGGATACTACTACAACTTTGATAGTATGGAAATTGTGGTTTTCTACTCTTGAAACTTAATGCAGGTATGTAAGCCAATGGCCAGTCACTATAAAAAAGATCAAATAAACAAACTAAATGTGATAATATGCAGGTTAACCTCAAGTGTGACTAGATCATACTCTGTACCCTTCTGTCATAACTGTACACAGTCCTAGCTGATGACTTAAAGGAATCACAGTCATGTTAGAAAAATATCCAACAGTGGAGATTACTCTAGTCAAAGATATAGCAGAGGAAAATAAAACTTGTGAAAATGTTATATTGGTAACAGATTTTCACAGAATGTTTGGGGGATGAGGAAACTGATGTCTTAAACATAGTAGTCTTCTTTTTCTCTAAATGAAACTTCATTTTTTAATATTTTATTAATGATTTACACAAGTGCAAGATAATATCATTCTATACCACCTTCATACCAAAGATCTGTGCCCCACCGTCTTCCATAGTAAACACCATAGTTTCCTCGAAGTCTTAGATCTAAGAGTTGCCTATGTATATATATTTTTCTTTTTTCGAGTTCCTGTGTTTGAATATTAATTCTCTATATTCCACAGGAATGAAAGCGTCCCTTCACTTCCTTCCTGACTTCACTAAGAGTATTTAACAACAGTTCCATCCATTTTGTCCCAAAGGACACAATATAGTTAGACCAGTTCTTTCATCTTATGGTAAGAGATGGTTAGGTTTGCTCTTCAAAGGAACATGAGTAAAACAATTGTTTAGGACATTTTTTAATATAAACTGTTATCTATAACCACCTGTGCTCATTGGTTGTGTATTCTTTAAGTCAGATAATATTTACTTTCAGTGCTTGCTAATCCTCCAGTAGAGACCCTCAGATTCTATCCCTTTCCTTATTTAGGCATTGGCCAGATGTGAGCTCTGAAGCCCAGCCCAGGGGTGGAGGAGACAGTTCTGTGTCAGGGAGAAAAGAAAGGAGGAGGCTGAGGGGGTGCACTGATGCCTGACTGCCACTGTAGGCTGCACGTCCTTTTGCAAAAGAATAAACACCTTGCTTCAACTCTTTTATCTTTTGCCTTGACAAGTAATTTTAATTGGTTATTATTTGCATTATGCTTCCTGTAAGTACCCTGCAGGGAGTTAGCTATTCCTTCCCCCACTATTTAAAAAGACAAAAGACTCAAAAAACTTATAATTTATAATCATTGTTTTGTCCAACTTCATCTCAATGACCTTGGAAAATATGTAGTTGTCCTGAGGTGCTTTTTAACTCATTATAATATGGAAATGAGGGTGCCTTAAAACAAAACTTCTCAAACTTAAATTGTATCAAGTTCACATGGAGATCCTATTAAATCACAAATTTCTAGATTCCACCCATAGGGAATCTGAATCAGTTGAACAAAGAAATTAACATTTCAAACAAGTTTTCATGTGATGCTTATTAGGCTGTTAGTCCAAAGGCCAAAACTATGCTACCTTGCAAGACAAAGTCTAAGAACATTCATGGTACATGAATATTCAATGATTTATTTTATTACTACTTACTTTATGATTATACAAATACTGTAAGTTCTGCACATCAAAATTATTGAATAGTGTTCATCATCCTGTCATAAACCTTCAGTAATTGGTCTTTTCACTATTTTCTCATCTTAAATTACTTTTACTTTCATTGCTTTCCATCAATCAGTTCCCCATGGGGAGGTTATGCATCTGTATCTTTATGGACTAATAACTTAACAGATTCTTCCAGAAATTATCTGTATCTACCACTATGTCATTTATATAATTAACTGTTTTCTCCTCTGGATTTTTTTTAACCAATTGCAAGCATAAAGATAATATGTGATAACAAAATATCTGTTTATCCCATGGCCTGTCAAACTGACATATAATTATGGCACAATATTTACATGTAATATATAATTTATATTCTTTTTTTTTGCCTCCAGGGTTTTGCTGGGGCTTGGTGCCTGCACCATGAATCCATTGTTCTTCGAGGCTATTTTTTTTTCTTTTTGTTGCCCTGGTTGTTTTATCGTTGTTGTAGTTATTATTATTGTTTTTATTGCTGTCATTGTTGTTGGATAGGACAGAGAGAAATGGAGAGAGGAGGGGGAAGACAGAGAGGGGGAGAGAAAGATAGACACCTGCAGACCTGCTTCACTGACTGTGAAGCGACTCCCCTGCAGGTGGGGAGTCGGGGGCTCAAACCCGAATACTTACGCTGGTCCTTGCGCTTTGCACCACCTGCACTTAACCCACTAAACTACCCCCCAGCTCCCTATAATTTATATTATATTGGAACACAAATAAATGACTATGAGCCACTTAAATACTGTCATTTTCAAAGCATACTTAATTTTACAACATTCTCACAAAATGTGCTTCAGGATCCTAACTATATATACTTTAGAAAATATGCACAACTGAGAATAAAAATTGATTATGCACTATGCATAAAGGTTAAGTGAATTAATCCAAAACTAACATTCTCATGACCAAGCTATTGTGTCCATAGACTGTCTCCCTAACTCTTGGTAAGTGTAAAACATATATCAGTTTAGTTCAACTTCTGGGTCATTGCTATATAGAAAATATTCACAGGGGGCTGGGTGATGGCACACCTGGTTGAGAGCATATCTTAAAATGTGCAAAGACCCAGGTTCAAGTCCCCAGTCCCCACCTGCAGGTAGGAAGCCTCACAAGTGGTGAAGCAGGTCTGCAAATGTCTCTCTGTCTCTCTCTCCTACCTATCTCCACCTTAGTCCCAATTTCTGGCTGTCTCTATCTAATAAATTAATAAAGATTATAAAGAAACTTCTCATTTAAAAAAAAGAAAGAAAATATTGACATTCTGATAGAAAGAGATATTTCATTCTGTTTTCTACAATGTTTGGATATACATCATGAGGGTTAAAGACAGCAAATATTATAATTAACTTACAGCTGTGCTCAAACTTCAAAGTTCATTATCAAATCACAAGTTAGAAACAAAATTCTATTTTCAAGAGGTTGACATGTATTATTGCTTCATTGTGATTACACTTAGAGAGACGTTAGGCTTTAAGTTAAAACACATTTGAGTTTATGAAAATCTGAGAACACATGGATATGACTTTTGTTTTTATTTTCTTTTAATTTTTTGTTACTGTTGATTTAATATTGATTTACAAATTTATAAGATAACATGAGAAAATTTCATACCTTTCCCACCACCAGAATCCTGTGTCCCCATTTCCTCCATTGGAACTGTTTTAGTTCTCCCAAAATCACCAGTATGGGTTGACTATCATTTCTATAACCATCTACATTTATATGTGTAAGTACCCATTTTTTGTATGATCTTGTCTTCTTTTCCTTTCTAAGCCCTTTCTTTTTTTCCCCCTCTGGTCCTGATGGAATTATAGTTCAGAGCCATCTGTTCCTTTAACATTTACCCCACTGGGAGTATGGACCAAAATTCATTCTGGGGTGCAGAAGGTAGAAGGTCTGGCTTCTGTAATTGCTTCTCCACTGGTCATGGGCATTGACAGGTCAGTCCATACCTCCATCTTATTTCTGTCTTTCTCTAGTGGATTAGGACTCTAGAGAGGTGAGGTTCTGGGACACACTGTGAGTTCATCTGCCCAGGAAGCAGTGAAGCAGGCCTGCAGGTGTCTATCTTTCTCTCCCCCTGTCTTCCCCTCCTCTCTCAATTTCTCTCTGTCTTATCCAATAACACTGACAACAACAGTAATAATAACAACAATGATAAACAACAAGGGCAACAAAGGGGGAAAAAAGTTCCTTTATCTACACACCTGACTCTACTTGCCTAATTTGTGTCTCATTATTTCTAACACATTGGACTCTCAAGCATGAGCTTGATTCCTGGCGTTGTTTAATTCTCTCTCTCCTCCTCTCACTTGCTCTCATAAATAAATAAAATTGAAAAAGAGACAGTAAACAAAAGAAAATAATAGTTGAATAAAGCTGATTCATAAGATCATCAATTTAAAATGCTTTGATTACTGACAGGAAAATAAATAATTATATATCTTATATCTTTATCAGTAGCATATGAGTATTCGCACTAAATATAAGTTAACTATTTCGTTTAAATAATCTGAAAAAATATTCAATACAATTTATTGCAAAAATCTTTGTAAATTTAAACCTTTAATGGCATGGCAGGCTGATTGAGTCATGAAATGCCATCTCTTGTAAATATCACAGCCACAAAATGTTAAATAGATTGTTACCTTATGCATAGCTAACAGTTAACTCAGTCTGACATTTTAGTGGATCACGGTGCACTAATAATAAAGTATACAAATCCTCATCCCAAAATGCAAAAATTACACATAAAAGTAACAAGAGTAGATTAATCTTAATCATTTCCTGTAGATGAAGGTGTTGACAAGATCTTGGGGTTTGCAGTGATATGTAGTTAAATATTATGCTTGTATGTCTATCAAGATATTCTGGGTTAAGGATTAATCCTCAGTGAAGGATTATAATCCTCAGTGGAGGATTATAGAAAATTTGTACTGTAGACTGAATGAAGTTCACCTTCCCCTAATGTAGATAGATTCATCCAGTTTGCTAAGGTCTGAGTAATAGAAATACATAAAAGAAAGAAAACCACCTGTACCAGTGATTTTCTGACTGTGAATCTTCCCCACTGCAGGTGGGCGTTGGGGACTTAAACTTGGGTCTTTGAGGATGGAGATGTTTGTCTCGAGCAGTTGCACCATTGTCTAGCTCCTAATTTGGTAATTTTAATGCACAAGTGTGTGTGTGTGTGTGTGTGTGTGTGTGTGTGTGTGTGTGTGTGTGTGTGTGTGTGTAGGGATAAAAGACTATTACTAAATCCTTTTGGACAGAACACATGTACTCAGCAGAACTTTTTCTTTAAGCAGTGTTCCAAATGATTCCACCAACTACAGTTTCTTGGATTCTTGGTTGCTTCTGCATCCCATCAGTTTGTTTACAAGCTTTTTTCCCTTCCAAAACATAAGTTTCCTGTAACCATTACTTGAGAAAGAGGTAGTAGAAATTGTTCAGGAGACAATTTTGTTAGGTTATCATGTGACTAAAATGTCTTAGCTACTGAGACTGGACCTTTGTCTCCAGATCATTGGTCACAACCTATGGTTTCCTGGCCTGGAGAATCAAGCCCACACTATCCCTCTGTTCTCACTCCCTTGTCTTACCACATAGTGCTTAAACTATTACTTTTTTATTCACTTATTTAATCAGTGTTATATCTTCCACTCAAATGGCTCACAGAGATACACAACAACAAAAATATAATATCTGATTCTATGGATTTTATAATAATACAGCGCTTAAACATTTAAAGAATTAGATGAATGATTGTGTAATTAGAAATCAAGGTAAGCACCACAAATGAAAAAAGCAAAGAAAAAAATATAGTAGATAACTCCCTCATTTCCCCGCTGAGATTCTTGATTATTGAGCTAAAGGTCTATTAGAAGTACATAGGATAAAACTTACAGGAGTCATGTTGAATTTCTGCAGTGTCTGTTGTGATATCTCCTCTTTCATTTACGATCCAACTTATTTGGGTCGTCTCCGTGTGAGTCTGGCTAAAAGTTTGTCGATTTTGTTCATTCTTTCGAAGAACCAACATTTACATTCATTGATCTTTTGTATGGTTTTCTTATTTTCAATGTTCTTTATTTCTGCCTTAACGTTAGTGATTTCTGTCCTTCTGGTTGTTTTAGGGTTCATTTGTCCTTCTTCTATGTTTTTAAGGTGTGCAATCAGTTTATATATTTATGCTTTTTCTTGTTTCCTAATGAAATAGCACACAACATAATCTGAAAAGTATGGTCACTAAAATGAAATTAGAACTAAAAAAAGAAAAATATGCTAACAATCCTACCTTGCAAGAATATTTTTTCCCTGATTTTTTATAGGGTTGGGGAGTCATGGACATCAGAACTGAAAAAAAAGATTACCATAAAGAGAAAGATGCAGGCAATACTACTTTCCAGGCACAAGCAATTACACATTCTTGTTAGTGGTTTATAGTAATATTCCCCAGGACCCAGAGAGAGATTTATCTACTCTTTTCAACTGTTGTTTTATGACACTGCTAATAGAAGGAACCCTGGAGAAATGAGTTATATGTCATATCCTAACCCCCTAAACTTTAGGATCACCTATGTTTTTATTTCAAAATATTTGTCATAATACTCACTCCAGATTATTTAATTGCTTATTCACACCAGACTGTGTATCTTGGTTAAACCAGATGTGTTTTACTCATCTTGGATTCTTCACTGTCTGTCAGAATAGCTGACACATCACTGGGGTTCAACATCATATATTTACAGAAAGAAAAAACAGTTCTGCACTTAGTTGAATGCACATATTACCATGTGCAAGGACCTCTGCTCAAGCACCCCCAGCCAGCTCCTGCCCCCTCCCCGCAGGGAAAAAGGCTCATGAGTGGTGAAGCAAGTCTGCAGGTGTCTATCTTTCTCTCTATCTCCCTCTCCACTCTCAAATTCTCTCTATCCTATCAAATAAAATAGACGAAGAAAAAAAGAAGAAAAAGGGGGGGGGGGAGAAATGGCCACTGGGAGCAACAAACTCTTACCTGCTCCTAGCTCTAGTAATAATCCTGGTGGCAATAACAATAATAATAATACCAACAACAGCAACAATAATAAAAAGAAGAAGAAAGAAAAAGAAGCATGCATTTCTGGAACGTATGTGAATTCTGTCTGAAGTTGTTTTGTTGAAAATTACACAAGCTAATTCAGTGAGAACATAGCTCTGAGTTCACTATAGTCGCTAGGGCTGTGTGAAGTAAATTAAAACAGGAAGAGAATGTTCTGAGCTATGCTGTTGATGCTTTTTTTAATAGGTGAATAAGTAAAAACTTAAGTATAAATAATTTCTTGTTGTTATGGCTAAAGTTGCTCTACAAACAATTCCAGCTTTTCTACAGTCTAATTATTGGTGCTATTTTTATGATGATCAGACTCCTGATTTATCTTCATTTCTGTGAATAACTAGGTATTATGATCATGATTCAAGCTCATAACTAGCAGCGAAAGCAGTTATGGCATGAGCAACGAGCACTAACAGGGAATACAGATCTATAATAGACCATATTTAGGGATGAAGATAACCTGAATTTTGCATAACTTATTCTAGAAAAATATTTACCTGACATTTAAGATTCAAGGAGGGGAAAATCTCAGAACTATCTATCAACATAAAGTATGAGAAAGCAGATCCACTGCTTTAACTCCTCATGATATGTGCTGGAATTAAAGAAAGGAGGCGAAGATGATGACAAAGACCTGGACGCTGGAGTAAAACTGCTTTGAGTGTGTAAATGGCAGGGGGAGCAGTTAAATGATATCTACTGGATATATGGAACACATTCTAATTTTTTTTTTTAAAAAGTCTTGCTTTGAGATCATTCTCATGTATCCAATAACAAAGACCTTCAGATGGGAGTTTAAAGTGTTAAAGTCCATGTCATAACAAGCAATTTTTACTCAGACTTCTAGCTGCAAAAAAAAAATTCATTTATATTGTTCAAATTCAAGACTCGTTTGTTTCTATCTAGGGCTTATTTTGACTGCTACAATAGATTCTTGAACTTTTAGGCAAGCTTTTACAAAAGAAAACATATAAATGAACTGAACATGAAAGAGTTTGCCAGTGATCACAGCCAACCTGAAATTAAGCAATGCAAAAAAAACTCTGAGGAAGGAGGACAAAGAGAGGGCTGGTGGGAAGGGTGGGGCTAGGTTTTAGAGGTCCTGGTACATGATGGTGGAAAAGATCCAAGTTTGGGGTGAAAGTGTTTTGCAAATACTTACTGTGGTGAGATGAGAAATCTTACCCTCATGGCAACAACTTTACTGTAAACCATCTACCCCAGTAAAATGATATAAGAAGTTAAATTGAGACTTATCTTGTTTTAAAAGAAGTTGGAAAACTTTTTTTTTTCTGCAAATGTTTATAACGTGAAGGAAACCAACAAAAGTACGTAGCATAAATAGCTGAGTTTCAGAATTCTTAGAGATTTAAGGTTCTGTTTCAAAGATGTAGTGACTAGCACTCCATACTAATTTAGATGAATTCATATAAATGGAGTGTATTTGTTCCTTCCTATAAATAATGCAAATATAAGGCAGCTTCTCTTGCAGGTTTTGAATGCAATGTCGGCTGCCACTCTGACGCCAGAACAGCTGGGAGGACTCCGGGCTGAGCTGGAGACCGCCGTTGAAGTGAGCACCTTTGCTTCCACTCAGGACAGGAGCATCTTACCCTTTGCTTGGAAAAAAAAAAAAAAAAGAACAAAGAAAACAAATAAAAAGTCATATAATAGTGTAAAGACACTGAATATAAGAATATTTAAAAGAATCAGGTGGTTACTCCCCCAACACACACATGCTTTAAAGTAAAAATTGTAGAAGGGAAAAGGGGTTTATTGGATAGCATCTATTGGAAATGAGTGTTTTACCATATGTCTGTAGCTATAGTAAGATAAAGGAGAGAGAGGAAAAGGAAAACAGAGGAAAAGTTTTGGATCACATTTATTTATTTATTTTAATAAAAGGTAGATGTCCACCAATGCCGGAGGGATCTTTGTGTTTACTAGAATTAAGAATGAGTATTGCCATGGCTCTCTGCAGCTCTGATTAGCTCTCTAGGAGTTAGAATACTTTCCTTGGTAGTCAGGCGGTAGCGCAGCGGGTTAAGCTCACTGTGGCGCAAAACGCAAAGACCAGTGTAAGGATCCCAGTGGAGACCCTGGCTCCCCACCAGCAGGGGAGTCACTTCACCAGTGGTGAAGCAGGTCTGCTGATGTTTATCTTTCTCTGTCTTCCCCTCCTCTCTCTGTTTCTGTCTGTCCTATCCAACAATGACGACATCAGTAACAACAAAAATAATAACTACAACAATAAGGCAACAAAAGGAACTAAATAAATATTTTTTAAAAAAAGAATTCTTTCCTTGGCCTGGGGAAAAGTTTCTATTCTAATTTTCAGAATGCAGCGATCCATTTCTCCTTGATTTCTTCAGTATTTACAACTCCATATGTCAATGATTCAGACAGCTTTGAAATATGATGCCTGGTCTTGAAAAGAAATTATAAATTTACCCAAATTTATTTCATGAATATCCCTTTACATCTCCAAATTTTCCATCTGAACACGTCTTTTCCTTATAAACTGAGTACTGTATATGTCTTCTTGCAGGCAAATTTCTAGACCTTTCTGATTCTTGTTTTTTAATGGAAAAAAAAACAACAACCATAAAGTTGACTAACATTCCCACCAGCAGTACAGCACAGTTCATTCTTTTCAACAGCCTCTTCAACAACTGTCATTTTCTGTTTTGTTGATGTAGACTGTACTCTCTGGTAGAAGATGGTATCTCAGTATATATTAGCTTTGCATTTCTCTAATGCAAAGTGAATTGGAATATTGCTTCATGCATGTGAGAGTCATGTGTATCTCTTCTTTAGAAAACTGTGTTAAAAGGATGACAGAGGACCTAGTGGGGGTTGTATAGTTATATGGAAAACTGGGAAATACTATGCATGTACAAACTATTGTATTTATTGTCGATTGTAAAACATTAATTCCCCAATAAGGAAATTTGAAAAAAAAAAAAACTGTCTGTTTAGTTCTTTAGTCCACTTTTTTATTGTTTTTTTTTTCTTTTCTTTTCTAATAGAACTGTATTTATGGACACTGAAGGAAAAAATAAGGCAATGATTTTAACATAGTTAGCATTCTTTTTTATTCCTTTATGTGAATTCAAATTTTCTTTCCTTTTTTTTAAAAAAAAAATTTTATTTGTAAAAAGGAAACTGACAAAAAACACAAGATAAGAGGGGTACAATGCCACACAATTCCCACCACCAGAACTCTGTATCCCATCCCTTCCCCTGATAGTTTTCCTATTCTTTATCCCTCTGGGAGTATGGACCCAAGGTCATTATGGGGTGCAGAAGGTGGAAGGTCTGGCTTCTGTAATTGCTTCCCCGATGAACATAGGCATTGACAGGTGGATCCATACTCCCAGCCTACCTCTCTTTTTCCCTAGTTGCAGGAAGCCACCCTCTCAGGGACCTCAGTTAGTTTAACATTTTACTTAAAATTGTTTAAGTGACTCAAAAAAAAAAAAGTTTCCAACACAGTTCTTATGTGGTAACATAAAGGTAAAAATTCATTTGCTAAGACAGCTAAATATTTAAAATAGAAGTTTTAAGTATTTAACGTGACAATTCTTCATCTCCAAATTGATATGCAAATTATCTATGTATTTAACTGAAAAAGTTCCAGCACATTTTGGAGGGCCCCCCAAACATCCTGTGAACTATTTTGTGGATACTGGTCCACAGCAAATTTGGCATTTGTCTGACACTAGAGATGTTTTGAGAAGCATTGTCACTAATGTGTGTTAACTCTCTAAGTAATTAGAGTTTGTTAAAGTTTAAAGAAAAATTTAGCCAAACTGAATTTGGTTTAGAGATCCTGGTTATAGAAATTGCTACAGGAGGTTAAAAAGATAACTTTTAAATTTATGTTCTTTAAAATTCAAACAGAGCCTCTTAAAATTAGGTATCACACACTGAGGATGTGTCTAGATCTTGACTGTGATAGGTAAAAGTTTTAAATTACCTTCTTAACTAAAGAAGTAAAACTGCCCTGGTTAGTGAAAGATAACACAATGGTTATGTTAATGATTTACATGCCAGAGGCTTTTGCTCTGATAAATGAGGTTTAATTTAAATAAGATAAGTAAAAAATTTTTTTTCCAAATAAAACATCAAATAAATATGGGGTGGCCTAATGTAGAGCTGTATAGATGTTTTAGCTAACCTTTTTACATTTTATTCAAGAAGTATGCCCCTGGTTTCCCTGAGAAAGAACTTTAGATGTTAAAACAAGAGAGACTAGGTAAAAAGTTAAGAGAGTTTTATGTCTGATATAGACAAAAATGTTCTGGTTAAAACTTTTTACTTTGAAACTTGTTAGGAGATTTTTTTTTATCTTACTCATGAGTTAGTTACTTTTGCTTTTACAGTGACTTACTCCTTCTGATTAAGTTGTTACTGAGATAACTCCCCTATTTAGAAAGACTACAAAAATCATTATCAAATAATTGGCTTTTGAGAGTACAGATTCTACATGTCAAACTTTAATTAGTTCTTTTAGAGAGTAAAAAATTATCTGGCTTGTTTTAAGACACTGTCAGAGGTTTATTTTTGATAAATTAAGGTAAGACATGGTGTTTCTGGTCTGATAGATTTGTTTTGGCAAATCCTGATTTAACAAAATTATTATTTTGAACATTTAAGCTATGAGGTTTATCTTAGCCTTTTAAGTTATCTGTCCAAATCAAAGTGAAAGATCAATTAAGTTTTGTACCCACCCTTGTTCATAGCTGCCCTAAGGGTGTGATGGCTTTGTGGTAAGCAAAGATCCTAACAAACTAAGTTTAACATTTTACTTAAAATTGTTTAAGTGATTCAAAAAAAAAAAGTAAACATTTTATCATGTCAACACATTGGGTATTGACTTTCTGTAACATACTGGTATATTTTAATAAAGAGCCTTCTAAAATCATATAAAAGAACTCAAGCCAATTCTAACCATTGAATCATCAATTATAGTAAACTTATAACTTGGTACAAGTTCTCTTCCTAAGTAAATAATTATAGGTACATCTGTACGTGAAGAACTGACTTCTCATATGGTAAGATTTAAACTAAACATTTTTCTTTTTTTGTTTATGGGTGTGTGATGACTCCTAAAGTCACTCATATCTTTAAATTTTTCTCATTTCTTTACATTTTTAATGCTTGACCTGCCATAGTGAGAGAACTTTACTGGCTCCTGCATTGTTTAATTAAGATCTTGCTATTCAGACTTTTAAGATTAATCTCCATTGATAAAAGCCAATACTCTCTGGCAGATTGATGTAATTCACCTGCCCATGTTTAGTAAACAAAAACTTTTTTTTTCTCAATTGGTACTTTTTCTAAATTTATGTGGGCTACAGCTCAAACAAAAAAAAAGCTCAAAAACCTTATGAGCCATATGCTCTCCTGTTTTGCTTTAATAGATATATCCATTGCATGTATTTTTGTTTCCTTTAGAACATTACTCTCATTACAATATTCCCTATACTATAACCCTTAAGCTTAATTAATAAAAAAAGAAGGGGAATGCACCCCCCCAATATTCAGTTGGCTAAAGTGTCAATGTAGTGACTATACTAAACCTTCTTAATATTTACAAAAATTCAAATTGTCCATTTATTATATCTCATTGGCAAAACCACCCACTCTTCCAGTCATAGAGACATTTTTTTTTTCTTTTTTCAACACTGGATGTCCATGTTTGTTTTCCTTTTATTATGGTGGATGACATTATTGCTCTTGCAAAATCCACAGAGTCCCTGTTGGCAAGTCCTTACCACAAAGGACACCATGGCAGTATATATTCCGGCTAACCTCACCAACCTATCCAAGTCTTCTCTTTCTGCTGACCTACCACTGCTGACTTCATCCTTACATGTTTATTGACCACTCACTTTTCTCCCAATATTACTCATGTTCAAAGAACCTCACCTAATGTGTATGCACCTCCTCTGTGTTTTGGTGCAACACCACCCTATATTTTCATGTCAATTCTTCTCTACCTGGTTCTTGCCTCCTAGTTTTGCTTGTTTCACAGCTGACCCTCTATAAAGAAGAAAAATTTCATCAATTGGCACTGACAACCTACAGAGGACCAGACATGCTGTGTTTCTTCCCCTGGACATTGCATCCACTGACTGCTTCCCTTTGACTTGCTGGTGGTGCGCTAGGACACTCTATATATTCCTCCCATGAATTTTCTGACAAATTACAACAGGTTATAGACTCCACCACAAGTAGTCTTGAGTTACTACAGAGATAGATTACATCCCTAGCAAAAGTTACCTTACAAAACAGACCTGCTTACTGCAGAGGTGGGGGAGGACCTGCTTAGCCCTAAAAGAAGAATGTTGCTTCTATATGGAACACTCTGGGGTGGTCAAAGACTCTATAGCTAAAGTTAGGGAAGGGCTATAATGTAGAAAGAAACAAAGAGAGAAAGAGCAGAACTGGTTCCAAAATTGGTTTTCCCCCTCTCCCTGGCTAACAACTCTTCTACCCTCCTTGCTAGGACCTCCCATAGGCCTGTTACTCCTCCTTTCTTTCAGACCTTGGGTCCTTAAAAAACTGACCAGTTTAGTAAAACAACAAGTGGAAGCCTTTCAAGCAAAACCTATACAGGTCCACTACCACAGGCTAGACTTAGCCGACAGAGGCCTGGCCGAAGATTAATGGCCTTCTTCTGGATAACCCCACCTAAGACAGGGACAGGGCCAAGGCTGTTCTGATACCCTATGACGGGTAAGGGGAGATCCACTTATCAGGGGCCCATTTGCCAGTGACGGGATTTAGCATGTCTGTCACTTTCACCTGCCTGTTTACCAACCTAAGATAGGAAACCTCAGCCAATGATAGCTACTGGGGCTTTAGTGATGGGTAAGGAACCTATGTGAAAGAGACACGCACTACATGTAGCCTAAGACACACGTGCGTCACCTAGGCCTCTTCCATTTTTTCTATGGTAATAAAAAGGGGGACTTGTGGGAAGCCGCCCCCTCAGGGACCTCGGTTTTGAGGAACAGGCTACTCCATCTTGTGTAAAAACTCCATTTGCCATAAGCCTGCCTGACATGTACACAGGCAAGACCACCCCTCACTCACCTCCTAGATATGTTTACTTAACCTCTGCATCTACATTCCTTCCTGGGACAGCTCCACAATTATCAGGACAGGTATGACCATAGATGGCAAAGAAAGAACATTCCAAGATTAGATAACCATAGCAATGCCGCTATGGTCCCTCCCTAACCTTAGAGCCATCCTTAAATACATATGAAAAATTTTCAATAAACGAGACTTGATCAGACTCCTGTCTTGTCTCCATTTCTCACGTCTCTTGTCCTACCCCATTCCCACTCCCCCTCCTAGGGTCTCTGTTTGACGACCCCGCGGGCTGGGGCACCTAGTGTGGCGAGGATCCAGGACATATTGGTGGGGTTGTATGCCCAGGGAAGTCCCATTGAATCATCTTAGCATCTAGAACCTGGTGGCTAAAAAAAAAAATTAACATATAAAGTCAAACAAATTGTTGACTAATCATGAACCTAAACGCTGGAATAGTTCAGATTATGGGGTGGGGGTCTCCATTTTGTAGATAGTTAGTAAGCCTATTTTAGTTATATTCCAAATGGCCCATGACTATACTAGTTTTTCTTTTTTTGTATTTTTTCCCTGAGCCTGAAATCTGATATGAAGGTGGATCCAAGTTATTGTCTGGGGAGATGATGTGATGGCTGGAAAAAGGACCAGAAAGCTGGATCAGGAAAGAGAGTAGCTCCCAAATATGGGAAAGGTATATAAATATTGTTGATTGTAAACCCTATTGCTTTGATGTGATCTGGGTCCATAATCAGCTTAGGAGTCTATGTGACCTCTACATCCCTGTAGATATGATCTTACATTCTGTGGTCATGAGTAGGAATGTTCCAAGCTGCCCCAATTTCAGGGCCCATCTTCCTTAGGTGTAGCATAGAGTATGTTTTCAGTCCTCCCTTCAGAGGACTGAACATTCTCTAATGTTGCTGATCCAAGTTGAGGGCAAGGTCCTATGGAGGCCCACAAAGGGGTCTATTGTGTTGTTCCTAATAGAGATGACAAATAACAATGGAGAGAGGGATTTATTCAAAGTCTAGGCCTATCATGTCTCTTTGAGAATTTCAGGACTTCCTTACTAGGGTCCCAGCTGATCGGGTGGCCTGATAGTGATTAAAGAGTCATTGTTATGGTGATATTGTGTATGCTACAGTGAATCCTAACAATGAGATTTTCAAAGTTAACCCAATTGCCAAATAATGTGATCATAGCAATAATTATCTATTGCCTTCTTAAGTCCTAAGACAGCAGAAACCCCCCACTTCCTCTATAGAGCCTATATTTCCCCTAGCCCTGGAACCTCAATTCATACCAAATGATATTGCATCCATCGATTCCAACCTAATCAACGCAATGAATACCACCTCAGCATACTTCACTTCAGACTGTGTCCAGAGATTTCAGGCATGGATGGTCAACCCTTCAGCCTCATTACTCAGGTGGGTGAGACCTTTCCTTTCATAGGATTCTTTAATTCCATTCCAGGTGTTTCACGTCCTAACAAAGTTCCAAAACCTATATATAGACCAGGTCCCATGAGATATGGCATATGCTCACATGTATCCATAAATTAGGGCAAAATATATACCTGAAAGCAAAAGTGCACAATAGTCTACAGTGAGTCAGTATATGCAACAAGCAAGTAGAAAGACCTAAAAAATAGGCCATAAAATCCATAATGAAATAGTGTCTACTTAGACTTAGATACCCTCCTCACCTACTTCCTATTATACTTCCCTCAGTCACTTCAGAGCTAACCTTATCAAAGCAAGGACTACAAAAGCTGAATAAGGGCAAGAGACTGGCACATTTTAATGATGACTCTTTAGTCTCTATCAGGGTTATATATTTTTTTCTTTTGTTAAACTGTGCTAATACTTTATAGATGTTTGATAATAGTTGCTTCTTTGATGCATGGCCACAAATAGCCATACATTTTATTCAGAATGACACCATATCATCTTTTTAAATTACAGAGTAGTATTTTATTGAATATATATATATATCCCACAGATTCTTTATATAGTCATCTGTTAAGTTAATTAACTAGTAGTGAGAGAACTACTGGATGTTTTTTTCTTACACATGAAGTACAGACACATGAAACTTAGAAACTTGAAAAAATAAATAGTAATATATATATCGGGTGTTGGGCAGTAGCAAAGTGTGTTAAGCGCATGTGATGCCAAGAGCAAGGACTGGCCTAAGGGTCCCAGTTCGAGCCCCTGCTCCCCACCTACAGTGGAGTTGCTTCACAAGCAGTGAAGCAGGTCTGCAGATGTCTATCTTTTTATCCCCTCTGTCTTCCCCTCCTCTGTTTCTCTCTCTCCTAACAATGATGACATCAGTGACAACAATAATAACTACAACAATAAAAAATAACAAGGGCAACAAAAGGGAAAGCAAATAAATATAAAAAATTAAAATATACTTTAGACTTTATCAACCTGTGTTGCTTATCGGAAGCAAGCTGTGGGACAAAAGCCCAGGACATCGATAGTGGATTAAATGAATTATGAACACATGTATGGATGTGAAAATACTCCCCTAAAATTATATCTTTATAATTCACTGTTAAACCACTAAAATTAAAATTATTATTAATACATATAAAATTATTATTAATGCATATAAACATTAATACATATTAATACTTTAAAACTATTAATTTAGGGCTCTGGATGGTTGTTAACCTTGCTGAGCACACACATGACAGTATGCAAAGATCCCAGTAACCATAATAGTTTTCCCATTTTAAATATGGTTTGTGTTGTGTCTGGTTGTTTATTTTATGTATGTGTGTGTTCAGTTCTCTAAATTCCACATGAGTGATACCATCGCATAGTTTTCCTTTACCTCCTTGCTTATTTCACTAAGCATAATGTTCTCACATTTCATCCATTTTATCCCAAAGGATGTAAAATCATCTTTTTATTGCTGAGTAATATTCCATTGAGAATATGTCCCATAACTTACATATTCAAGACATTACAAAGTGATAGAGGCCACATGTCTAGCTATGGAATTTAAGGGAATCTTGCTAGAGAAGTTGACATATGAAATTGAAGAGAAAATGCTATTTTTACAGATGGAGGTGGCAGAATTTGTAGGTGGCCAGAATTAAGTCAGAAAACCAGAGTCATGAGAATCTGATTGCAACTGAGATGTTCAACAGCAGATGAAAGATGAATTCAACTTCTCGTCTTGGATGGAGCTTGAAGGAACCATGCTAAGTGAGATAAGGCAGAGGGAGAAAGATGCAATATGGGATGATCTCACTCATGGACAGAAGTTGAGAAATAAGAACAGAAAGTAGGATGTGGACTAGGTTTTGTGTATTGCACCAAAGTAAAGGACTCTGAATGTGCAGGGGGACTTTTAGGTTCTGGTTCATGGTGGTTTTGAGGCCATAGTAGATTGGATTTTTATCTAAAATACATGAAAATCATTTTAGCACAATCACTGGAAAAAAGATAGTACTTCCAGGTATATTATTTCCAATTAATTGTGGAAGAATCATGCTAAAATATAATGGCTATGTCTCAAAGTTGAGAAGGTGACAGTATTACTGATACTTTGAGTTCTCAGAAATGTATTTCTTTATTTTGAATAATTTACTCTTATGTCTATCCAATAACTCCTTCTGATTCCAGAGCCCCATTCCTGTGCTATTACAAGTATCTGGTGATGCTCTCTTGATCAAAGCTTAGCCAATAACCTCAACTTACTCTCTGACTAGATGTGACAGAAAAGAACTTTGGGGCATCATAATGCACCTGTTTGAGAGTGAACATAATCATGCTCAAGGACTGGGAGTGATGAAGCAATGCTTCTGGTGCCAAGGACCCAGGTTCTAGCTGCAGGCCCCTGGCTGCAGGGGAAAGCTTTGCGAGTGGTCAAGTAGTGCCGCAGGTGCCTCTCTATCTCTCTTCCTCTCTATTTCTCCCTTCCCTATTTCTGACATTCTCTAACATATAAACAAATACAGATAATAAGAATTATAAATAAAATAAAATATAAAGAAATAACTAAAAGGGATTCACTTATTCCTCAGCAAGTTTTATTCCTTCTTACCAGATAAGCACATATTCCAATCAATGTTGGATTTTTTTTTTTCCAGATTTATACTCACTCACATAGAGTCACAAAGAAAAAAAATCGACCGGTTCAATCCCCAGCACCACTATATGCCATAACTAAATAGTGTTTTGTTTTTTCTCTCTGGGTCCCCCTCCCCCTCTCTCTTTCTCTCTCTCTAAAACACAATAAAATATTTAAGAAAAAAAAATGACAGGGGCTGAGTGATGGTGCACCCTATGGAGTGGCATGATTTACCATATGCAAGGAAGGACCCAAGCTCAAGCTCACCCTCCTGCCCACCTGCAGGGGGAAGCTTGATGAGTGGTGAAAGAGCACTTCAGGTGACTATCTTTCTCTATCCATGTTTCTTCCTTCACTCTCAATTTCTCTACATGTCTATAAGTAAAATGTATTTTAAAAAATTAAAAAGAAAACAAATCGATATAACAAGAAGTCCATTTAATCTAAAGACTTTTGAGGTAATGAGTTCAGCTAGCAAAATAACAGTGTAAATGGAAAGGCATATACGAGAAATATCATGGAGAAAGTGTACATGAAACTTCAAAAACAGGATAGAAAACAGAGATTCTGTAGGCAGTGGTGGCATACTCTACTGGATGCACAAGTTACTATGCACAAGGACCCCAGTAAAAGTCACTGGTCCCCACCTGCAGGGAGTAAGCTTCATCAGTGGTGGAGCAGGGCTGCAAGTGCCCACTAGCAGTACCCAAAATGGAGACCCCAAATTTTCATCTGCAATATTTCATCCTTTAGGTTCATGATTAGTCGACAATTTGACTTTATATCTTAACTCTTTTGTCAGCCACCAGGTTCCAGATACTAACATGAAAGGGGGGGGGGAGGCCCTGTGCTAACACTAGGGGACAGAGAACTAACCAGGAAACTCAGGAGAAGATCTACACCTCAGTGGCCTAGTGGTAGGGCTGTGAGAGTCTCTTTGCATAACCAATGGATTATCTCTGTCCCACCCTGCTTTATCTCTTAATGATTAAGAGGTTAATAGTGATTAATCTCTTAATTAATCAGTATTAAGCTAAGAAGCCTACTTGTAGTTTAAAAGCCCTCAGGCTTCCATAGCCTACAGGGAAGAAAAAGAACAAAAAAGGCTTTTAAAGCCACTGAGCTCCAACTCAGGGATTAAAATACTTTTGAAACAACTGTCAAATTCCACAATTGTGAACCCTTTAATTACCTTACTTAGACACAAGTCAATCCAGGCAAGAGTGATGAGTAATTTGAAAAGTACTGAGAGAGGGACCTCACATCATACTGTATAAAATAGTTAAACCAACAAGAAGAAATATTGGAGAAAGAAACCAGGACAAGGGTCCAGCTAAGAGCCCCCCCAAAGGATGAAACACAAAATAATGAGGTCAACATCTAAGCATTCATTAAAGAAATAATAACAGGGTGAATAAAGAGTTTGAAAGATTTGTCATCAGAAATGCAGAAACAACAAATGAGACTCTGGAAGAAAACACTAATTATCTCAAGGGTATTAGAGAGCTGAAAGTTGAAATAGCTGAGCTAAGAACACAACTAGCTTAACAAGCTAAAACAGTATCAAATAGGGTAACAAACTAGATAAACTCCAGAAAACAGTAGAAGGGAGAGAGAATAGAATAAAAAATATTCCGGAGCTAGCAAGATACTAATCTGGGAGTGTGACTGCTTTGTCATTCAAGTAAGCCAAGTTTGAACTCATCCCTTCCTACACAGGGGGAAACCTTGGTGTTGTGGTGTTAGTATGTTTCATTCACTTTGTCTCTTTCCATATCTGAAAAAAAGAAAAATTCAGCCTGGAAAAATGAAGACCAGCAACAACCAAAACAAATGATAAATCAATATTATTCAACACTATTAAATATCAGTTAGTTAGTCAGGCAGTAGCACAGCAGGTTAAGCACAGGTGGCACAAACCACAAGGACTGATTTAAGGATCCAGGCTGTAGCCCCCCCTCAGCCCCACCTGCAGGGGAGTAGCTTCACAGGCGGTGAACAGGTCTGCAAGTGTCTATCTTTCTTTCCCCCTGTCTCTATTTCTCTCTGTCCTATTTAACAAGGACATAAGTAACAACAACAATAATAACTACAACAATAAAACAAGGGCAACAAAAGGGAATACATAAATAAATAAATAGTATTTAAAATATGAGTTATTTACTAAAATTTTATAAAAGAAGAAAAACATTTTTTTCCTGATTTTTTTTATTGGGGAATTAATGTTTTACATTCAACAGTAAGTACAATACTTTGTACATGCATAACATTCCCCAGTTTCCCATATAACAATACAACCCCTACTAGGTCCTCTGAATCCTTCTTGGACCTGTATTCTCCCCACCCACCCACCCCAGAGTCTTTTACTTTGGTGTGATACACCAATTCCATTTCAGGTTCTACTTGTGTTTTCTTTTCTGATCTTGTTTTTCAACTTCGGCCTGAGAGCGAGATCATCCCATATTCATCCTTCTGTTTCTGACTTATTTCACTCAACATGATTTTTTCAAGGTCCATCCAAGATCGGCTGAAAACAGTGAAGTCACCATTTTTTACAGCTGAGTAGTATTCCATTGTGTATCTATACCACAACTTGCTCAGCCACTCATCTGTTGTTGGACACCTGGGTTGCTTCCAGGTTTTGGCTATTACAAATTGTGCTGTCAAGAACATATGTGTACACAGATCTTTTTGGATGGAAATGTTGGGTTCTTTAGGATATATCTCCAGGAGAGGAATTGCAGGATCATAGGGTAGGTCCATTTCTAGCCTTCTGAGAGTTCTCCAGACTGTTCTCCACAGAGGTTGGACCAATTGACATTCCCACCAACAGTGTAGGAGGGTTCCTTTGACCCCATACCCTCTCCAGAATTTGCTGCTGTTACCTTTTCTGATGTATGACATTCTCACAGGAATGAAGTGGTATCTCGTTGTTGTCTTTATTTGAATTTCTCTGACAATCAGGGACTTGGAGCATTTTTTCATGTGTTTCTCGGCCTTTTGGATCTTGTCTGTGGTGAATATTCTGTCCAAGTCCTCCCCCCATTTTTGGATGGGGTTATTTGTTGTCTTGTTGTTGAGTTTGGCAAGCTCTTTATATATATTGGTTATTAAACTCTTGTCTGATGTATGGCATGTAAAGATCTTCTCCCATTCTGTGAGGGGTCTCTTGGTTTGGGTAGTGGTTTTTTTTGCTGTGAAGAAGCTTTTTAATTTGATGTAGTCCCATAGGTTTATACTTGCCTTAGTCTTCTTTGAAATTGAATTCGTTTCACTGAAGATGTCTTTAAAATTTATGCGGAAAAGAGTTCTGCCAATATTTTCTTCTAAGTATCTGATAGTTTGTGGTCTAACATCCAAGTCCTTGATCCACTTGGAATTTACTTTTGTATTTGGTGAAATACAGTGGTTCAGTTTCATTCTTCTGCATGTTTCAACCCATTGTTTCCAACACCATTTGTTGAAGAGACTCTGCTTTCCCCATGTAATAGTCTGAGCCCCTTTGTCAAAGATTAGATGTCCATATGTGTGGGGGCTCACTTCTGGGCTCTCAATTCTATTCCACTGGTCAGTGTGTCTATTCATGTTCCAGTACCAAGCTGTTTTGATGACAGTGGCCCTATAATACAATTTGAGATCTGGGAGTGTGATGCCTCTGGTTCTGTTCTTTTTTCTCAAGATTGTTTTGGCAATTCTAGGTCTTTTCTGGTTCCAGATAAACATTTGTAGCATTTGTTCTATTCTATTCTCCTAAAAAATATGCTTGGGATCTTGATGGGGATAGCATTAAATTTGTAGATGGCTCTGGGTAGTATATTCATTTTGATGATGTTAATTCTTCCAACCCATGAACATGGAATATCTTTCCATTTCTTTGTGTCTTTTTCAATTTCCTTGAGTAATGACTCATAATTTTCAGTATATAAGTCTTTCACTTCTTTGGTTAGGTTTACTCCTAGATATTTTATTGTTTTTGTTGCTATAGTAAAAGGAATTGATTTCTGGATTTCAATTTCTTCTAGCTTAGTGTTTGCATAGAGGAATGCCACTGACTTTTGTATGTTAATTTTGTAGCCTGACACCTTACTGTACTTCCTGATGATTTCCAAAAGCTTCTTGCTGGATTCCTTAGGTTTTTCTGTGTATACTATCTGTCATCTGCAAATAGGGAGAATTTGACTTCTTCTCTTCCAATCTGTATCACTTTAATTCCTTGCTCCTGCCTGATTGCTGTGGCAAGAACTTCCAACACTATATTGAATAGTAATGGTGATAGTGGGCAGCCCTGTCTAGTACCTGATCAGAAAAACATTTTTTAATGTTTTTTAACTCTCCACCTGCAATGTGTCCTTGGGATATTTAATAGAACATCTAGAAAATATTAATTAGTTGATTTTATTTATTAATGAGAGTGATAGGAGGATGGAGAGAGAAAGAGCCAGAATGTCACTCTGGTACATGCACTACTGGGGATTGAACTGGTAACCTCATGCTGACTAGTCTCTTCTCTTTGCCCTATTTCCCCTACCACTGTTTTTATGAACCTTATAAATCTGCTTCTTTTATAAACCATGAAATAAGAGCCACTTTTTTATTTTTACAATACAATAGAATAAGAATGAATCAAAAATAAAGAAAAATAAAGCTATTTGTATTGGGGTTTGACATGTCAATATTCCTAAAAAATTAGAATTAATAATCAATTAAACAATAAAATAATTCAGTAAAGTGATAAAATAATAAAGTTATATGTAAAAAATCAATATCATAGAAGCTGGAAGTTGTCTACCCAGTTGAGCACAAACCCATATGCAAAGATCTGGGTTCAAGTCCTCATCCCTACCTGTAGGTGAAGCATAGTGATGAAACAATGCTCTAATTGTCTCTCTTACTCTCCGCCTCTCCCTACCCTTTCAAAATTTCACTATTATATCAAATAAAAGAAAGGAAAAACATTGAAGAAGAAATAATGGTCCCTGGGAACACTGGGTTCCTTGTGCAGTCACTGAACCCCAGTAATATCCCTAGTGGAAGTTAAAAACAAAAAACAATAGGATTTATTCCCACAGAAAAATAACCACAAATTTAAAATAAATTATTTATTTTTAAAAGGTACATCTTTTATTTTTTCAATATTTTTATTTTTCTTATAGTTGAAAAGACAGAAATTGGGAAGGGAGCGGCAAATAGAAAAGGAGAAAGAGAGAGACATCTGTACCACTGCTTCATTTCTCATGAAGATTTCCCCCCACAGGTGTGGGCTGGGGGCCTCAGCCCAGGTCCTTACGCATGGTAATGTATATTGAACTAGATATGCCATCACCCACACCTAGAATAAATTATTTATAATAACAGATTTTATAGTGTATAGTTAATAATAAATTCGACAGGGCATATGAAAAACAAGGAAAATGAATTATCCTTCCAAAATTAAAATGAAACTTGAACAAATTCAAAGAGATAGTCTATTCTTATTGCAACTTACCACTAAAATGATGCTAGTTGTTCCTAAGTTATAAAGTAAATTCTATACTCAGTCAAAATGTCAAACTATTTTATGAACATAGCCAAGTGGATTCTAAATTTCACATGTAAAAACCAGCATACAAAGATGGAACAATCAAGTTGTCCAAAATGGTGATACAGAAAAATTGTGGATTCTTCCCATTGATAATAATATTGAGTGTACAGCTCAATTTTAGAAGTCTTCTCCGGGAACTACCTGAATATTACCTGAGTATCTATTATAAACCAGAAAATACATAAAAAGTAACTAAAGAAACACAATGAGGGAGATAGATGAGTCACAGACAGACTTACCATATACTCCATTGTCAGTCTAGCAGCTCCAGCAGTAAACTGGGAAGGAACACATGAATCCAGTTAATGTGCCTGAATATTGAGGGTTTGTATCCCAAGTTACTCAACCAAGATTTTTAAGTACTGCACCAAAGAGATGAGCCTCAGAAGTATCTGGTTTTATAACCAATGAGAGTCATCTTTATGAGACCAAAAGACCTACATTGTTAGTCCTACACAACATTAGGCTAGGGGATACAAATCCACTGCTCCTGGTGACCACTTTTTCCATTTTATTGGATGGAACTGAGAAAGTGAGAGAGGAGGGGGAGACGGAGAGGGTGAAAGAAAAAGAGACATCTGAGACATGTTTCAATGCTTATAAAGCATACTCCTTACAGGAAGGGACCAGGGTCTTGAACCTGGATCCTTGCATGGGTCCTTCTGCTTAGTACTATGTGCACTTAACCAAGTGGCAACTGAGGATACCAACTTTGTAATCTTCCATGTTGCAGCCCACCAGAATCCCCCTTAAAGGAGTTTATACATTCATCTATAGTATTAACTTTTGTTCCTTTTATCTTGGGTCATCTCCAGATCATCTTGTTTATGCCTATAGCACCACAAGAGTATGTATATAAAATCTGCTTGAGAATCAGATAGGTGCCCCTGTATGGTGGCTCAGGGCTTGAACATGGGTCCTTATGCTTGGTCCTTATGCTCATTCTACTAGGTGAATCACCTGCTTGTTCCATATTTCTTATTGTCTCTTTGCTTGTTTATCTTTGCCACCACTCCTGGCAGATTTTTTTTCATTTTTCTTGTGATACAGGGTGTGTGTGTGGGGGGGCAGGTAGCCTGTGGCAGTAAACATATATCTAGGTGCTGACTAAAGTACTTCCATTTGGGACCTTTATAGGTCTAAGCATACTACTAAGTTATGCCTTTTTTTTAGTGTATGTGTGTGTTGTTTATTTTATGATCAGCAGGGCTTTATCACTCCAGGATAATTCAGACAGAGAGGGAGGAGAAAGAGAACCACAGCTCAGATGCTTCCCCTAGTACTGTGGGACTTCTATGTTGTGTAATAGGAGCTTGAACTTGGGTCCCAAACATAGGAAAAAAAGGTTCCCTCCTCAGTGAAATGTCTCACTGCCCCCCTAACAACCCATATATATATGCACTGCTTCAACAATAGCAAACCTGAGGCATCAAAGATTTTGGGCAAGTAAATAATTAAATTCTTCAATATGATGCTACTCCCTCAAGATCAATGCACAGATATAAAAACAGTCAAGCAAAATGAAACCGAAGTAGATGTTCCAACTGAAAACAAGATAAAACCTCAGGAAGAAACTTTAATGAAGTAGAGATAAGAAATCAACTTGACTCCCCAACAACAAAAGTCCTGAACCAGATGGCTTCACAAATGAATTCTACAAAACTTTCAGGAAACAGTTAATACCCATACTTCTTAAGCTATTCCATAAGATTGAAGAAACAGGAATACTCCCTTCCACCTTTTATGAAGCCAACATCACCCTGATACCAAAAGCTGATAGGGACAGAACAAAAAAGGAAAACTACAGACCAATATCTCTGATGAACATAGATGCCAAAATATTAAACAAGATCTTGGCCAACCGGATACAGCAACACATCAAAAAGATTGTTCATCATGACCAAGTGGGATTCATCCCAGGAATGCAAGGCTGGTTCAACATCCGTAAATCAATCAATGTCATTCATCACATCAATAAAAGCAAAGCCAAAAACCACATGATTATCTCAATAGATGCAGAGAAAGCCTTTGACAAAATCCAACACCCATTCATGCTCAAAACTCTACAGAAAATGGGAATAGATGGGAAATTCCTCAAGATAGTGGAGTCTATATATAGCAAACCTACAGCCAACATCATACTCAATGGAGAGAAGCTGAAAGCATTCCCCCTCAGATCGGGGACTAGACAGGGCTGTCCACTGTCACCGTTACTCTTCAACATAGTATTGGAAGTTCTTGCCATAGCAATCAGGCAAGAGAAAGAAATCAAAGGGATACAGATTGGAAGGGAAGAAGTCAAGCTCTCACTATTTGCAGATGATATGATAGTATACATAGAAAGACCTAAAGAATCCAGTAGAAAATTACTGGAAGTTGTTAGGCAATATAGCAAGGTATCAGGCTACAAAATCAATGTACAAAAATCAGTGGCATTTCTTTATGCAAACACTAAATCAGAAGAAGAAGACATCCAGAAATCACTCCCATTTACTGTTTCAGCAAAATCAATCAAATACCTAGGAATAAAGTTGACCAAAGAAGTGAAAGACTTGTATACTGAAAACTATGAGTCACTACTCAAGGAGATAGAAACTGATACCAAGAAATGGAAAGATATCCCATGCTCATGGATTGGAAGAATAAATATCATCAAAATGAATATTCTCCCCAGAGCCATATACAAATTTAATGCAATACCCATCAAAGTTCCACCAGGCTTCTTTAAGAGAATAGAACAAATGCTACAATCATTTATCTGGAACCTGAAAACACCTAGAATTGCCAAAACCATCTTAAGGAAAAGAAACAGAAATGGAGGCATCACACTCCCAGACCTTAAACTATATTATAAAGCCATCATCATCAAAACAGCATGGTACTGGAACAAAAATAGGCATACAGACCAGTGGAACAGAATTGAAAGCCCAGAAGTAAATCCCAACACCTATGGGCATCTAATCTTTGATAAGGGGGCCCAAAGGATTAAATGGAAAAAGGAGGCTCTCTTCAATAAATGGTGCTGGGAAAACTGGGTTGAAACATGCAGAAGAATGAAATTGAACCACTTTATCTCACCAGAAACAAAAATCAACTCCAAATGGATCAAAGACCTAGATGTCAGACCAGAAGCAATCAAATACTTAGAGGAAAACATTGGTAAAACACTTTCCCACATACACCTCAAGGACATCTTTGATGAATCAAACCCAATTGCAAGGAAGACCAAAGCAGAAACAAACCAATGGGACTACATCAAATTGAAAAGCTTCTGCACATCCAAAGAAACTATTAAACAAACAGAGAGACCCCTCACAGAATGGGAGAAGATTTTCACATGCCAGACATCTGACAAGAAACTAATCACCAAAATATATAAAGAGCTCAGCAAACTTAGCCGCAAAAAAGCAAATGACCCCATCCAAAAATGGGCAGAGGAAATGAACAAAACATTCACCACAGAGGAGATCCAAAATGCTAACAAACATATGAAAAACTGCTCTAGGTCACTGATTATCAGAGAAATGCAAATCAAGACAACACTAAGATACCACCTCACTCCTGTAAGAATGGCATACATCAAAAAGGACAGCAGCAACAAATGCTGGAGAGGATGTGGGGACAGAGGAACCCTTTTACATTGCTGGTGGGAATGTAAATTGGTACAGCCTCTGTGGAGAGCAGTCTGGAAAACTCTCAGAAGGCTAGACATGGACCTTCCATATGACCCAATAATTCCTCTCCTGGGGTTATACCCCAAGGACTCCATAACACCCAACCAAAAAGAGGTGTGTACTCCTATGTTCATAGCAGCACAATTCATAATAGCTAAAACCTGGAAGCAACCCAGGTGCCCAACAACAGATGAGTGGCTGAGAAAGCTGTGGTATATATACACAATGGAATACTATGCAGCTATCAAGAACAATGAACCCACCTTCTCTGACCCATCTTGGACAGAGCTAGAAGGAATTATGTTAAGTGAACTAAGTCAGAAAGATAAAGATGAGTATGGGATGATCCCACTCATCAACAGAAGCTGACTAAGAAGATCTGAAAGGGAAACCAAAAGCAGGACCTGATCAAATTGTAAGTAGGGCACCAAAGTAAAAACCCAGTGGTGAGGGGTAGGCATGTAGCTTCCTGGGCCAGTGGGGTGTGGGAGTGGGTGGGAGGGATGGGTCACAGTCCTTTGGTGGTGGGAATGGTGTTTATGTACACTCCTAGCAAAATGTAGACATATAAATCAGTAGCTAATTAATATGAGAGGGGGAAATCAATTGTATGTCTCAAAGTTTCTCAAAAGACAAACTGAATCTTTTTAATATATAGGCTATGTATTTGATATGCGGACTCTCTCAAAAGCCTAGACCAAGTAGATTAGAAGCTTCCAATAGCACAGCTATATACAAGATACTGGGTACTGTCCAGCAAACCATAACAAAGGGACTTTTCAAAGTTAACCCAATTAACAAATAATGTGATGATAATATTAACTATTGAGTGTCTTTTTGAACCCTAAGACAGCAGGAACCTCACATCTTCACTATAGAGCCCCTACTTCCCCCAGTCCTGGAACCCTTGGATAGGGCCCACTTTCCCGTATGCATCTCCCAATCCAAACCAAATAACATTGCATCTGCCGATCACAACCTAACCAAAGCAACGATTCCTACCTCAACATGCTTCACCTCAGAATGTATCCAGAGACTTCACATGTGGAATGACAACCCTTCAGCTTCATTACTCGGGTGAGACCTTTCCTTTAATAGTACACTCTAATTTCATCTCAGGTAGTTCACTTTCTAACAAAGTCCCATAACCTAGATATACACCAGTTTCTGTGAGAGAGAGCTTATGTGCACACGTATCCATAAACTGCTGCAAAATATATACCTGAAAGCAGGACTACACTAGAGTTTGCAGTGAGTACCTCCCTAACACTTCCTCTCCACTATTCCAAGCTTGGGATCCATGATTGCTCAACAAATTGTTTGGCTTCATATGTTAACTCTCTTTTCAATCACCAGGTTCCAGATGCCACCAGGATGCTGGCTAGGCTTCCCTGGATTGAAGACCCCACCAATGTGTTCTGGAGCTCAGCTTCCCCAGAGTCACACCCTACTAGGGAAAGAGAGAGGCAGACTGGGGGTATGGACCGACCAGTCAACGCCCATGTTCAGCGGGGAAGCAATTACAGAAGCCAGACCTTCTACCTTCTGCATCCCTCAACGACCCTGGGTCCATGCTCCCAGAGGGATAGAGAATGGGAAAGCTATCAGGGGAGGGGGTGGGTTATGGGGATTGGGTGTTGGGAATTGTGTGGAGTTGTACCCCTCCTACCTTATGCTTTTGTTCACTAATCCTTTCTTAAATAAAAAATTAAAAATAAATAAATAAATAAATAAAAGAAATCAACTTGATACAAAAAATTCAATGGTGGTCATATAAAGATGCTTACTGAACTTGGGGGAAAATAACCACAATGAGGACTTCAACAACGATGCAGAAAACAAAATAGCAGGTGGAAATCCTTCAGCTGAAGACTATAACTAAACTGAAAAATACACCTGTAAAAGCCAACAACAGAGTACATAGAGCAGAATACAGTATCCATAACCTTGAAAAAAAAAAAAGAGCTACTTAATTCCTTCAAAAACAGCGAAAGGATGGCTCCATGGTGATACGCACAGGGTCAAGATCACACATATGGAAAGACCCTTGTTGGAGCTCCACTTCTCCTGCAAGGGGCAGGATTTATTAGTGGAGAAGCAAGTCTGCATGTGAATATTTTTCTCTCCCTCTTTACTTGCCCTTCCCCTCTCATCTCAATATTCCTTACAAAAGTTCTCTAGCCTCTCCAATATACCTCTCACAGAAGATTTGGGCTATAGACAGTGGAACCAAAAAGATGCGATAGCATCATTTGGAACAAAATGAGTAGAATTTGAAGTGATTATTCTAAGCGATATTGTAAGTTAAATAAATAAAAAAGATAAAAGACAACTACTGAGGGGGGGGTCGGGCGGTGGCACAGTGGGTTAAGCGCATGTGGAGCAAAGCGCAGGGACCGGCATAAGGATGCCAGTTCGAGCCCCCGGCTCCCTACCTGCAGGGGAGTCGCTTCACAGGCGGTGAAGCATGTCTGCAGGTGTCTGTTTTTCTCTCCCCCTCTCTGTCTTCCCCTCCTCGCTCCATTTCTCTCTGTCCTGTCCAACACCGAACAACATCAACAATGGCAATAATAATAACCACAACGAGGCTACAACAACAAGGGCAACAAAAAGGAGGAAAAACGGCCTCCAGGAGTGGTGGATTCATGGTGCAGGCACCGAGCCCAGCAATAACCCTGCAGGGGAAAAAAAAAAAAAAAAAAAAAAAGATAACTACGGGATGATTTCATTCATATGTGGTGTATAATTGACTAAAACAAGGACAGAAAAAGGAGTACAAAAGAAAAGGAAAGAATGAAAAAGATAACCAGACTGTGTTTTGTAAAGTGTGAGAACAGATTTTTAAATGCTACTTTCAGGGGCCAGGTTGTGGCTCACTCTGTAAAAGGCACACAGTTCCATGCACATGTGGAACTAGGTCCTAACCTGCAGGGGAATGCCCTGTTTCTCACTTTTCTAACAAAAAGAAAGTAAAAGAAAAAAAAAGTGGTCACCAAGAACAATGGAGCTGTATTGGCAACAAGCCAAGGTGATAACTCTGATGACAAAGTTAGTTAATTAACTAATTACTTGATTAAATTAAAATAAACGGTACTTTCAAATATTTGACTTTTCATCTGAGATGCTAACTCTTATGTATATTTGATCTGATATTTTAAACTATTTTATGTATTTACTGGATACAGAAATAAAAATAGTGAAGGGATGGAGAGATAGGCATAGAGAAAGAGACACCTACAGCACTGCTTTACCATTGGTGAGGTTTATCCTCCCTCCAGTGGGGGTTGGGGACATGTCTTTGCTCATTGCAACATGTGAACTCTATCAGATACACCATCATCCAGCCCCAGTTTGGTCTAGTTTTTCAAAATCATTTCATTGACAAAATGTTGATTTACAGGATTGTAATTACAGAGGTACAGTGCCAACTCTCTCTCTCTCTCTATCTCTATATTTATCTCTCTTTCTCTCTCTTGTCCCATATGAACTCCAAAGTGTGAGTGTTCTCATTTTTCCTGAATAAGGTATAAAATTTCTGAAAATCATGCTTTCTCTTTAATTTTTTTTGAACTAGTGTGTGAATATTGAGGTCATTTGCATTCACCAAGTGTGTATATAAGGATACACTTGAAACTTGATAATTGTGAAAAGCAATGTGAAGTCACTAATAAAGATTCTATATTTGCAAAGTAAAGTAAAGTAAAATAGCATGAAGTAAAGTAGCATATGGTGCTTAGTATGCTACTTGGCCCTGTGTTCGACCCAGGTTTGAGCCTAGTCCCCCCTACATAGACAGATGTTTCAGTGCTGCGATCTCTCTCAGTCTCTCTCTAGCTCTCTGAATCAGTGTCTTTAACTAAGAAAAAAAATTAAAATAGGGGTCAAGTAGTCACACACCTGGTTAAGTGCACACATTACAGTGTGCAAGGTCCAGGGATCAAGCCCCTGGTCCCCTCTTGCAGGTGGGAAGCTTCACGAGTGGTGGAGTAGGGTTTCAGGTGTCTCTCTTACCCTCTATCTCCCCTTCCCTCTTGATTTCTGGCTGTTTCTGTCCAATAAATAAATAATTGTAATTAAAAGATAAAAATAAAAATCTATGTTCTTTTTCTAATCAGTAACTACTTAGAGCCTTCCCATCTATCTTCTCCTCTCTGTCTTAGAATCTGTTATCTTCAATTTTTTCTGAATTATTTATCATAAAATTATGAGCCAGAGGTATGGAATGGTAACTGAACCAGTCAGTTAACCATTTAAGGTGTGTACATTATATGTATGGGAGTCAGGGGACCGATGTGTCCATGTGAACTTCAGTTTTTACCAGGAATAAAATGGCAGTGATAGTTTTAATAAAATATTTTTCACATACTTTCGGGAACATTAGCTTTTTTAGTGCAAATTATGTTTTATTTACTTGCCTTTATATTGCTTATTCAACAGTATGTAAGGACATCTATTTATTAGCACACAAGTTTTTACATGTTTCAACACAAAAAGGTTCAATTTTAAATGGAAATACAAATGTAAATAGATTCCTGCAATATTTTGACTCAGGAAACTAAAAGTGCTCGGATTTAAAACAAAAAAAATCGAAGCATCCATAAAACAGCTTCAGTTATTGTTTAACTTAACACTCTCATAAGATCACACTGGTATAAATAAGGTAAGAAATGCTGTCACCTGACATTTTTACAGAATAGTTCAAAAACTTCATCAACTCACATATCATGGAGTAATTAATTATAGCTACATAAAACAGTTTCTGAAAGGGTCAACCTCTGCTGAAAGTTTTGAAACCTAAAAACACAGCATTAGATTTATTTCCTTATTTATGTTTAAATGAAAAACTCTTGCCAAAGTCCTTTTCATTTTTTTTTTTAACCAAGGAGTATGACTTTCTTGAATGGGATGATTACCTGTTTATTTCTAAATGACTAAGAAACTGGCAGAGGTTGTTTGAAATTGCCTAATCTGTGGCTTTATTCAAACTTCCCACAATACCCACTCTCTACCTTTATAGCCTATGGAAATAAGTATATAGTAAAAATTTGAAGTGTAAATCCATTCACTTCTATAAAAATGCTAAAGAAATATGGCGTACATGTGCATTATTTTACCCAATGTCTTGTGTTGAAAGCTTTAAAGTATTTTTCAAAAGCTTCTACTGAAATCAAAGAAAAACCATCATCTTAAAATTAACACTTTGGAAATATAAATTTTTAATGGATTTTTATATGGACAAAGGAAGTTAATAAAAAATAATGATCATGGGAAACTATGCTATGGTTAATGAAATTTACCGCTCAACACTATCAATGGTTTGTATCATCAGTACAGGACCCAATTAACAAGGAGATGACTGAGTGTGCTAATTTCTCTGTGGATGCTATTTTTTCTAAATAAAATTAATACAAAATAAATTTACTTTTTCTTCTTCTTTCCATAGACTAAGATCAAATGACTTGTGAACATTTAATTTATAAGTAATGAAATAAAGTGATCTGTGCTATTGTAGGATGAAGAAAGAATTTGGATAGCTAAGACCTTTTGGAAGTTGTTATATGTAAATATAAATATATAAAATATAAATAGTGGAATATTTATTATTAGTGTCTGTAGAAGTGGGCACTGGTGACCCAGTTGAGCACACCTGTTACTATGCACAAGGCTCTTGGTGCAAGGGAGAAACTTCATAAACGGTGAAGCAGTGCTGCAGTTGTCTCTAGTTCTCTCTCCCTATCTCCCCTTCTTCTCTCAATTTCTTCCTGTCTTATCAAGTAAATAAATGGCTGCTGGGAGAGGTGAATATGTTGTCTGGGCACTAAGCCCTGTCAGTAAACAGGTGGCAATTAAAATTTTTGATGCATTATTTATTCATTTACTTATTTTAATTTTAAAATATTTTATTTATTTATTTTGGACAGAGACAGCATGAAGCTTCCCCTTGCATGTGCGGATCGGGGGCTTGAACAAATTTATATGAATCATAACAAGTTTTTCTTTTTCTGTCAGGATTATTGCTGTGGGTTACTGCAGGGCTCCACTGTGCCAGAAGAGGTTCTACTAGTGTAGAGGAGAGATTCCTGGACAACTGTTTCGCTGCTCATGACGCTTCATTCCCTGCAGGTGGAGACCAAAGACTTGAACCATGCCTGCACTTGATAACTTGAACCACTGATAATGTGTGCATTCTATTAGATGAGCCGCCACCCAGTCCCAGATACAGTTCTCCTCATATCAAATCTACCATATTACCCATTCTCTGCATTTCAGTGCTGTCAGATTAATTCTCAAGAATTTCAGATAGATCAGTAGGCCCATCCTCCAGCAGGCAATATTACACAATGTGTTCTTGTAAAGAAATATCTACAGTCTTATAATTAGTCTTGACAAGTAAATTCAGCATGTTAAATAAAATATAGGTGTTGAGTATTTAAGGATCAAGTGTCATCACTACATTTGAATAGTTGATGAATCTGATATAGATCTAAATGTTTAATGACATAGACATTCACAAAAGATGGCCAAGAATATGCAGTTATCTTTATAGCAGACAAACTGTACATTTGAAATAGAGATGGAGAGAAAAAATATGTTAAATTCTAGAAATACATAATGGATAAAGAGAACTGTTATTTCATCCTACTTTTGAATTTTACGTGAAAATTTCAGATCAAATCCTCACCCTACTACCTATCCCAGACTGTGCCACTTTGTAGCCAGTTCTTAGAATGAAGTGCAAAAGCATCATTAAAAAGTTGCAAAGAATATCAAAAGGGACAAATAACTTTACATAATAAGAAAATATTTTAAAACAACCTTTTGCTAATAAAAACCAGTCACATTAAGAGGTTTAAATTGATCTCAGGAATTGAGGTCTTATGTCTAAATATCTCACTACAGATTTATTAAAATATGGGAAACTACCAAATAATGTACACGTTGTGCATATAATGGTTACTGAATATAATGTGAAAGTTATGAGAACATTGTCAAAAGCATATCTAAAAAAGGATAACTCACCAGATTTGGAGGCTGTAGGAAGGAAGAGAAGTGGGAAAAATTGTGAAAATTTTTGTTTGTTTTTTCTTGCTAGAAAGTCTCTTATAAAAAGAGAGGTAGTTAAAGAATTTTAACAGGGAATCCGACAGTAGCACAGGGGGTTAAGCACAGGTGGCGCAAATCACAGGAACCCACATAAGGATCCCAGTCTGAGCCCCGGCTCTGCACCTGTAGGAGAGTCCCAGGCGGTGAAGCAGGTCTGCAGGTGTCTATCTTTGTCTCCCCTTCTCTGTCTTCCCCTCCTCTCTCCATTTCTCTCTGTCCTATCCAACAACGATGACATCAATAACAACAATATAAAACAACAAGGGCAACAAAAGGGTATAAATAAATAAATAATTTTTTAATAAAATTATTGTTTTACTTTTATTGTGCATATATATAATTTGCCACTCTTTTTTATTTATTTTTATTTTTTAATAATAATCTTTTCATATCAACAGTGTATCATATACATTTTTCTTTTCTTTTTTTTAAGTATTTTATTTATTTTATTTTTGAGAAAGATGCAGAGAGAGAAAGACACAGAGAGAAACACCAGAGCACTGCTCAGCTCTGGCTTATGGTGGTGCAGGGGACTAAACCTGGGACTTCAGAGCCTCAGGCTTGAGAGTCTTTTTGCATAACAATTATGCTATCTACCCCCGCCCTATAATTTTCCACTCTTATGTCCTTAGACATCTGGGTTGCTTCCAAATTTTGGCTATTACAAATTGTGCTTCTATGAACATAGGTGTACAAAGATCTCTTCTGCTAGATGTTTTTTTTTGTTGTTGTTTTTTTAGGGTAAATCCCAGGAAAGAAAATGCTGGGTCATCATATAGGTCCAGTTCTAGTTTACTGAGAAATTTGAAGACTGTTTTCCACAAGGCTTGGAATAATTTACCCTCCTAAGAGCAGAGCAGAATTTTTTGTTTTTCCTCACATCCTCTCCAACATTTGTTGTTACTGTCCTTTCTAATGTATTACATTTTTCTGAGTGTAAAGTGCTATCTCAATGTTGTCTTAATTTGCACTTATCTAATGATCAATGTCTTCTAGATCTTTTTCTTTGATGAATATTCTGTCCATATTCTTGCCACATTTTCTAATGGGACTGTTTGTTTTCTTGCTGCTGAGTTGAGTTGTTGTTTTTTTTTAGATTTCTTTATTTATTCCCTTTTGTTACCCTTATTGTTTTATTGTTGTAGTTATTGTTGTTGTTCTTAAATGATAAGATTATATATAATCAATACATTTATTATTTTAATAGAAGGTAATATAACTGGTAATATAAATAGTACAAGTCAATGAAAACGGATTAATAGGAAAAATTTCAATTGACAGGCTTGATAGATTAGTTACTATAGAACAAAATAACAGAGCAATAAAAGATATAACAGTAAGGCTGTGTGGTGGCCACCTGGTTGAGAGCACATATTACAATGTACAAGGATCTGGATTCAAACCTTGAGACCCCACCTGCAGAGGGGAAGACTCACCACCTGTGAAAGTGTTACAGCTGTTTCTATCTTTCTCTCTCTCTAACTCCCACTTTTTTCTCTTTGTCATATATATATATATATATATATATATATATATATGTATATATATATATATATTAGATAAAAGATGTAACAGCTAACATTTAACAACAAACAGAAAATTATTAAAAGTCACAGAATTTGGAAACTAAACAACATACTCCTCAAGAACCACTGGGTCAGAGACTCACTCAAGCAGGAAATTCAAATGTTCCTGGAAACAAATGAAAATGAAGACACAACCTATCAAAATATTTGGGACACAGCTAAAGCAGTACTGAGAGGGAAACTTATAGCCATACTATCACATATTAAGCACCAAGAAGAAGCTCAAATGAACGACCTTACTGCAAACCTCAAAGACATAGAGGAAGAGGAACAAAGGAACCCTAAAGCAACCAGAAGGACAGAAATCACTAAAGTTAGAGCAGAAATAAACAACATTGAAAATAAAAGAACCATACAAAAGATCAATGAAGCCAAATGTTGGTTCTTTGAAAGATTAAACAAAATTGACAAACCCCTAGCCAGACTCACCAAACAAAAAAGAGAGAAGACTCAAATTAATAGAATTGTAAACGATGCAGGAGATATCACAACTGACACCACAGAAATCCAGAGAATCCTGTGAAACTTCTATAAAGAACTATAAGCCACCAAGCTAGAGAATCTGGAAGAAATGGAACAATTCCTAGAAGCATATGCCCTTCCAAAACTGAACTAAGAAGAACTACAAAATCTAAATGCACCAATCACAGACTAAGAAATTGAAACCATTATTAAGAATCTCCCCAACAACAAAAGTCCTGAACCAGATGGCTTCACAAATGAATTCTACAAAACTTTCAGGAAACACTTAGTACCCATACTTCTTAAGCTATTCCATAAGATTGAAGAAACAGGAATACTCCCTTCCACCTTCTATGAAGCCAACATCACCGTGATACCAAAAGCTGATAGGGACAGAACAAAAAAGGAAAACTACAGACCAATACTTCTGATGAACATAGATACCAAAATATTAAACAAGATCTTGGCCAACCGGATACAGCAACATATCAAAAAGATTGTTCATCACGGTCAAGTGGGATTCATCCCAGGAATGCAAGGCTGGTTCAACATCTGTAAGTCAATCAACGTCATTCACCACATCAATAAAAGCAAAGCCAAAAACCACATGATTATCTCAATAGATGCAGAGAAAGCCTTTGACAAGATCCAACACCCATTCATGCTCAAAACTCTACAAAAAATGGGAATAGATAGGAAATTCCTCAAGATAGTGGAGTCTATATATAGCAAACCTACAGCCAACATCATACTCAATGGACAGAAGCTGAAAGCATTCCCCCTCAGATCGGGGACTATACAGGGCTGTCCACTGTCACCGTTACTCTTCAACATAGTATTGGAAGTTCTTGCCATAGCAATCAGGCAAGAGAAAGAAATCAAAGGAATACAGGTTGGAAGGGAAGAAGTCAAGCTCTCACTATTTGCAGATGATATGATAGTATACATAGAAAGACCAAAAGAATCCAGCAGAAAATTACTGGAAGTTATTAGGCAATATAGCAAGGTATCAGGCTACAAAAATATGTACAAAAATCAGTGGCATTTCTTTATGCAAACACTAAATCTGAAGAAGAAGATATTCGGAAATCACTCCCATTTACTGTTTCAACAAAATCAATCAAATACCTAGGAATAAAGATGACCAAAGAAGTGAAAGACTTGTATGCTGAAAACTATGAGTCTCTACTCAAGAAAATAGAAACTGATACCAAGAAATGGAAAGATATCCCATGCTCATGGATTGGAAGAATAAATATCATCAAAATGAATATTCTCCCCAGAGCCGTATACAAATTTAATGCAATACCCATCAAAGTTCCACCAAGCTTCTTTAAGAGAATAGAACAAACACTACAGTCATTTATCTGGAACCTGAAAACACCTAGAATTGCCAAAACCATCTTGAGGAAAAGAAACAGAAATGGAGGCATCACAGTCCCAGACCTTAAACTATATTATAAAGCCATCATCATCAAAACAGCATGGTACTGGAACAAAAATAGGTACACAGACCAGTGGAACTGAATTGAAAGCCCAGAAATAAATACCCACACCTATGGACATCTAATCTTTGATAAGGGGGCCCAAAGGATTAAATGGAAAAAGGAGGCTCTCTTCAATAAATGGTGCTGGGAAAACTGGGTTGAAACATGCAGAAGAATGAAATTGAACCACTTTATCTCACCAGAAACAAAAACCAACTCCAAATGAATCAAAGACCTAGATGTCAGACCAGAAACAATCAAATACTTAGAGGAAAACATTGGTAAAACACTTTCCCACCTACACCTCAAGGACATCTTTGATGAATTAATCCCAATTGCAAGGAAGACCAAAGCAGAAACAAACCAATGGGACTACATCAAATTGAAAAGCTTCTGCACATCCAAAGAAACTATTAAACAAACAGAGAGACCCCTCACATAATGGAAGAAGATCTTCACATGCCATATATCAGACAAGAAACTAATCACCAAAATATATAAAGAGCTCAGCAAACTTAGCACCAAAAAAGCAAATGACCCAATCCAAAAATGGGCAGAGGATATGAACAAAACATTCACCTCAGAGGAGATCCAAAAGGCTAACAAACATATGAAAAACTGCTCTAGGTCACTGATTGTCAGAGAAATGCAAATTAAGACAACACTAAGATACCACCTCACTCCTGTAAGAATGGCATACATCAAAAAGGACAGCAGCAACAAATGCTGGAGAGGCTGTGGGGACAGAGGAACCCTTTTACATTGCTGGTGGGAACGTAAATTGGTCCAGCCTCTGTGGATAGCAGTCTGGAAAACTCTCAGAAAGCTAGACATGGACCTTCCATATGATCCAGTAATTCCTCTCCTGGGGTGATACCCCAAGGACTCCATAACACCCAACCAAAAAGAGGTGTGTACTCCTATGTTCATAGCAGCACAATTCATAATAGCTAAAACCTGGAAGCAACCCAGGTGCCCAACAACAGATGAGTGGCTGAGAAAGCTGTGGTATATATACACAATGGAATACTATGCAGCTATCAAGAACAACGAACCCACCTTCCCTGACCCATCTTGGACAGAGCTAGAAGGAATTATGTTAAGTGAGCTAAGTCAGAAAGATAAAGATGAGTATGGGATGATCCCACTCATCAACAGAAGTTGAGGAAGAAGATCTGAAAGGGAAACTAAAAGCAGGACCTGACCAAATTGTAACTAGGGCACCAAAGTAAAAACCCTGTGGTGAGGGGTAGACATGCAGCTTCCTGGGCCAGTGGGGGGTGGTAGTGGGTGGGAGGGATGGGTCACAGTCTTTTGGTGTTGGGAATGGTGTTTATGTACACTCCTAGCAAAATGTAGTCATATAAATGAGTAGTTAATTAATATGAGGGGGGAAAATCAATTGTATGTCTCAAAGTTTTTCAAAACACAAACTGAATCTTTTTAATATATAGGCTGTGTATTTGATATGCGGATTCTCTCAAAAGCCTAGACCAAGTAGACTAGAAGCATCCAATAGCACAGCTATATACAAGATACTGGAAACTGTACAGTAAACCATAACAAAAGGACTTTTCAAAGTTAACCCAATTACCAAATAATGTGATGATAACATTAACTATCAATTGTCTTTTTGAACCCTAAGACAGCAGGAACCTCACATCTCCACTATAGAGCCCCTACTTCTCCCAGTCCTGGAACCCTTGGATAGGGCCCACTTTCCCATATGCCTCTCCCAATCCATACCAAATAGTATTGCATCCGTCAATCACAACCTAACCAATGCAACGATTGCCACCTCAACATACTTCACTTCCGACTGTGTCCAGAGACTTCACGTGTGGAATGACAACCCTTCAGCTTCATTACTCGGGTGAGACCTTTCCTTTTTTAGTACACTCTAATTTCATCTCAGGTGGTTCACTTTCTAACAAAGTCCCATAACCTAGATATACACCAATTTCTGTGAGAGAGAGCTTATGTTCACACGTATCCATAAACTACTGCAAAATATATACCTGAAAGCAGAAGTACACTAGAGTTTGCAGTGAGTACCTCCCTAACACTTCCTCTCCACTATTCCAAGCTTTGGGTCCATGATTGCTCAACAATTTGTTTGGCTTCATATGTTAACTCTCTTTTCAATCACCAGGTTCCAGATGATGACCAGGATGCTGGCCAGGCTTCCCTGGACTGAAGACCCCACTAATGTGTCCTGGAGATTAGCTTCCCCAGAGTCCCACCCTACTAGGCAAAGAGAGAGGCAGACTGGGAGTATGGAACGACCAGTCAAGGCCCATGTTCAGCGGGGAAGCAATTACAGAAGCCAGACCTTCTACCTTCTGCAACCCTCAATGACCCTGGGTCCATGCTCCCAGAGAGATAGAGAATGGGAGGGCTATCAGGAGATTGGTGTGTTATGGAGATTGGGTGGTGGGAATTTTGTGGAGTTGTACCCCTCCTACCCTATGGTCTTGTTATTTAATCCTTTCTTAAATAAAAAAAAATAAAAAAGATGTAATAGAAAAATCTTCTCAAAATCAAATCTTAATTCCAAAAATAATAAACTGTACATGTTATTTTATGAACTTTTATTCACAAATATACAGGCTCCTAAAAATTATAACATAATTCAAAAAATACGAAGACTTGTAAATAATTCCAGTGTCTTGAGAATAAAATTTAGACAGAAAGTTTAAATTGTAAGGGCTACATTGTCCCCCTTATAGCTATAACTGGAATTAGTTTAAACTGGAAATATCTTGGTTATTTTAAATTGATTTATTATAAACTGGGTGCTAACTGATAAATTATCTTAAAAGCTTTCCTTTATAGTAATTCTACTTTCCCTGAATTTCTCTTAAATTTAAGTCAGTCTTATAGATGCCAGTAATTCTTGATTGCAGGGGTTATTTTTATTGTTTTATTTACTTATTTTTTGTCGTCAAGGGTTATCACTGGGGCTCAATGTCTGCACTATAAATCCATCACTCCAGGGTGCCATCACCCTTTTTAGTTTGTTTTTTGTTTTTTATAGAGATAGAGATAAACTGATAGGTAAGAAGAAAAATGAGAAATAAACACACACACACACACACACAAATATATACTTTAAATAGTATAAACAGGCCTGTGCAGAAATATTAAGATGATTTAATGAATAACTACACCTACAAACATATTTACAGGTACAAAGAGTTTGAAATAAAAAATATCTTTTTGTTAAAACTGATCTCCTAAAAAGTTTTCATGAAAAATATTTTGTCATCTAATAAATATTTACTGAGTGGCTAATGTGTTCACCTCTAGGTGTCTTGATTAACTCCACGAATTAAATATGGAAGAGGGGGGAAGGAAGTAAATAGTAAGCATAATGAGTAAGTAAATTATTTAATATTTCAGACAGTTATACATTTCATAAGAAAATAATGAATTAATTAAAGGACATCTGAGCAGATTGGCCAGTCCAGGGTAAAATTTTTAACACAGATGTTTAGAATAGGCCTCCTTCAGGAGTCAAAGTAGGTAAAAGAGTAAACTATTTGAATAGCTGGAGATATATTTCAGGGAAAGGGGACAACCAGTACAAATACTATAGTACTGGCGGGAGGAGATAGCATAATGGTTATGCAAGATGACTTTTATGCCTGAGCCTCCAAAGTCAAGGGTTTAATTCACCTCCACCACCACCACCACCACAGTCTAGATCTAAGTAGTGTTCTGATCTTTCTCTCTCTCTCTCTCTCTCTCTTTCTCTCTCATCTATCATCTATCTCTTTCTCTCTCATCTATCATCTATCATCTTTCTCTCTCCTTCCCTCCATTCCTATAAAGTAAAACAAGTAAAAGTAAGGTTTTTTTCTTTTTTCTTTATTTCCTTTTGTTGTCCTTGTTGTTTTATTGTTGTAGTTATTGGTGAGTTATTATTGATGTTGTTGTCGGATAGGACAGAGAGAAATGGAGAGAGGAAAGGAAGACAGACGGGGAGAGAAAGACAGACACCTGCAGACCTGCTTCACCACTTATGAAGTGACTCCCCTGCAGGTGGGGAGCCGGAGGCTTGAACCTGAATGCTTATGCTGGTCCTTGGGCTTAGCGCCACCTGTGCTTAACCAACTGCACTACTGCCAGACTCCCCAAAGCAATGTTTTTAAAAATGCTGTAAGGCAGTGTGTTTTGAAATCTTCCTTCTGATAATTACTACAGGAAGGATCACATTTTCAGGCCTTTGTCCTTTTTCTTGTAATGAGTAACTTACACTTTCCTAGTCCCTGTCCGTTCCATTTTGTTGGGGGTACTTTTTTTTCTCATCTGTATGCTTCTTACACAGAAGGCCCTAATTGCTTCCTTAAGCAAGCACCTCAGTCTCTCCATTTCACCGTTCTTGTTACTGTTCTTCCTTATTCTTTCAGTAGCTTCTTATTATTACCTAGATAAATTTCACATTTCTTAGCACTTAAGGGTTTCTCAGATTTTCATTGTTTTTCATTTTGTCTTCATGTACCCATCTGCTTCCCTTCAAGCCACAATGAGCCAGACTTCCTGTAACATTCTGGACACCTGCTCGATTTAATTTCACATGTTATCTACTCTCTTCTTAAACATCCACCGAAATTCTATTTAAAACTAACAATTATTTTTAACAAAATTTAACTATTTTTTTTTAACCAGAGCACTTCTCAGCTCTGGTTTTATGTTGGTACAGGCAATGAATCTCTATATCTACCCCCACTTAATAATTCTAAAAGTGCCAATTCTCACAGGACCTCACTTATAAAATGCTTTCTCTTTTCCCCAACTAGCGTGCTGGCTCTCTCGTCTGAATGTCAAAAGTGATTTGTACTCTTCTTACATTAAACACTCTATATTGTTATTCTTCTTAATAGTGTAGTGTAATAGTATTCCAGGAAGATGAAATCACATAATTTTAGATCCAAACTCACATCACATGCATTTGAAAAGATCCACAGACATACGACCACATGGAGGGATGAACACTGAATTGAATATATTCCTTTTGAAGGTAGAAAGGTACCACTGAAACATTTATATGAGTATCACTTTAACTAGAGGAATTATTACCCTTCAGATGCTCTCCAATTTAAGAAATATTCCATGGACAATCATAGTTGTCTAAAGTCTAGAATTTAGAACTGGAAGGACTTTTGAGCCTGTTTTTATCCTTTCTAAATTTCAACAAAGAAAAACAAAATAAGTTAACAATGATATTCAGTCTTCTTGGGAAGTGTCAATAAGAAGTATCACAGTATCAGAAAGTGAAGTAGTGGGAATCCAGCAATAGCGCAGCGGGTTAAGCACATGTGGTGGAGTGCAAGTACTGGTGTAAGGATCCGGGTTCCAGACCCTGTCTCCCTACCTATAGCGGCGTCTATTCAAAGGCAGTGAAGCAGGTCTGCAGGTGTCTTTCTCTCCCCCCTCTGTCTTCCCCTCAGCTCTCCATTTCTCTCTGTCCTATCTAACGACACCAACAATAATAACTACGACAACAATAAAGAAACAAGGGCAACAAACTGGAAAACAAATAAATAAAAGATTAAAAAAGAAAGAAAGTGTATTATCAAGGTCATGTGCAAAGCAATGAGATTAATAATAACTAATAATAAATGGGTGATGAGGAAAATAAATTGAGTAATTGTTAATACCAGCTTATATCTGTCTCTGGAAAAGATACAAAGCACAAATTAAAAATGACATGTTAACTCTAACAAAAACCTTGTTCACTTAACTTTTCTATTATTTAATAATAGGAAGCAAAATAGGATATTACTGATTCTTCAGATGTTTAGGTTTTAACGTATTTAAATGCATTTCAGTGTCATTCTATGTCATTGGCGATGCACCTGTAAGAATCAGGTTTAAAACTGTTCAAATTAATGAACTGGATATCTAATGAAAATCTAGGTATCAAAGTAGCTTATAAGGCATTTAAGTGTTTCTTTAGGTTGCTGCGATAGGCAGCTTGTGTTTATAATTTGCTCAGACATTCGTGAGCATGGTTTCATACTGGTTTGTTTTTTTTTTCTTTTTTCTTTTTCTTTTTTTTTAATTTATTTTTTATTTAAGAAAGGATAAATTAACAAATCCACAGGGTAGGAGGGGTACAACTCCACACAATTCCCACCACCCAGTCTCCATATCCCACCCCCTCCCCAGTAGCTTTCCCATTCTCTATCCCTCTGTGAGCATGGACCCAGGGTCATTGTGGGTTGCAGAAGGTGGAAGGTCTGGCTTCTGTAATTGCTTCCCCGCTGAACATGGACATTGACTGGTTGGTCCATACTCCACACTGAAGTTTTTAAAGATGGTATTTAATTACTCAAATTGGACCTTGGGTGAATATGTAAAGTAGGTCTTTCATTCTGTCTCACCATTTTTAACAATGTCTTTTGTTTCCAAGTACTCTTCTGTCAGGTCCCAATTATCATAAATAACAAATACCATACATACCACAGTCCAGAAGACACAAATAAATATTTGCTAAAAGTTAAAATATGTTTTACAAAGTAATAGAACTTTAAAAAAAAAAAATCTCGAGTCCTTCGGAATGGATTAAGATTCCCCTTGCCTCTGTGGTCCCCATCTACTTGCAATGGAGAAATGTGCATTGATCTGCCATGCAGTGAACCTCTGTCCAGCCACAGCTGATTTCGATTTACTTTATCGACAAGGTTTACAGATTTTGTTTTAAATGTGTAGAGGATATATAGACTGACAAGTATTTATCAAGGGTTGTTTTTTTTTTTTTTTTATGTCATTGGATAAAATTCATTTGCCAGTAGTCTTCTAAATCGATCAAAGCTGGATGTGTATGGAAAAGTTTCAATTTAAAAAAGAAAGTCCTTTATCCAATCTTGTTATTTCAGTGACTAATCAATATCAAACCATTGATTCTTATTCTTAACAAATAGGCATTTTCAAGAAAAAAGGAAAAAAAAAAAAAGGGAGTCAGGCGGTAGCACAGCAGGTTAAGTGCAGGTGGCACAAAGCACAAGGACCAGCATAAGGATCCCGGTTCCAGTACCCGGCTCCTCACCTGCAGGGGAGTCGCTTCACAAGTGGTGAAGCAGGTCTGCAGTGTCTGTCTTTATCTCCCCCTCTCCGTCTTCCCCTCCTCTCTCCATTACTCTCTGTCCTATCCAACAACAACTACATCAATAACTACAACAATAAAGACAACAAGGGCAGCAAAAGGGAATAAATAAATATTTTAAAAATAGGCATTTTCACTTACAATGTGTAACAAACTAGGTAAATATTCAAAAACAGTGGTCTTAATGATAATCATGAACTACTTCCAGGGGCCTTGGGAAATGCTCAGATCACCTCCATGCCATAATTTATGTGTGCTATGCATATGGTAGTAACTGTAGTTAGTCAGTTCTCTTTTTTAATGGAGCTTTCCAAGTGAAGGTCACTGTGCCATTGGGGTTGGGGGGAGAGGTAAATCTAGTCTACCTCTTCTTTCCTTGGCTATTACATTACCTATTAGAGCAAGATTTTAAAAATATATATTTGTATTTACTTTACTTTATGAGACAGAGAAATAGAACAATATAAAAAGAAAGACCAGAGTATTTCTCAGCTCTGGCTGAGAAAAGCTGGTGCTGGGGACGGAACCTGGAACTTCAGAGCCTTTGTCATGTATGTCTTTTCTTTAGTCAATCTCCTTAGCCCTGCAAACAAGATTTATTTCTTCTGCCAGTATTGCCCTCTTACCACTCCTTCTCAGACCCAGTCTAGTTACTATCATGTCTGCCATTTCTCTCATGACAATGTCTCTTCTACATGTGACTTAATAGCATCTCACATCTTGTTTAGAGTTTTATCATTTCTTCCAGAAATTATTATACTAATTAAAATACAAGGGATTATTCCTGCATCCTATTGTTGTGAAAAGTATATTAGAAAATACTAAACTGGTCTGGCTTCTCTTTAGTCATTATGCCAAAAAGAAAAAAAAATCAGTATTTGGCAAGTATTTTTTACCTGTTTCTTCTATATTTTTTAACAATTGAATTTTAGTTTCTCTTTATTATTTATGATAGGTTTGTTTTATCCAGCAGGAAAAAAACCTTGAGTAGGTGAGAATGGAACTTAATTTATTTTAAAGTTGGTCCCAGAAAGATGCTCTATGGAGTTATGAAGCTGAGAAAGTAATCAGTCAGAGTGCCCCAAAAAATGACTATTCTTGTAATTGCAGGTATGCACAATCCCTCTCACTTTGATACTTTTCTTTTTAAAAGTTATTTTATTGGGGGATTTAATAGTTTACAGTACACTGATGGACATATGGGTACATAATTCTCACCTCCCTGCATACGTTCTCTTCAGAACACTGTCACCTACAACCTAGGTCCTTTCACATCATGTACCAGGACCTCAAGATTTTTCTTCAGCCTCTCTGTCCTTCCCCGGAGACCTTTTCTCTGTTGCAATACACCATACACAGCCCATGTATCACTTTGTGTTTTCCTTCCCTGTCCCAACTAATTACATTCTGACTATAAGTGAGATCATTTGGTATTTGTCCTCTTTTTGAATTATCTCACTGAACATGATGTCTTTAGCTGAACATGAGTCCTTCAGATTAGTTTTGAATTTTTTTTTAAGATGGTCACAGTTTTATTTATTTATTTATTTATTTATTTTTATTTAAGAAAGGATTGATTAACTAAAAGGGTAGGAGGGGTACAATTCCACACAATTCCCACCACCCAATATCCATATCCCACCCCCTCCCCTGATAGCTTTCCCATTCTCTATCCCTCTGGGAGCATGGACCAGGGTTATTGTGGGTTGCAGAAGGTAGAAGGTCTGGCCTCTGTAATTGCTTCCCCGCTGAACATGGGTGTTGACTGGTCGGTCCATACTCCCAGTCTGCCTCTCTCTTTCCCTAGTAGGGTGGGTCTCTGGGGAAACAGAGCTCCAGGACACATTGGTGGGGTCTTCAGTCCAGGGAAGCCTAGCAGGCATCCAGATGACATCTGGAACCTGGTGACTGAAAAGAGAGTTAACATACAAAGCCAAACAAATTGTTGAGCAATCATGGACCCAAAGCTTGAAATAGTGGAGAGGAAGTGTTAGGGAGGTACTCACTGAAAACTCTAGTGTACTTCTGCTTTCAGGTATATATTTTGCAGTAGTTTATGGATACGTGTGAACATATGCTCTCTCTCACAGAACCTGGTGTATATCTAGGTTTTGGGACTTTGTTAGAAAGTGAACCAACGGAGGTGGAATTAGAGTATACTATGAAAGGAAAGGTCTCACCAGAGTAATGAAGCTGAAAGGTTGTCATTCCACACGTGAAGTCTCTGGACACAGTCTGAAATGAAGCATGTTGAGGTGGCAATGGTTGCGTTGGTTAGGTTGTGATTGGCAGATGCAATATTATTTTATATGGATTGGGAGAGGCATACGGGAAAGTGGGCCCTATCCAAGGGTTCCAGGACTGGGGGAAGTAGGGGCTCTATAGTGGAGATGTGAGGTTCCTGCTGTCTTAGGATTCAAAAAGACAATTGATAGTTAATGTTATCATCACATTATTTGGTAATTGGGTTAATTTTGAAAAGTCATTTTGTTAGGGTTTGCTGTACAGTACACAATATCTTGTATATAGCTGTGCTATTGGTTACTTCTGATCTACTTGGTCTAGGCTTTTGAGAGAGTCTGCATATCAATTACACAGCCTATATATTGAAAAGATTGAGTTTGTGTTTTGAAAAACTTCAAGACATACAATTAATTTTCCCCCTCTCATATTAATTAACTAGTGACTTATATGATTACATTTTACTAGGAGTGTACATAAACACCATTCCCACCACCCAAAGACTGTGACCCATTCCTTCCACCCACTCCCACCCCCCACTGGCCCAAGAAGCTGCATGTCTACCCCTCACCACAGGGATTTACTTTGGTGCCCTACTTACAATTTGGTCAGGTCCTGCTTTTAGTTTCCCTTTCAGATCTTCTTCTTCAATTTCTGTTGATGAGTGGGATCATCCCATTCTCATCTTTATCTTTCTGACTTAGCTCACTTAACATAATTCCTTCTAGCTCTGTCCAAGATGGGTCAGAGAAGGTGGGTTCATTGTTCTTGATAGCTGCATAATATTCCATTGTGTATATATACCACAGCTTTCTCAGACACTCATCTGGTGTTGGGCACCTGGGTTGCTTCCAGGTTTTAGCTATTATGAATTGTGCTGTTATGAACATAGGAGTACACACCACTTTTTGGTTGGGTGTTGTGGAGTCCTTGGGGAATAACCCCAGGAGAGGAATTACTGGATCATATGGAAGGTCCATGTCTAGCCTTCTGAGAGTTTTCCAGACTGCTCTCCACAGAGGCTGTACCAATTTACATTCCCACCAGCAATGTAAAAGGGTTCCTCTGTCCTCACAACCTCTCCAGCATTTGTTGCTGCTGTCCTTTTAGATGTATGCCATTCTTACAGGAGTGAAGTGGTATCTTAGTGTTGTCTTAATTTGCATTTCTCTGACAATCGGTGACCTAGAGCAGTTTTTCATATGTTTGTTAGCCTTTTGTATCTCCTCTGAGGTGGATGTTTGCTTCATATCCTCTGCCCATTTTTGGATGGGGTCATTTGCTTTTTTGGTGCTAAGTTTGCTGAGCTCTTTATATATTTTGGTAATTAGTTTCTTGTCTGATGTATGGCATGTGAAGATCTTCTTCCATTATGTGAGGGGTCTCTCTATTTGTTTAATAGTTTCTTTGGATGTGCAGAAGCTTTTCAATTTGATGTAGTCCCATTGGTTTGTTTCTGCTTTAGTCTTCCTTGCAATTGGGATTAATTCATCAAAGATGTCCTTGAGGTGTAGGTGGGAAAGTGTTTTACCAATGTTTTCCTCTAAGTATTTGATTGCTTCTGGTCTGACATCTAGGTCTTTGATCCATTTGGAGTGGATTTTTGTTTCTGGTGAGATAAAGTGGTTCAATTTCATTCTTCTGCATGTTACAACCCAGTATTCCCAGCACCATTTATTGAAGAGAGCCTCCTTTTTCCATTTAATCCTTTGGGGCCCCTTATCAAAGATTAGATGTCCATAGGTGTGGGGATTTATTTCTGGGCTTTCAATTCTGTTCCACTGGTCTGTGTGCCTATTTTTGCTCCAGTACCATGCTGTTTTGATGATGATGGCTTTATAATATAGTTTAAGGTCTGGGACTGTGATGCCTCCATTTCTGTTTCTTTTCCTCAAGATGGTTTTGGCAATTCTAGGTGTTTTCAGGTTCCAGATAAATGATTGTAGTGTTTGTTCTATTCTTTTAAAGAAGCTTGGTGGAACTTTGATGGGTATTGCATTAAATTTGTATATGGCTCTGGGGAGAATATTCATTTTGATGATATTTATTCTTCCAATCCCTGAGCATAGGATATCTTTCCATTTCTTTGTATCAGTTTCTATTTCCTTGAGTAACGACTCATAGTTTTCAGCATACAAGTCTTTCACTTCTTTGGCCAACTTTATTCCTAGGTATTTGATTGATTTTGCTGAAACATAAATGGGAGTGATTTCTGGATGTCTTCTTCTTCAGATTTAGTGTTTGCATAAAGAAATGCCACTGATTTTTGTACATTGATTTTGTAGCCTGATACCTTGCTATACTGCCTAATAACTTCCAGTAGTTTTCCGCTGGATTCTTTTGGTCTTTCTATGTATACTATCATGTCATCTGCAAATAGTGAGAGTTTGACTTCTTCCTTTCCAATCTGTATTCCTTTGATTTCTTTCTCTTGCCTGATTGCTATGGCAAGAACTTCCAATACTATGTTGAAGAGTAACGGTGACAGTGGACAGCCCTGTATAGTCCCCGATCTGAGGGGGAATGCTTTCAGCTTCTGTCCATTGAGTATGATGTTGGCTGTAGGTTTGCTATATATAGACTCCACTATCTTGAGGAATTTCCCATCTATTCCCATTTTTTGTAGAGTTTTGAGTATGAATCGGTGTTGAATCTTGTCAAAGGCTTTCTCTGCATCTATTGAGATAATCATGTGGTTTTTGGCTTTGCTTTTTTTGATGTGGTTAATGACATTCATTGACTTACAGATGTTGAACCAGCCTTGCATTCCTGGGATGAATCCCACTTGACCGTGATTAACAATCATTTTGATATGTTGTTGTATCCAGTTAGCCAAGATCTTGTTTAATATTTCGGCATCTATATTCATCAGAGATACTGGTCTGTAGTTTTCCTTTTTTGTTCTGTCCCTATCAGTTTTTGGTATCATGGTGATGTTGGCTTCATAGAAGGTGGAAGAGAAAAAAAAACAAACAAAAAAAAAAAACCCTCAGGACTAGACAAGGATAGCTGAAATAGACAGTTATTCAAATCTACTATCCACTGTATATTCTAGGGGTAGCTAAAGGAGGAAGGGAAGTTGAGCAGAGACACTCGCAGTGAGAGTCCACTCTGAGTCAGAATTCTTCCCCCAAATAATTCCCAAATATGTATCAGTGAATTCAAAAAAGCACACTGTTTGCTGGTGTGGGGGATGGGGCCTGTGGCTTTGGAAGCTATAGGATTAAGGAAGAAAGGATGACAAGAATGAGAAAAAGAAAAAAAGAGAGAGAGAGAGAAAAGAAAAAGATAAGAAAAAGAACAGTCATAAAAGAGTGGTGAAAGGAAAGAGTTTTTTATTTATTTTTAATTATTTAATTAGCTATGCGGGGTGAGGTGGGGGTGGTTGGCTACTTAGAAAAAAAAAAGACCAGCGGTTTCAGAAGGGTATAGACTTAGAATGAATGATTCTCCCTGGTGGGGTAGGAATTTTGTAAAGAAAGAGGCTCCTAACAGGGGAGCCTGCTAGCAGCTGGTCCCCAGGGACTGGTTATGGGGGGGTTGGAGGGGGAGGAGGTGTGCTTAATAATTTAAAAGAAAAAAATTTTTTCCCTTTTTTTCTACTCTATTTTTTAACCCAAATTAAGTTATAGTCACCTCCTTGGTGTCACCGCTAGGACCTCTTATTGACTGGCCTACTAAAGGCAGAAAATCCTACCGTTTCCAGAAGATGTGGTCAGAGCTCAAGCCATTAGCAGCTTCTCAGTCTGCCATCTTCTGGGAACCCCCTTGAATTCTTTTTTTAAATCATTTTCAAGCTTTAAAAAAAATTTTTTTTATTTATTAATGAGGAAGATAGGAGCAGAGAGTGAAAGATGCAGACATCACTCTGGTACAGTGCTGCAGGGGATTGAACTCAGGACCTCATGCTTGAGAGTCCAATGCTTTATTCACTGTGCCACCTTTTGGACCACTTCAATTCTTTAAGAAAGCAGAAACTTTATTTTCTCATAGCTCTTCCCTTTCCTTGTGGACACTCACCAGAATCACCTTGAAATTTTCCTTCATCAATCATCATTCATAATTCAGCTTCTTCTGAAACTCTTTGAACCTCTACTTCCTTCCCAGTTCCAAAACTATTCCCACAAATTTGGGTATTTGGTATAGGTAGGCCCTCTGACATCACAGTCCCAATTTCTTAGTTCAAGCAACAGTAATGAACTACTATAAAGTGGGTGGTTTTAACAACACACATTTTTCACAGTTCTAGAGGCTAGAGACTGATATGGGGGTTCCAGAACAGTTGTTTGTCAAGACTCTCTTCCTTACCTACACATGCCATCTTCTTACTGGGTTCTTTTTTTTTTAAAGTCTTTTATTTATTTTATTTTTGAGAGAGATGCAGAGAGAGAAAGACACAGAGAGAAACACCTGAGCACTGCTCAGCTCTGGCTTATGGTGGTGCGGGGGATTGAACCTGGGACTGCAGAGCCTCAGGCATGAGAGCCTCTTTGCATAACCATTATGCTATCTACCCCCACCCCTCTTACTGGGTTCTTATATTGTGGAAAGAGAACCAGTTACCTCTCTGGTGTCTTATGTGAGCACTAACCTCTTTCAGAAATTCTCCACTGTGATTGCAGTAAAATGGCTGACACTGGGATTGAAATTTTAGCACATAAATTTGAGAATAATACACATAGTACTTTTCATAAATCTACTCAGATGCCTCTTAACCCCAATCTTAACCCTCTCTCTCAACATCAAGCCTATGGTTCTCTCCTGCCATAATTCCCAACTCATGATGCATATGTGATTAGGAAGACCCATAAGAGTCAAACCTTGTTACATTCATCTATATATTCACTTATTGCCTTACAGATGTTATTTTATAAATAAAGAGATCAATACATGAATTAATATAAGAATGACCAACAAGAAAGGAACCACTAGTAACAAAAAATCAGCTCCTGTGACAGAAACATGCGTATTTCAGATAATATTTACATAAATCTGTAGATTCTCATGACAACACAGGAATATGCTTTGGAGGTGATTATTAAAAAAAACTTAAACTTTTTCTTCTGAATGTTTGGATGCTATGAAACAATAGATAGTGTTGTCTTTCTTCCTCCATTAAAGGACCTAGTTCCTAGAAGAGATATTACTTGATTTATTATTTCCCTGGTTTAGCAGTTACCTACTCTCTTTGAGAGATAAAGAAGAAATAGGCTAATATCAAATGGTTCAATCACTTACTTAAATTTTACTTTTTGAAATATTTTACTTTACTATTATTGTAAGATTTAGCACACATTTCAGAACAATACTTTTGTTTATAGAGGTCGTTGATATTTGAAAAACAGACCAATAAACCAAACCATTTGGAAGAATTAAATGGCTTTGTCCTTTTAATTGACATAAGAATGACTAAAAAAAAAGTTGAATTGTTCTGACAGTCAGAATCATCTGATTTGGTAGACATAAACTGTTTTCTTTCTTTTTTTTATAATTTTCAAATCTTCAATGTTTTTTCTTTCTTCTTCTTCTAGCGTTTGCCCTTCTTCCGTAGCCAGTCAACAGGTCAGGTTGAAAGCTTTCAGGAGCTGCTTGTTGCTGGCTTTGAAAGTGACTGGGATCCATGTGGATTCAGTCGGCTAGGAAAGATTGTCAGTTTCCAATTTAAAGAAATAACCTTCATAAGATACTTAATGATGAGACATCTTTATTTTTGGAAATGAGAACTCTTAAACTTTCCACTGTAGATTTTTAGAAGGGAAAAAAACTATAACTCACATCGATGATAATTACCATTCTTTCTGGTTTTTTTTTTTAAAGGAAGTAAAAATAAACCTTTTTCTTATACTCGAGAATATTTTTGGTTTGGAAACAATTGTTTGCTTGAAGAGTAGAAAAAGTTAATGGAGTTTATTCATGAAGCACAAATGGGAAATATTAAATTTCTAGTGAATGAGGGGGTATTAGTAACTGTGTTGCTGTGGACAAAATAAAAGGTTATCAGGAGTACATCATTTATTATTCCAGAAGTCAGTAACATGTAGTCCAAATACCACCATATCATGAAAAAAGGTTATAGGCCTCAGAACACTATTTACGTGATGCATTTAGGGAGAACAATTTAATAAATAGGATTGTAATTGGAAGAGGAAATCACAACAGACAGTGCAAAAACCAAAAGTGTCATGGAGGTTTTTATGAAGAACTATATGGCACACATCTAAAAAACCTGGAAGAGGTCGAAAAGTTCCTAAAAGCATACAACCTTCTAAAACTGAACCAGAGGAAGTAAGAAACATGAAAAGACCAATCACAACAAAATAAATTGAAAATGTTATCAAGAGCCTTCACAACAATAAAATCCAGACCCAGATGGTTTAATAAATAAATTCTACACAACCTTTGACAAAATGTCATGTAATCTGTTTTACTTTTTTTTTCCACCAGGGTTATCACTGGGGCTCGGTGCTGGTGTTATGGCTCCTGGCAGCCATTTTTTCCTTCATTTATTTATTTATTTTTTATATTAGATAGTACAGAAAGAAATTGAGAGAAGACAGGAAGCCAGAGAGAGGAATAGAAAGAAACCTGCAAACCTAATTCACTCACTTGCTCAAACCCGGTTCCTTGAGCTTGACTGTAACATAAAGAAACTAACTAGATACTAATATCTCTGGTATATACACATGCTAAAATATTGAACAAAATTCTAGCCAGACTGAAACAACACTACATTAAAAAGATTGAATACCATGACCAAGTTGGTGTTATCCCATGAATTTAAGGCTAGTTCAATATATAAAAATCAATAAATGTGATACAGCAAATCAACACAAGGTAAACCAAGAAAGTACAGTATAATTGCAATAGATGGAGAGAAAACGTTTGACAAGATTCAACAGCCATTAAACACTTAAACACTACAAAAAAATGGAAATAGATGGAAAAATCCCTAAATCTAGTTGAATCTATGTACAACAAAGCTATAGCCATCATCATATTCAATGTTGATAAACTGAAAGCATCCCCACTTATATCAGGTACTAGACAGGCCTGTCCACTGTCACCAGTACAATTCAACAGTGTTACAAGTCCTAGCCATAACAATCAGCCACAGAAGGGAACTAATGGGATACAGGTTGGGAAAGAGCAAGTCAAACTGTCACTAATTGTGGACGATATAATAGCATACATAGAAAATCCTAAAGAATCAGGAAACCCCTGAAAATGATTATAATAAGGAGGAAAGTTACAAAATGAGTATATAAAAAACAAAGACATTCCTCTACATAAACACTAAGTCAGAAGAAGAAATTCAGAAGTTTATCATATAACAGTAAGATCAATCAAACATCTAGAAATAAACCTAATGAATGAAAAACTTGTATATTAAAATTATGAGTCACTATTCAGGGTAATAGAAAAATATACAAAGAAAGAGAAATATATGCCAATTTCATAGAACAGAAAAATTAACATCATCAAAATGACTATTCTACCTAGGGCCAGTAGAGGTTTAAAACATTCCCCACCACAATAGACCTCTTTGTGGCCCCACATAGGACCTTGCCCTCAAATTGGATCAGCAATGGTAGAGAATGTTCCATCCTATGAAGGGAGGCTGCACAATATACTCTATGTTACACCTGAGGAAGATGGGTCCTGAAATTGGGGCAGCTTGGAATGTTCCTACTGATGACCACAGAATATGAGCTCAGATCTACAGGGATGCAGAGGCCACACAGGCTCCAGATCACATCAAGTCAGTGGGGTTTACAGTCAACAATCCCATCCAATAATGGGGAGAAAATATGGAATATTCACCAAGGAAGGATCCAAAGTAGAATAGACATATGAAAAAATCCTCCAAGTGATTCATTACCAAAGAATAAATATTGTTGCAAATAAAGGCAACAATGAAATAGTATTTCACACCAGTGAAAATGTCATTCATCAGAAATGACAGTAACAGCAAATGTTGGAGAGTCTTCAGAAGTAAAGGAAACTTACATTGCTGTTGGGATATTCTGTGACCCCAACAGGAGTTTGGGACTATCAGCATAGGAATGACATCAGTCTGAGGTGGGACACACAGAGAAGGGAAGGTATAAAACATAGGACTTGGAGCAGGTCTGGCTCTTTGGCTGCTGCTGCTTCTCCTGGTCAGAAGCTTCCAGCAGATGTATGACAGGTATCTGCCATGGCTACTTCTCCTGGAAACTGAACACATGTGACTCTGCTAGCTGGTAAACTTCTGGACCCCTCTACAGCTATGAGCAACTTGTACAAGAGCTGATAATTGTTTATCTTATGGGATTAAACTTTTGATAACTATACTCAGACTTTATGGACATAGCGTACTTTAACCCTTGAGGATAATTGCTGATTTTGCCTTTTATCTGTTTTACCTTAATAAACCTTGTATTGTGTCGTATGCTTTACATTGGTTTGTTCTAGCCCTCCCCCGCCAAGAGAATTAGATCAATCCAGTTAATTTCACGGGCCCGCTTGGCCCCACCCCAAGGAGCCCCGAGAGAGGGTTCCTGAGTTCGAGAGGGCCAGAGTTTTAGAGGGTTCCCCAGTACAAGAGTTCCAGAGTTCCAGAGTTGGAGAGTTCCTGAGTTCCAGAGTAAGAGAGAGTGCTTGTGCCGCCGCAAAGAGAGCAGAGTTCTGTTTGGTGATTAGTTTGGTTTAGTTTATGAATCGTTGTTCCTGAATAAAGAAATACAGCTTCTCTGCCCAGCCGTTGTCTCCGCGTCTCTGTTACCCGCCCGTGAAGCTAGACCCGCCCGGCCAGCCAGAGCCTTCCGAAAATATTAACAACAGTATTGTTTAAATCAGTTCCCAGCTCCCTGCTATGAATCCTTTTATCTGTCACAGAAGCCCCCACAAATCCCCCTTTTGGTCCAACCCCTGTGAAGAGCAACCTGGAAAACTCTCAGAATGCTAGAACTGAACCAGGCAATTCCTCTTTGGACATATCCTAAAGAAACAAAAACACTCTTGCAAAGCAGCACACTTTCTAATAGACCAAAACACACTTGTTCATAGCAGCACACTTTCTAATAGACCAAAAACACACTTGTTCATAGCAGCACACTTTCTAATAGACCAAACTTGGAGGCAACCTAGGTGTCTAACAACAGATGACTGGTTAAGAAAGTTCTGGTATATATTGACAATGGAATATTACTTGGCTATAAAAAGATGAAGTCACCTTCTCCGTTTCATCTAGGATGGGACTTGAAAGATCATGTTAAGTGAGATAAGCCAGTAATAGAAGGATGAATATGGGATGATCTTATTCATGGGCAGAACCTAAGGGACAAGAACATAAAGGGAACCAAAAAGCAAAAATTAGACTGGCTGGGTGTATTCCACCAAGGCATATAGCTCTGGAGAAAAACAACAGGGAGAGGGTGGAAGGAAGTGGACCTTCCAGGTTCTGATATATAATGATGAAAAATGACCTAAGCTGATGGTGAGAGTATTTTGCAGACAGCTATCAAGTTGAGATGGGAAAATACCTATCAACAACTGCATTGTATACCATTAACCTCCCAACACACACACACACACACACACACGTAAACATTAGCTCAAAAATTTTAAAGACTTCATTAAAGGAGAGCAGTAGCTTTCAAATACTAACATATTAACCTTAAACAGAATAACAATGATAATATAAAATTCTGAAAACATTAGTTTTAATATTTTCACAATTTCTCTTAAAGACAGTGTGTCTTGAACTATAGGACACATCAACTGCAGTTTGAAAACCATTGGATATTGTGCTGTTTCCTTCAGTTTAAAGTATATTGGTATATCAGCTGACATCTTCACTTTTTTTTCATAGCTGCATCTTTTTAAATTGTATCTGTCTATTTTAATTAGAGATTCAAAAAGAGAGAGTGTTGCTATGCTTCACATTGGTTTGGTCTCGCCCCCCCCCCCCCCGCCTCTGGGAGATTGTGGTTTGGCCCCTGCTGGTTTCACGGGCCCCCTTCTCCCCACCCCCGGAACCCTACGGACTTGGACAACATACTCTATTCTACACCTGAGGAAGATGGGTCCTGATTGGAACAATATGAAACGTTCCTACTCATGACCACAGAATGTGAACTCAGATCTACAGGGATGCAGATGACACATAGGCTCCTAAGATGAATAGGGGTCCCAGATTACATCAAATCAATGGGGCTTACAGTCAACAATATTTATACACCTTTCCCATATTTGGAAGTTATTCTCTTCCCTGATCAGCTTTCTGGTCCTTTTTCCAGCCATGACATCATCTCCCCAGATAATAACTAGGATCTACATGAATATCAGATTTCACTCTCAGGGAAAAAAAAAACTAGTATAGCCACAGGCCCTTTGGAATATAATTAAAATATGCCTACTAGCTATCTACAAAACAGAGACCCCCCCCCTCCCCAACTCTTCATCTGCACTACTTCCACCTTTAGGTTCATGATTGGTCAACAACTTGTTTGGCTTTATATGTTTACACTCTTTTCAGCCACCAGGTTCTAGATGCTACCATGATGCCAACTGATCTTCCCTGGACAGACAACCCCACTAATGTGTCCTGGAGCTCCGATTCCCCAGAACCCTGCCCCACTAGGCAAAGAGAAAGGCAGGCTGGGAGTATGGATCAACCTGTCAATGCTCATGTTCAGCAGGGAAGCAATTACAGAAGCCAGACCTTCCACCTTCTGCATCCCACAATGACCTTGGGTCTATACTCCCAGAGGGTTAAAGAATAGGAAAGCTATCGGAGATGGAGCCAAGATGGTGATTTGGGAGCAGCAGCTGCCTTGAGCTCCAAAAAGTAGCAGCTTGAGACCTGGGATTCCCTGGATAGGGTAGGATACTGGGCTGTCTGTAGGAGGGTGAACACAGGCTGGTCAGGGTGACACCAAAATAGAGTCCCGTTGCTCACTCTTGGGCTGACAAACGGAGGCCAAGGGAACAAAGAAAGGGAAATCTTTTGATTATTTCTGAGCTCACCCCCACCCCAGAACCAGCCCCCAGGGGCTGGACAGACCCTTCTAGCAGGCTTCCCACTGAGCTATATTCTTTACCAAGATTCCTGGCTCACCAAGGGTGTCATTCCAAGCCTTTTCCTTTTTGTTTAATTTCTCTACTTTTTAAATGGATGGAGTTAAATTTGAGTGACAAAACACCTGACCAATCAGAGCCTCATCCCCTGCCTGGGAAAGACTACCTGGAGGTTTCTTTTTCCTTTTTTCTTTTTTTTTTTTTTTTTGGATACTTCTTATAATTGGCTCTCTTTGCTCAGTCTACCCACAGCCAATATGGAGTGGTCCAAGCTGCGCTGTTAGGGTTTTTTACTCTATTTTATTTTATTATTATTACTATTATTATATACATGTGTCCCTTTTCCCTCCTCTTTCTTCAGGTTGACTAAAATTAACTGTTGTTGTTTTTTCCATTGCTAGGTGACTGGGTGTCCTATCCATTGTGAGAGGAACTTGTTTCTCTCTACCTCTTCCCTCTGCTCTCCTTTTTCCCTCCTCCTAGCTAATTAAAAAAAAAATACCTCTTTCCTTTCACTGCTCTTCCTTTTTTTAAATTCTTTTCTTACTTCCTCCTTCTTTTGCTTTCTGAATTCACTGATACTCACTTGTGAATTATTTTTGGGAAAAAATCTGCCTCAGAGTGGTGTGTGTGTTTGTGTGTGTGTGTGTGTGTCTTCTCTACTTCCCTTTCTCCTCTTTCTATCCCTAGCATTTACAGTGGACAGTAGATTTGCATAATTGTCTATTCTTGCTTTCCCTTTTTCCCTTTCTCTTTCTTTTTCTTTTGGATTTTGTTGCTATTTTTTATTGGACTGGAGGTGTTGTTTGGTTAACTGATATTGGTTGAACTGCATCAATCCTTGCTTCAGTTACTATTGTTGTAATTTCTGAGGTTGGTGACTGCATTTGTCATAAAGGTCTTTAGTATAACATAGCTGGTACTCAAAACACAACAACTGAAGAAAGATAGAACAGAAAAATAGAAACCACATTAAAAAAAAGGTTAAATCAAGAGCAAATAAAACTGCTACCACAATGAATCAGGACAGGAGCCCAGAAGAAGTGGAAAGTTATCAAGGGAGGGGACAGGATATGGAGTTCTGGTGGTGGGAATTGTGTGGAGTTATACCCTTATTATCCTATGGTTTTGTCAGTGTTTCCTTTTTATAAATAAATAAATAATGAGCAGAGTGGATCAGGTAGAGAGACAGAGAGAGAGAGAAAGACTTCCATCAGTGTTTAACCACCTGTTAAACTACCCTCCTGCAAGTGGGGGCCAAGGAAGGACTTGAACCTTGGTACTTGTGTTTGATAATGTGTGTGCTCAACAAGGTGCACCACTAACTGACCCCTATTTCTTTAATATTGTAAGAATAGTAACATAAGACACTGCTACTAGAATTTGTTAGGAACATTTTACCATTTTTTTCAGTGCAGATTTAACATTCCAAAAGTAAATTTTTAATTTAATTTTCAGACTCAATCTTCATGAGTCATGTTGTTTCTCAACATGTGGCTTACACTTTGCACATCTCAACAAAATAAGATGCTAAGTACCTTCAGTATTCAGTTAATAAATCTTTAAATTGTAAAACAAATTCAACAGATGTAAGGACATCACTGTTAATCGTATTATTGAGCTTACATTTCTTTGTAAGGATTAGTTTGTATTTAGCATATCTCATTATCTTTGAGAAAGATTATAAATTCTCATTTTGTGGTTGAGATTAACAAATAAAAATTAGATATAAATGGACATCTTAATAGATATCTGTGTCACAGTACCTTGGTAACTACATTTAGAAAACAAATATATTTCCTTGAGTGTGGAAATTGTGTTGTTTATTAAGTGTTGATAAGCACTACTAAATAGTTTTCTAATGATATTTACCTAATGGACACCAGGTACTTGATGATTAACTGCTAATAAATACAACACTAATTTCAACATTGGTGTTTTTCATATTTTCAAGGTGTCTGTAAAGAGATATTTTTGAGCATCTTTTATATTCAAGGAATATTCTAGTGACACAACTCTTCAATAATCTCAAAACCTTAGACAAATGCAGAGAGTTAGCCAGGTAAGACAGAACATTAAAAATGCCATTGAAGAGGGAAATAATAAAGAGTTGTAAAGGACTTATGCAGTCAATAAAACCATTGTTTTTTTGTTAAGACATGGACTCTAGCTTGGACTATATATCCCTTCAATTTAAGCACTTAAAATTTCAAATTGGTAACCTGATTGAATTTTACCAGTGGGCTTAAAATTTTAATACTTTTTAAATAATGACTGTTTAACTGAATATTAAGTCACATGTAGTCTTAGACCAGGGAGACCAGAAGTAACTGCTTGTGTCACTATATAAGATACAGCTGTATGTAAATAGCATTAAATGTCATAAATCACGGTAAAGTCTTGTATGACACAGCACATCCTCACCATGGGATTTTAAAAGTAATCCAAATTCCCTAATAACTTGGTTACAATAATAAATATCTATTGCCTTCTTAAACTCAAAGACAGCAGGACTCCTTCTTATTTTCTTTAAAATCCGTATTTTTCCCAGCCCTGGGAACTCTGAGGCATGGCTTATCTTCCTACATGCTTCATTCAGTCCATACCATCTGATGTCATATCAGCTGAGCTCAACCAGACTAGCGCAATCACTACCTCCTCAACATCTTTCACTTTGGATTGTGTCCAGTGACACCAGGCTTGGAATGTCAACCCTTCAGCTCTAGCACTCTGGTGAAAGCATTTCTAGCACAAAGGACTCCTCAATTCCATATGGGGTGGTGCGCCTCCTAACAAAGCCACAGAACTTAGATATAGACCAGGGCCCACGAGATGTAGCACATGTGCACATGTAACCATAAGAGGAAAATATGTATCTTAAAGCAAAAGTGCACAATAGTTTGCAGTGACAAAACAGCAAGCATCAAGACCTAAAAATAAACAAGCAAATAAATAAATAAATAAGCATAATATGATACTTATATAACTTTCCCATATTTGGGAGCTACTCTCTGCCCTGATCCAGCTTTATAGTCCTATTTCCAATTCTGACACCATCTCGCCAGATAATACCTCTGGTCCACCTGCATGTTAGCTGTCTTGTTCAGGCAAAAATTAGTAAAGTCATAGACCCTCTGGGATATACCTAAAATAGATCTACTAGTTTTTTCCAAAATGGAGATCTCAAAACTCATCTGCTATATTTTTGCTTTTAGGTTCCTGACTATAAAAAAAACTTGCTCTGTTTTATATCTTGATGCTTTTTCAGGCCACCAAGTTGCAGATGCTACCATGATGCCAACCTGACTTCCCTGGGCAGAGAACTTAACCAATGTATACTGGACCCCCACCTCTCCTGAGCCCTGCCCCTCTAGGGAAAGATAGCGACAGGTTGGAAGTATGGATCAACCTGTCAATGCCCATGTTTAATGCAGAAGCAATTACGGGAGCCAGAACTTCCACCTTCTGCACCCCATAATGACCCTGAGTTTATGCTTCCAGAGGGATAAAGAATAGAAAAACTTTCAAGGGAGGCTATGGGATACAGAACTCTGGTGGTGGGAATTGTGTAAAATTACACCCCTCTTAAACTGTGGTCTTGTCAATATTTTTTACTTTACAAATAAATTAATAAAAATATTCAGGAAAAAATGCCATTGAAGAGGGAAATAATAAAGGGTTGTAAAGAACTTATGCAGTCAATAAAACAATTGATTTTTTTTTTTAAGACATGGACCCTAGGTCAGATTGATAGGTTTACAGTTTATGGTATTTATAACCTTTTTCCATATTTGGGAGATGCTTTCTGCACTGATCTAGCTTTCTAGTCCTATTCTCAATTCTAATGCCATCTTCCTAGACAATACTTTTAGTTCACCTGCACGTTAGCTGTCAGGCTCAGGCAAAATTAGTAAAGTCATGGGCCCCTTGGAATATACCTAAAATGGACTTCCTAGCTTCTTCCAACATGAAGTTCCCAAATATCATCTGCTATATTCTTACATTTAATTTTCTGATTATTAAACAATTTATTCTGCTTTATACCCTAATGTTTTTCAGCTACCAAATTGCAGATACTACCATGATGCCAATCTGAATTCCCTGGTCAGACAACCTCACCAAAGTGACCTGGAACCTCACCTACCCAGAGCTCTACCCCACCAGAGAAATATAGAAATAGGTTGGGGGTATGACTTGACCTGTCAACACCCATGTCCAGCAGAGAAGAAATTGTAGAAGCCAAACCTCTCACCTTCTGCACCTCATAAAGATCTTTGGTCCATACTCCCAGAGAGAGAAAGAGTAAAGAAACTTCTAATGGATGGGATGGAATGTGGACTATGATGGTGGGAATTGTATGAATTGTACCCCTCTTATCCCACAATCTTGTTGATCATTATTAAAATCACTAACAAAAAAAACTTTTTTGTTTTTGCCTCCAGGGTTATAACTGGGTTTGATGCTGACATTATGAATCTACTGAGAGAAAATTGAGAGGAGAGGGAGAGAGAAAGGCAGACACTTGTAGATCCATTTCACTGCATGTGAAGCATTCCCTCCACCCCGAAGGTGGAGCTGGAACCAAGTTTTTTCTTTCTGTCTCAATCTATAACCTCTATAAGTAAAATATAAAGAGGGAGGAGACAGCTTAATGGTTATACAAAAAGACACTCAAGTCCGAGGCTCTGATACCCCAGGTTCAATGCCCAGAATGACCACAGGTCAGAAATAAGCAGTCCTCTTGTCTCTCTTTATCTTTCTCTCTGTCAAGCCCCAGTGAGGACACTGGAAAAGAAAAAGTTTAGATACCTGAACCCTGAAATATATAGAAGAAAACATTTACTGAATATTCCATGATAGCAATTCAGAGAGGTTTTCAGATACTGAAGTTCAATAGCAAGGGAAACAAAAGCAATAAAACTAGTGGGATTCCATCGAACTGAAGAATCTTCTGCATAGTGAAAGAAGTCATAAAAGAAGAAGGGAAGAGAAGGAGGAGGAGGAGGAGGAGGAGGAGGGCAACGTTAATGAGACAAAGGGCTAGTATCCAAGGTATGTAAGTGACTCAAAAAACGAATCAATGACAAAGCAACTCCTGTTAAAAATGTGGTGGTAGGGACAGGGCTATGGCACTCCTGGTTAAGAGCATACTTTTGCATGTGCAAGGATCTGAGTTCAAGACCCCAGTCCCTAGCATTGTGTGTGTGTGTGGGGCGGGGGGGTGTCTTTACAAGGAGTTAAGCAGTGCTAGGGGTGTGTCTTTCTCCAACTCTGTCTCTCCTTCCCTCTCAACTATCTTGCTAGTAGGTCCTTTCCCTTGGTAACTTGAATGAAGCGAGTTTCTCAGTTGTGAATTATCCTGCACAGAGGCCCATATGGCAAGGAAGTGAACATGACATCTAGATTGGCAAGACACTGAGTCCATCAGACCAGCAAACCACAAAGAAATAAATTCTCTCAGCAATACTTGAGTTTGGATGCAGAGTCTGTCACCTAAGTCTTAACACCACAGCCAGTAAGTATCTTGACTGCTGTCCTCATTCCCGAGACAAAGAATCCAGATAAACTAAGCCCAAACTTTTGGCCAATGAAAACAATGGGGTTATACTTAAACATATATGTCTCCAGGGTTATCTCTGGGGCTCAGTGCTGGCACTACAAATCCACTGCAAATACTTTTTTTTTTAATTGGACAGAACATAGAGAAATTGAGAGCTTCACCTCATGTGAAGCAACCCCACCCACCTGCAGGTGGGGAGCCAGGGGCTCAAACTAGGTCCTTGTGCTTCACACTGTGAATGTTTAACCCATTGCAGTAGCGCCAGACCACCTCTCCCTACATATTCTTTTTAATTCACTGCATTTACACTTCTTTTTTACACAGAAATATAATACATGTAGTTTCTCTAGAGAAGTTAAAAACTAATTTATCAGATAACCTAATAATACTAATCTTGGGTATATACCCAGAAGAAATGAAAACATATGTCCACAAGATACTTATACACACATTTGTAATAAATATTAGCATTATTCATAATTGCCTCAAACTGGAAATAATTCAACAGTTCATCAACTTGTGAATGAATAAATAAAATGTGGTATTCCATATAGGTTACCATTTAGCAATTAAACATTAATATTACTGGAACATAAATAATCCTCAAACATTATGCTAGGAGAAAGTATATGCAAAGAATGCATATTGTCTGATTTTCTTTGTATATCATATTCAGAAAAGATAAAGCTTTTATTTATTTTTATTGGATGGTTAGTAGTATAGTTTTTTAAATATTTATTTTCCCTTCTGTTGCCCTTGTTTTTTTTTTGTTGTTGTTATAGTTATTGTTGTTATTGATGTCATCGTTGTTAGATAGGACAGAGGAGGGGAAGACAGACAAGAGGAAAGAAAGACACCTGTAGACCTGCTTCACTGCCTGTGAAGCGACTCCCCTACAGGTGGGGAGCTGGGGTTTCGAACCAGGATCCTTTCACCAGTCCTTGCGCTTTGCGCCATGTGCGCTTAGCCTACTGTGCTACCTCCCAGCTCCCAGTAGTATAGTTTTTAATAGGCACAGCTTCTCATATGTCTAGGATACACATAAGACCCAATGTTCACTCATCTTGTCCCTTCCCCTCCTTCCACAGAGTCCTTTGCTTTGTTTTATATTTTTATTAATATTTCTAACTTTACTTAAGTTGAAAGGACAGAGATCAATTAAAAGGAAAGGGGGGAGAGGGAGAGAAAGAGAGAGAGAGATCTGCAGTACTGGTTAAGGGCTCCTGATGTTTGCTTCCCTGCAGGTGGGGATCAAGGGCTTAAGCCTAGTTCCTTCTGCATGGTAATCTGTGCCGTCAACCATGTAGTACACCACCTGGCCCCTTCAGAGTCTTTCTCTTTGATGTGATATACCACACCGAGTCCAAGTTTCACCTTATGTCCTCCCTTACTGATTTTTATTTATTTGTTATTTTTTTATTTTTTATGTCTCCAGGGTTATTGCCGGGGCTTGATACTTGCACTACTAATCCACTGCTCCTGGAGACCATTTTCTTCCCCCTTTTGTTGCCCCTGTTGTTTTTTTTATCATTATTGTGGTTATTATTATTATTGTTGCTGTCGTTGGATAGGACAGAGAGAAATGGAGAGAGGAGGGGAAGACAGAGAGGGGGAGAGAAAGATAGACACCTGCAGACCTGCTTCACCGCCTGTGAAGAGACTCCCCTACAGGTGGGGAGCCGGGGCTCAAACCCGGACCCTCACGCAGGTCCTTGCTCTTTGTGCCACGTGCGCTTAACCCTCTGAGCTACCTTCGGATTCCCCCTTACTGATTTTTGCCCTTAAATTCCACCTATAAGTGAGATTATTCAGTACTGAGTACTGGTCTTTCTATTTCTGAATTGTTTCACTCAACATGATACCTTCAAGTTCTGGCCATGACATTGCAAAAAAAAAAAAAAAAAAAAGAAAGAAAAAAAGAGAAAAGATGTTGTTTTTAATATCGTTGTTTTTAATGTATATGTACCACAGCTTTCTTAGCCGTTCATCTGGGTTGCTTCCAAGTTTGGACTATTATAAACCGTGATGCTATGAACATGGATGTCCATGGGTCTTTTCAGATCGTTGTTTTTGATTTCACAGTTATGCTGTTTCTAAAAAAACAAAAAGAAGGCCAAGAACTTAACAATGCAAATCCAGCAGCACTATCAGAGGAAAAAAAAATTAAGAAACAAACCATCAGGGATATTGAAGAAACATAAAGCTCCCAACTGAGTATGTATAAACAGACTAAGAAAAATCCATGACTTGGTTCATTCACTTGATAGGAGCAAAGAAAACTCTACAACAGACTTACACATTGTGAAGGACAGACACATTGAATGCATTTCAGTCTCAAATAGAAGCAAGGAACACTGAACTCTCAACAAAATGATACACAGTAAAACAGACCTAGAAACACAAGCAATAGAAATTTCAGACAATCTGTAGTATGAAAGGGGAGGAATAATTGGATAGAGCAAGCAAAGAACAGTGAAAAAAGAACAGTTTTAAAAAACTCTCTTAGATGTATTTATATATCTTTGGATACAAATTATGTCTTATAGTACTATTAGGTATAACACATATGCATACAGTCATCTATGTTTTTTAATTATGTTTATTCCTCCCTAGTACTTTTTAAATGTTTCATTGTTATTTGTGATTTGCAAGGCTGTAAGGAGTATAATTGTGATGGGTTGTGAATCCATACAATTCCAATCACCAGAGTTCTTTGTCCCATCCCCTCCATTTGAAACTTCCCTGTTACCCTTCTGAGAGTATGAGGCAAAATTATTTTTGGGGTGCAGAAGGTGATCATTCTGATTTCTGACATGGATGTTTGTAGGTTTATCTGTACCCTCAGTCTGTTTCTATCTTTCCTCAATGGCATAGAGCTCTGGAGAGGTGAGGTTTCAGGAAGCATTGGTGAGGTCATCTGCCCAGGGAAGTCAGGATGAAATCTTAGTAGCATCTGGAACTTGATGGCTTAAATACAGTAAGATGGAAAACAGAACAAATTATTTAATAAACATAAGCCTAAAGTAGGAATAGAGCAGAAGAAAGAAGGGAATTTAGGGTAGAAGGAAGCTAGGAAGTTTATTTTAAGAATGCTCCTAAGAGCCAGTGTCTAAATAATCTTTCCTTGAGCTTGATAGCTAGCATGAGGTTAGCTGGGAAGATGGTGTCAGAGTTGAGTAGAACAAGTAATGAGGATTATGGCAGAGAGTTGCTCTCAAACTTGAAGATACATAATGCAATTAACTGTTTACCACAATGATCTGCTCCAGGACCTGTATCCATTCATAAGCTAACACAGGAGCCTGTATAACCTACGAGTCTCTGTCAGACAACTCACTTTTTAATGTTTTATCTTTCTTGTTGCTTGTTTTTCTCATCCTTCTTCTTTTTTTTTTTTACATTTTTTAAATTTTATTTATTTAAGAAAGGATAAATTAACAAAACCATAGGGTAGGAGGGGTACAACTCCACACAATTCCCACCACCCATTCTCCATATCCCACCCCCTCCCCTGATAGCTTTCCCATTCTCTATCCCTCTGGGAGCATGGACCCAGGGTCATTGTGGGTTGTAGAAGGTGGAAGGTCTGGCTTCTGTAATTGCTTCCCCGCTGAACTTCTCATCCTTCTTATATATAATACCTTTAGGTTCTTTAATTTGGTATTTATGTTCAAGGACTCTTGTTGCTGTGGTTTATAGCTGTTACCAACTGAACTGCATTTCTCTGAAAACTACCAGACAAACCAGAAATACGTGTGATATAAAGAACTGAAGCACATAATCTTGTGTAAAGGTGGAAAATGTAGTCAAGCTATTAATAGGCTAAGACTTTATGAAAACTATAGTGGTTATCCTTGAGGGGAGCTACCCCTGTGATCTCATAATCTTATAAGCTATTATTAAATCACTAATAAAAAAAGACAAGAAAGAAAAGGGGGAAAAAGACAAGTAAAAAGAAATCTGGGCATTGTGGCACAGTGGATAAAGCATTGGACTCAAGTATGAGGTCCTGAGTTCAGTCCCCAGCAGCACATGTGCCAGAGTGATGTCTGGTTCTTTCTCTCTCTCCTCCTGTCTTTCTCATTAATAAATAAATAAAATCTTAAAAAAAAAAAAAGAAATCTGGGCAAAACTAAACTATAGGATTTCAGCATGCACTCTTGAGGGATAAAAGCATAAATGAAGGCTAGTGGTGATTATTATCAAAGTCAGGAGAGTGGTTACAAGCATATTCACTGAATTACATGTTGCTTTGTTCTGGGTTTCTGTACCTGTATTTAATCTTGCATTAAGATATAGTCTTATATAATTAAAAAATAATGGGCTCATCAACTAGAAAGTAACCTCTATTATATTTGTGCCTTTATATTTTGCCCTAATTATCCTTACATAAGCATGAAAAAATGATGGTATGGATCAACTTTACTTTTGTCCATTCTACATAAAGGAAAAAGAATATCTCTAAAACTAGGGAAATACAGAAAGAGGTGTACAGTGACTCAAAAAATTCCATATTCTCAAATTTAAAAACTCATATTTTGAGGCCAGAGATCACAGTTCTACTTGGCTAGGTGTACTGCTACAGTGCTTTCTCAAAAACACAATTCATAGCTGGTAAGATATATAAACTCTGACTATAAGTAATGAAATTAGAGAAATCTAGTGACAGAAGACATTCCATGCCTGATTAGAGAAACAAAATCCATACTTTCCATAAATATTGGTAAAAACAGGCTTAACTCTTACTTAGCATTTAACAAGAGTCTTACTGTGCTTTCATCTTTTCACATTTCACAAAAGACACAATGATAGGGAGAACATTTCCTTGGATTTACAATTAAGTTGCTGAAATTAAGCTCATGCGACAATAGCCTTTACTGTCAACCTAGGCAAAAGTGAAGTCAGGACAAATCCTCTGATCCTGCAAAGATGTCAGTGCCTTTCTATTAAGGGCCAATAAACAAAACGCTTGCATTTAGAAGCTCAGATATTGCTTTAAGGATTGATCCGCTTTGGGAAAGTTAAACAATTTCAGAGGGGATAGCAACTACCATTTATAACAATTCACTGGTAATTGAGACTTCCGTGATGCATATAGGAACTAAACATGCCTAAAATGCACAATTCTAAATAAGAAAAGTCAATATGAGGTGCGATAAAAGTAGTTATGGCTCCAAGAAAATCTTTTGACAATTTGAAGCAGACTCTGAACTTCTCACTTACTTTAATTGGTTTCTACACAAATGAGCATAAGAGTCTATCTATCTGCATGAACACACTTTTTTCACTATTTTGGCTAAACTCTCCTTCATTCCTAGAGTAATGACTATGCAGACATAGGGAAGGTTTGCTCTGCAATGTTGCAACGTCACAGAGTGACTAGGTCACCCTAAAATAGAGAAGGATGTGAAAGGTTGTGAGCATGTGACCTTCTACTTGAAAGCCACATTGAGAGTAATAATAGTAAGCAAAAGGTGTTGCAGAAGACTTTCTTTATTAAGGCTCTGAGGTCCCATCTCCTGTCTTGTTTGGCAATGCATGGTAGAGCACATGTATTAGCATGCACAAGGATGCAGGTTCGAGCCCATGCCTCGGATCTGCAAGGGGGAAAGCTTCACAAGTGATGTAGCATTGCTACAGGTGTCTCTACTCCTATCTGTCTCTAACTCTTCTATCTTGGTCTCTCAACCTTTATTAAAATCATGGCCACAGGGAATAGTAAAGATATAAAGACACTAAAGCCCCAACAATAACTCTGGTGGCAGGAAGAGAAAAAGATTAAATCTCAAGTTTCATATCCTTAAAAACATTTTCCCAACACAAAGTAAAACTTGGACTGGGTGTGTTATATTGCACCAAAGAGAAGGACTCAGAAATATGAGGAGAAGGGGAAGGATGGAGAAACATTGGTGTCCTTGGGCATAATGATGGAAATGGAGCTAGGTTTGGGAAGTGTTTTGCTGACACCTATTATGGGGACATGAAAAGTTTTACCCATATGTCCACAGCTGTACTGTAAATCCCCAATAAAGTAAAAGTAAGAAGACAGAAAAATAAAAAAGTATTTTATCATAAAATTTACCTCTACAATTCATTGTCACTTATCTAATTCATCTCTGTAAAACAATTTGCTTAAACATTTTAAGGAAATATATCTTCTATCTTCAATGATTAGCAATATAGAAAGTATAAGATGAGTAACATCAGGATTTTTAATCTTCCTATTTGGCATTACTTAAACATCCTTCCACTAAAATTTACACAGAAGAGAATGGAGGTAGAAATGTCATGAAAAGAATGAGATACAAAAATGGTATTTATAGTTCAATTAAAATGAAAAGTATCAATACTTTTAATTCTTCTAAATAGTAAAATAATAGTGATAATATGATTCTTTTAAAACTAGGTAGAATATTTGAAGTGAAACTAAAATTTCATACATCACATCACACAGGTCATCACTAAGAGCTGAGATTTTTATAATTTGAGACCTGGTAAAATGTTACTCAGCGGGAGGCAGGCGGTAGCGCAGCGGGTTAAGCGCACGTGGCACAAAGCGCAAGGACCAGCATAAGGATCCCAGTTCGAGCCCCCAGCTCCCCACCTGCAGGGGAGTCGCTTCACAAGTGGTGAAGCAGGTCTGCAGGTATCTGTCTTTCTCTCCTCTGTCTTCCTCTCCTCTCTCCATTTCTCTCTGTCCTATTCAACAATGACAACAACAATAATAACTACAACAATAAAACAACAAGAGCAACAAAAGTAAATAAATAAATATTAATAATACTTAACACTTCTCAGAGTACAGATTGGAGTACAGATTGCCTGCTCTGTTACTCCCAGAGGTACAAGTCTCTCAGTGAAGAGAAAAATCTTCATTCTTGTTTTGTACTCAAAGAATAAAACTATTTTTTTTGCATGCAAAGATGGACACTTTGATTCATAGATTTTCAGTGTCATCCCCAGTGACACCTAGACCACTGGTGTTGATTTGTAAGGACAGTTTTTCCTGCTCTATTCCCCTCACCCCCACCCCCCACTTCTTGTATAGCAAGTTCTTTAGTATTGCAATTTCCTCTATTGAGATATGTTTTCATTGTATTCATTAAATGGTCTGTTTGGCCAACATCCATCTATACTTTAGAACTGCTAGGCATCAATGATAGATGAATTAAGATAGAATTAAAATATGCTTTAGTAACTTCATCTATTTTAATCATTGCAGCATGTTGTTTTCCTTGTACTTTACTAATGTCGGTTTGATGGTTTTTGTACCCTGAGGCTTCTCTAATGAAGGGCACATTTTCAGAAACTCAAGAAAACAAACAAACATAAATTGTTTTTGTAGCTCTTTATCGGATTAGATATTTGCCACTGGAAGTTCAGTTTTTTGCATGCAAAGTGTTAAGTATTTTCCGAAGAGTACAGATTGCCTACTCTGTTACTCCCAGAAGTACAAGTCTCTCAGTGAAGAGAAAAATCTTCATTCTTGTTTTGTACTCAAAGAATAAAACTATTTTGTTGCATGCAAAGATGGACATTTTGATTCAGAGATTTTCAGTGTCATCCCCAGTGACACCTAGACCACTGGTGTTGATTTGTAAGGACAGTTTTTCCTGCTCTATTCCCCCCACCCCCCACTTCTTGTATAGCAAGTTCTTTAGTATTGCAATTTCCTCAATTGAGATATCCAAAAGTGTGTGTCATGAAGTGTCCAGCTAATACTTTTTCTATGTATTTGAGTTCCTTTTAAAAAAATATTATTTATTTATTTATTTATTTATTTATTTATTTATGTTGTTAAAATTTTCAGAGGCTCTGGCCGGGCTTGCTTCACGGCGGGTAACAGAGACGCGGAGACAACGGCTGGGCAGGGCAGCTGTATTTCTTTATTCAGGAACAACGATTCACAAACTAAGACAAACTAATCACCAAACAGAACTCTGCTGTCTCTTTGCGGCGGTGCAAGCACTCTCTCTTACTCTGGAACTCAGGAACCCTCTCCCTTACTCTCGAACTCAGACACTCTCCAACTCATGAACTCAGGAACCCTCTCCCTTACTCTCGAACTCAGAAACTCTCGCACCCTCGCACTCTCGAACTCCGGAACTCAGGAACTCTGTCACTGGGGAACTCAGGAACTCTGGCACTCTCGAACTCAGGAACCCTCTCCCTTACTCTCGAACTCAGAAACTCTCGCACCCTCGCACTCTCGAACTCCGGAACTCAGGAACTCTGTCACTGGGGAACTCAGGAACTCTGGCTAACTCTGGCACTCTCGAACTTAGGAACCCTCTCCCTTACTCTCGAACTCAGAAACTCTCGCACCCTCGCACTCTCGAACTCCGGAACTCAGGAACTCTGTCACTGGGGAACTCAGGAACTCTGGCACTCTCGAACTCAGGAACCCTCTCCCTTACTCTCGAACTCAGAAACTCTCGCACCCTCGCACTCTCGAACTCCGGAACTCAGGAACTCTGTCACTGGGGAACTCAGGAACTCTCAGACTCCGGAACCCTCTCCCAGGGTCCCTTGGGGCGGGGCCAAGCAGGCCCGCGAAATTAACAGGACTCATCCAATTCTCTTGGAGGGGGAGGGCTAGAACAAGCCAATGTAAAGCATACGACAATTCCCCCTTTTCTTTTTAACTAAATGACTATAGTATCAAGGGTGTGGGGTGAACAGAAACATATATAACCAAAACCAGCATGTTGCCAAGGGAAGGCCTGAGGGGGCCATATCTGAAAAAAAAAAACATTTCTTGCCTCTGGGGGGCTACTTGCCTCGACGGGCATTTGCATGGGGGCGGGGAACGGCCTAGGGTCCCAAAGGCAGCTGGCTGCAACTTACTTACTATGAAACAAAACTTGTTATTAGCATATCTACTGCACGATCCAACGTTTCTAATAGAGAAGGAATTTGAGACTTTTACATATCAACAATGTCTTTTAACCTTTTGTTACACCCATTCAAGATGGAGACACACCCTAGGTGTGGGCCGGAGAGGAAACCTCAGGCATGAGAATAATTAGCATAGCCATTGTGCGATCTACCATTTCTAATAGAGAAGGTAGTGTTTTACATATCAACAAGTCTATTTAACCTTTTGTTTAGACCAACTTAGTTAAAATATATTGATTGTTAACTAATTTTTACCTTAGACTTTAAATGTAAGTTAATTTTATCTTTATGAGAATTATATTGAAAACCTTTTTCATTTAACTTTGACTAGTAAGAATTTAGCCTTAAAGCTACTGTTTATCAAACTTTAAACATACACATAAACATGGTCATTAATACACAAGGAGAGAAACCTTTGTTACGAAGACATGTCATTTTAAACACGAATTTAAATCTGTACTGTCTTAGTTGTTGGGGGGGGGGGGTTCACCATCCAGAGGTGGCTTCCCGTGTAGCTCCACTTCTAGGAATTGCAGGTTGCGATCTCTGCACGAATCTCTGCGTACTCCAGCTTGTCTGCCTTCAGACCGGACCGGCGGCTGGAGATCTCGTGTGCCCAGTTTCGGCAGGGAGCCCGGGGGTCCGGGAGGCCCGGGATGGTTCCAGAATTCATAGAAAGAGAGCAGGCAGGCCATCTTTGTAGAAGTCGTGAGCCTAGGTGCCCAGGGGTGGCGGCCATGATAGGCCGCCGCGGCCCTGCCCCATGGCCCTGCCATGTCTGCTGCCCTGCTCGCAGTGGCCAAGCAGTGTGGAGGGATCACGCGTCCAGTGCCCTGCGCCACGCGGTGGAGAGCCGGCTCCTGTGGGCTGGCCTCGGGCTCTTGCGTGTTGGCATAGAGCTCCAGCATGTTGGCATTGGGCTCCAGCATGTTGGCATCGGGCTCTAGCGAGCTGGCATCAGGCTCTTGCATGGTGGCGTAGGCCTCCTGCGGGCTGTGGGGCTGCGGGGCTGCGGGCGCGGTTCGCGGGGTTGTCTGGGCGCAGCCGGCTGGCTGACTGTTTAACCAGGTGGAAACGGCAGCTCCGTGCCTTGCCTCCCACCCGCTGGCTCTTCCCGCTGGCTGTTCTGAGTCCGCCCGAGCGAGTGGAAACCACAGAGTGGTCCAGAGATAAATGTTCCAGAAACAGCAAAACAGTCTCGTGAAGAAAGAGCAGAGGCCTTTGGAGATCTCTTCACAAGCAGAAGAGAAGGCCATCGTGCATAGGTAGCCAAATTGTCTTTACTTATCTGAGAGATGCGCAGGTCAGGTCCACGTGGGCGCCATTTGTTGTTAAAATTTCTGAGGCTCTTGCCGGGCCGGCTAGCTTCACGGTGGTGAACAGAGACGCGGAGACAACGGCTGGGCAGGGCAGCTGTATTTCTTTATTCAGGAACAACGATTCACAAACTAAGACAAACTAATCACCAAACAGAACTCTGCTGTCTCTTTGCGGCGGCGCAAGCACTCTCTCTTACTCTGGAACTCAGGAACCCTCTCCCTTACTCTCGAACTCAGAAACTCTCGCACCCTCGCACTCTCGAACTCCGGAACTCAGGAACTCTGTCACTGGGGAACTCAGGAACTCTGGCTAACTCTGGCACTCTCGAACTTAGGAACCCTCTCCCTTACTCTCGAACTCAGAAACTCTCGCACCCTCGCACTCTCGAACTCCGGAACTCAGGAACTCTGTCACTGGGGAACTCAGGAACTCTCGGACTCCGGAACCCTCTCCCAGGGTCCCTTGGGGCGGGGCCAAGCAGGCCCGCGAAATTAACAGGACTCATCCAATTCTCTTGGAGGGGGAGGGCTAGAACAAGCCAATGTAAAGCATACGACATATTTATTTATTATTGGATAAAGACAGAGAAAAATTGAGGATGGAAGGAAAAATAGAAAGGGAGAGAGAGACAAAGAGACATCTGCAGCCCTGCTTTACCACTCGTAAAGCTTTCTCCCTGCAGGTGAGGACCAGGGGCTAGAACCTGGGTCCTTGGACACTATAATGTGAGTGCTTAACCAGGTACAACCACCGTCTGACCACTGAGTTTCTCATCTAATGTCCATATCATTGAAAATTTTGGACTTGACTTTTGTGCATGATGGAAGGTGGCGGGCCAATCATTTGTATGTATGTTTTAAACCAAAATTTTCCAACGCTGTTGAAGAGACTCTCCTTTCTCCATTAAGTATTTTGAGTCTATTTGTCAAAAATAGGTTTTCTGTATGTGTGGAACCCTACTTCTAAGCTTTTAATTCTATTCTGTTCATCAGTATGTTTATATTAGCTCCAGCACCAGGCAATTTTGACTACAGTAGCCCTGTAGCATAATTTGAGGTCCCGAAGTGTGATGCCTCCACTCTTGCTGTTGTCTCAGTCTTTGGCAATCTTATTTTGTGGTATTTTGGGGTTCCAGATACAATTTTGTAGCTTTTGATCTATTCCCTTACTACCATTTGATGAGTCCTTGGTAGTGATAGCATTATGTCTGTATATGACTCTGTAGAATGGTCATTTTGACAGTGTTAATTCTTGTGATCCATGAGCATGGGACGTCATTCCATTTCCTTACATCTATATTTCCTTGAATAATGGTTCGTCATTTTCATTATATGTGTGTTCCGATTCCTTTGTTAAATTTATTCCTAAGTGCTTGATTATTTCCATTTTGTGATGAAACCATCAATATGTACTGGAGCGCCACTTCCTCAGAGCCCCACTCTACTAGGGAAAGAGAGAGACAGACTGGGAGTATGGATCGACCAGTCAATGCCCATGTTCAGCGGGGAAGCAATTACAAAAGCCAGACCTTCCACCCTCTGCAACCCACAATGACCCTGGATCCATACTCCCAGAGAGATAGAGAATGGGAAGGCTCTCAGGGGAGGGGGTGGAATGTGGAGATCAGGTTATGGGAATTGTGCGGAATTGTGCCCCTCTCATTCTATGGTTTTGTTAATGTCTCCTTTCTTAAATAAAAAAAAAAGATTGAATATAATTACAAAATAAATCCTAAGCACATGCCTTAGTTATAAAATATATATATATATATATATATATAATAAAAAATCAATCTCTGGAATTCTTCTAATTTAGTGCTTTTATATATAGGAATGCCACTGGATTTTGTATATTAATTTTGTAGCCTGCCACCTCACTATATTGGTCAAATAATTTTCTGGAGTTTGCTGCTGGATTTGTCTGGATTTCCTATATATACTATCATATCATCTGCAGATAATGACTGTTTTATGTCTAGTCTTCCAATCTCTTTAATTCCTTTCTGTTCCCTAGTGCTACGGCTAGGACTTCCAAGGCTTTGTTGAATAGTAACAATGCTCTCATACTATTCTCATACAGGCAGCCCTGTCCTATGCCTGATTTAAGAAGGAAAAGTTTCAATTTCTCTCCATTGTGTATGATGTTGGCTGTAGGTTTACTCTATACAAACTAGATTAGTTTGAGGAATTGCCTATCCCCGTTATTTTTGATATTTTGATCCAGAAAGAATGCTGAATCTTTCAAAGGCTTACTCTGCATCCACTGAAATCATGTGGCTAGTAGGCTTTCTTTTGGTGTGATGAGTCATATTTGTTGATTTATGTATATTAAACCAGCCTTATGTCCTTGGAATAAATTCACTTTGGTCATGGTATACAATCTTTATAATGTGCTGCTATAACCAAATATGTCATTTTTCTTTGAGTCGTGCCTGAGAGGCTTCAAGACTTTACTCGGGAAGATGCTCTGACAGGCAGAATCCACTTGAATGATATCTCTGTCTAATTTCTTCAGCAGTGATTACTGAATATCTATTGTGTTCAAGATTATGAGGGATGCAAAGATCTATTAGACACAGTCCTTTAACTGAAGAACATCTTAGCTTATGCTCTGTGTTTCCCCTTCCGTCAATGAGATCATCTTGCTTCCAGGTTTTGGCTATTACAAATTGTGCTGCTATGAACATAGGTGTACAGATCTTTTTGAATGTGTGTGCTTGGTTCCTTAGGGTATATCCCTAGGAGAGGAATTACTAAGAAATAAGGTATGTCCATTTCTAGTATTGTAAGTGTTCTCCAAACTCCTCTCCACAGGGGTTGGACCAATTAACATTTCCAATTTATTACCTTTAAAAAATAATAATAATAATAATAAGGGCCCTGGGCAGTAGTGCTCCCAACTAGGCAAGCATAGTACTATGGGCAAGGACCCCTGGATTGGAGCACCCACTCCCCACCTGTAGTGGGGATGCTTCACAAGCAGTGAATCAGGTCTACAGATGTCTATCTTTCCTCTCTTCTTCTTTATCTCCTTCCCCCTCTCAATTTCTTTCTGTCCTATCTAATAAAATGAATAAGGTGGGGGGAGCATAAAATGGCTGCCAGGAGTGGTGGATTCCTAACCTTAGAGGAAAAAAAAACAGTTGGTCTGGGTGGTGGAGCACTGAGATCATTGCACATGTTCGAATGGGCAAGTACCAGGGTTCAACCCCCTAATTTCCACTTGCAGGGGGGAAGCTTCACAAGTGGTGTATCAGTGCTGCAGGTATCTCTCTCACTCTCCATTCTTCCCATGCTTTCTCAATTCCTCTCTGTCTCTAACACATAAATAAAAGGTTTTTAAAAAGGTTTTTAAAAGTGATAGTTATTGATATTTTCTAAATATTTTGTAGCAAGATAGGTTAATATTTTCCAGCAAACATTGTAATGGAACTTAATTCAGTTTCTTTTATATAGCAAGTTTCCTGAAAGTAATACATGTGTACTGATAGTTCAAATTATAATTGTTTTAATGATATCATCTCATATGGCGAGTATAGTATGTATCACAATGTCTCCGATAGCTTGTCAGTGAAAGATTTGTTAGATGAATGAAATGAAAATTTGGAGTGAGCGGAACAGTTCACTCTGGATAGTGCACCTGTTCTGCCTTGCACATGAGCCTGATCCCCATCACACTGGAGAAAATCTTGGAAACTTTGGTGGTGAGGTGTTTTTCCCACTTTCTCTAAATCTCTCTGTTTGGTTGGTTGGTGCTTGTTTGCTTGTCTGTTTGGGGGGCCAGAGCACACAGTGGATTACGTGGTATGAAGGAAGAGGACACTTAATTTTTATTTTCAGTGTATTCACTCTGTCCAGTACTCCAAAAGTGAGGTTCTCAGCATATTCTATGTGTGTGGTAAGTATTTCTTTTTTCAATAATGATTTATAATGGTTTATAGAGATGCAGGGGAAGAGTTCTATACCACACTCACCACCAACACCTCCCCCCACCAATAAACACCACAGTTTTCATAAAGTCTTAGAGATAGTTTGGCTACTTTTTGTTCTAACTATTATTTACCAGGGATCCCAAGTTCAGAGAATCACCATGCCTAAAGGAACAAGAGCATAGCTATGAATTTTAATAAATGTAAATATGAAACATAAGCAAAAGTGTAAACAATGAAATCTCCTAATGTTTCACTCTAAGTCTAATCTCAATCTTTTTCCAGTGTGGTCTTACTGAGATAAATACTAAAATACTTGATGTAAAACAATATTCAAATCAGTTTTCCTTTTTAATAAGTAGAAATGAGTAGCTCAACCCCGGATATCAAAAATCAAAGTGTCCTTTTTACAAATAAGCAAAACTGCTTTTAAAAATGTTTCCTTTAGCATAATTCAAGCAACTCATGTTTTAAGTAGAAAGGCAGTAGTAGCATCTCAAAGCTGAGTTGTGTTGGCTCTGAACACAGTCTAAAGCTTTGCAAAGCTTGGATAAATATGTTGACTCATTTCTCAGGCTTTACTGATATCCCTTATAAAAACAGCTAGCTCTGTGAAACTGGGAGTGTAAATACTTAGAAAAACGTATGAATTATCTGTATTCCTCAGAATGAAAAATACCCAATTTATTGATTATTTATTTATTTGCCACAGGCTTATTGATGGGAGATATTGAGAGGAAAGGAACAAATAAAGAGGGAGAAGGACAGAGAAACATCTGAGTCACCACCTGAAGCATCTCCCATGAAGATAAGGAGTGCAGATTTGAACCAAGATGCCTGTATTTGAACCAAGTGTGCATTCAGACAGGTGCATATCTTCAAGTGTGCATTCAAACAGGTGCCCAACTGTCTGATGCCAACTCCTGCTTTTATAATAATATTCTTTTCTTGTTTTTCATACGAACATAGTTACTGTTCACTTTTCTTCTTATTGCTGATTTGAAGAATCATCTTATTAATCATCTTATTAATCATCTTATTAAATTACATCTTATTAACTGAATACTTGATGTTGTAAAATTTTCAATGTATATCTGACTCTCTGGAGATTCCTTGTATTGAAACCATATGTAAAAATTAGAAGAGGCTGTCCGGCATCCCGGCAGGTTAAGTGCACATAACGCCAAGTAAAAAGACTGAAGTAAGGGTCCCTGTTGGAGCCCCTGGCTCCCCATCAGCAGGGCGGTCACTTCACAAGCAGTGAAACAGGTCTGCAGGTGTTAATCTTTCTCTCCCTCTCTGTGTCTCTCCCTCCCCCTCCTCTCTAGATTTCTTTCTGTCCTATCCAACAACAATAACAATAACAACAACAGTGGCAACAAAATGGAAAAATGGCCTCCAGGAACAGTGGATTAGTGCTACAGGCACCCAACCCCAGTGATAACCCTAGAGGCAAAAAAAAAAAAAATTATGAACTATGGTCCAGGATAATCACAAAGAAGTAAAACACAACTCCAGCACTGCATATAATGGCATGTGGTACACTTCTACCCATTAAAAATAGGAATAATTAAAATTATGAGTTATAAATATTAATCAATAAGTCTTATCTTTTAAAGTGAGCCAAAAACTGTGTCAAAGTCTATAAAAGTTCATATTTAAACAATAGATTATATGACAGTGTATTAATATCACCCCTAACATTCAGTAAATACCAAAAAGTATAAACTGATAATGTTTGAATAGATAATAGATTTATTATTTAATTTATTTTCATATTACACAAGAATCTTATTTTGCTATTCTTATTCAAGTACACAAAAGTAAAAGCCTTTTAACAATAATGAACACTCTATAAGGTCCCTTTTCTTTTATCTTGCAGTGTCATTATAGAAAGAGGAACTCAAATATATATTCCAAGAGGTATACCTCAGAATGAGGGATGAAAAATAAATGCTCAGTGATAAGATATTTAGAAACAAGAGAATCTTAGTGAAGATGATTTCTTATTTTCTTTGTGTCTTATACACACTGTAATTAGAAAATAATTGACCTATGCATTATGGATTCTATAAAGAGGTGGAATATTAGATGCAATGATGTGCTGAGTACTCATTTTGTGCAAAGAGCTATATTAGAACATTTACTTAGTGATCTCATGGAAACCTAATTTTAGAAAATGTTTTACAAATCTGTAGTTGTGCAAGGGGTCCAATTTCATATCCCCCCAAAATGCGGTAGCATACCTCACCCACCATCATGAATTTCCTTATCTACGTACCTATCACTGGACACTAGGGCTGTTTCCAAATCTTGGTTGTTGTGAATAAAATTATAATAAAAATAGGAGCACAGAATCTTTGTATCTTCTCTCTGTGTGTGTGTGTGTGTGTGTGTGTGTGTGTGTGTGTGTTTGGACAGATCTCTAGGGGGAGAGGGATTGCTGGATCATGTGGCCAATTAATTTCTAATCTTTTCTAAAATCTCCACCCTGTTGCACAGTGCCTGGATCAAAAATATAGTATCAACCAGAGCCATCACCCATCCACAGATACTTGAGAAGAATGAAAGAATTATAAAGTCTACACAATTATTTAGAGGGAAAGAGAGTTAATAATGAAGATAATGCTGGGTTTCATCCTCAGAGCAAAAAGTTATTCTTTTGGATGTTCTAATATGACAACTGAAAGAGTAAAGAACGTTCAAATGGCCATCTGACCCGACCAGTCACATCCAGCAGAGTACCAACTGAAAAATAATTTGTAAGATGTCACATTGAGCGTTCAGTTGAGCTGCTCCTGTTAGCTTTGTCTGTATTTTTCCTTTAGTTTCTCAATATAAACAAATTAGCTTCAATATTATGTCAGACATTTTTCAGTCTCCACAGGACTTCTAATTCGTGGGCTTTTTAGTTGCTTGTTAATCAAAACTACCAAGAAAACATGTTCTCAACCCCATGCATTTACCTCTGGTGCTCTCTGCTGGTCCTTGAATTTCCGTTAATTTGTTTTCTTCCCACTGGGACAGTTCTTTCTTTTGTATCTAGAAGGATAATTTCCATGAAAGGGATACTCTCTAAGAATAGATGTGACATGGTGTCAAGGATGTGGTAGAACTCCTGGGGACTAGTTTAGCTTTGAAATTTCATGCATGAATTAGGAAACTCCCAACTATTATGCAACGATGTTCCATCACTGCTTAACACAAATGAGGAGTCAAGACATACTTTGGAATTATAAATTTTTTAAAAATATTTATTTATTTATTCCCTTTTGTTGCCCTTTTTTATTGTTGTAGTTATTATTTTTGTCGTTTTTGTTGGATAGGACAGAGACAAATGGAGAGATGAGGGGAAGAAAGAGAGGGGAAGAGAAGGACAGACACCTGCAGACCTGTTTCACCACCTGTGAAGTGACTCCCCTGAAGGTGGGGAGCCAGGGGCTCGAACCCGGATCCTTATGCTGGTCTTTGTGCTTGGCGCCATATATGACTAACCCACTGTGCTATTGCCTGACTCCCCGGAATTATAAAATATTTTTTCCCTGTCAACTAGCTTAGTATGATGAATTCTTCCTGGCACCTAAATATAATTAATGAAATGTCACACCTGTCTATGAATATTTAAAAAAAAACATTTCATATGAAAGACAGAAACAATTTGGATGTATTCTTACCTGTGAATTAGAGTAGACTAAAAGTGATTTTTTTTGACATTACAGTATTACTCATCAAACTATTGTTTGCTTGAATATTGTTGGAATATGTGTGCTGTAACCTGAAGAAAAATGGAAAATTTCATACAGTTCTCAGAAATTTGATTTAAATGTTTCATTATATGTCAGTACTAGGTGGCTCACTATGAATGCTTATCAAAAATTTTAAGATTATATAAGATATTTGGGAGCTACTCTCTTCCCTGATCCAGCTTTCTAGCCCTTTTGCTAGCCTGGATATCATCTCCTCAGACAGTAACTTGGATCCACCTACATATCAGATGTCAGGCCCAGGCAAAAACTAATAAAATCATGAGGCCTTTGGAATATATCTAAAATAGCTATTTCCAAAACTGAGACCCCAAATATTCATCTGCAATATTCCAGCCTTTAGGTTCATGACAAATCAGCAATTTGTTCTACTTTATATCTTAACTCTTTTTCAGCCACCAGGTTCCATATCCTACCATGATCCCAACAGAACTTCCCTGGGCAGAGGGCCCCACCAATGTATCCTGGAGCCTCTGCTTCCACAGAGCCCTGACCCACTAGGGAAAGAGAGAAACCGGCTGTGAATCTGGATCGACCAGTCAATGCCCATGTTCAGCGGGGAAGCAATTATAGAAGACAGACCTCCCACCTTCTGCATCCCACAACTACCTTGCGTCCATACCCCAAAAAGGTTAAAGGACAGCTGTCAGGGGAGAGGATGGGAAGCACAGTTCTGGTGGTGGGAATTGTACCCCTCCTATCCAATGGTCTTGTCATTGTTTCCATTTTATAAATATATAAATAATATAAGGCACTTTCCTCCTATTGCTTAATGTCGTCTCTCTCTCTCTTTCTCTCTCATCTTTCTCTCTTAGAAATTTGCCACTCCAGACAAGGTATTGAATTAAAATATTGACTGGGGGAAAATATTGCATTTAGAAAAAGAATGCTGGTTCATTGTGATGGAAAAGGACCTCAGCTGGGGTGATAGTGTTTCACATACACTTATCAAATGAAATAGAAAATTTTACCCATGTATCAACAACTGCATTATAAACTATTAACTTCCCAATAAAATGATAATAAATAACTCATATATATTTAAAAATTCTAATAGGAAAACTAGTATGTTCAGGTAGACAATATGTATTTTTCCTTTGTGAGTTGTCTTTCACACAATACACAGTCGCCCAGGGAAGAGTTGTACTAAGTAATGCCAATTTTTGCAAACCTAAGAATTTGGATATCTCTCCTTCCACCTATTTTTTGTCTTGTGCTTTTTTAGTCATTGGCATTTAATGATTTTGGAAGTTTGATTTTTTTATTATTATGCCAGAATTTAATCAGATAGAGTCGAGGTACTTGAGTGAATATGCAAATAAACAAGGCAAAAAGTTAAGAGACAATTGAGAAGCTCATTTCTTTTGTTTTTTTTCTTTTTTATTTAAGAAAGGATTACTTAACAAAACCATAGGGTAGGAGGGGTACAATTCCACACAATTCCCACCACCCAATCTCCATATCCCACCCCCTCCCCTGATAGCTTCCCATTCTCTATCCCTCTGGGAGCATGGACCCAGGGTCATTGTGGGTTGCAGAAGGTAGAAGGTCTGGCTTCTGTAATTGCTTCCCCGCTGAACATGGGCGTTGACTGGTCGGTCCATACTCCCAGTCTGATTCTCTCTTTCCCTAGTAGGGTGGGTCTCTGGGGAAGCGGAGCTCCAGGGCACATTGGTGGGGTCTTCAGTCCAGGGAAGCCTGGCAGGCATCCTGATGACATCTGGAACCTGGTGATTGAAAAGAGAGTTAACATACAAAGCCAAACAGAGTGTTGAGCAATCATGGACCCAAAGCTTGGAATAGTGGAGAGGAAGTATTAGGGAGGTACTCACTGCAAACTCTGGTGTACTTCTGCTTTCAGGTATATATTTTGCAGTACTTTACGGATATGTGTGAACATATGCTCTCTCTCACAGAACCTGGTGTATATTTAGGTTTTGGGACTTTGTTAGAAAGTGAACCACCTGAGATAGAATTAGAGTATACTATGAAAGGAAAGGTCTCACCCGAGTAATGAAGCTGAAGGGTTGTCATTCCACATGTGAAGTCTCTGGACACAGTCTGAAGTGAAGCATGTTGAGGTGGCAATCGTTGTGTTGGTTAGGTTGTGATCGGCAGATGCAATATTATTAGATATGGATTGAGAGAGGCATACGGGAAAGTGGGCCTTATCCAAGGGTTCCAGGACAGGGGGAAGTAGAGGCTCTATAGTGGAGATGTGAGGTTCCTGCTGTCTTAGGGTTCAAAAAGACAATGGATAGTTAATGTTATCATCACATTATTTGGTAATTGGGTTAACTTTGGCAAGTCCTTTTGTTATGGTTTGCTGTACAGTACCCAGTATCTTGTATATAGCTGTGCTATTGGATGCTTCTGATCTACTTGGTCTAGGCTTTTGAGAGAGTCTGCATATCAGTTACGCAGCCTATATATTAAAAAGATTCAGTTTGTGTTTTGAAAAACTTTGAGACATACAATTAATTTTCCCCCTCTCGTATTAATTAACTAGTGATTTATATGACTACATTTTACTAGGAGTGTACATAAACACCATTCCCAACACCAAAAGACTGTGACCCATCCCTCCCATCCACTCCCTCCCCCCCACTGGGCCAGAAAGCTGCATGTCAACCCCTCACCACAGGCTTTTTACTTTGGTGCCCTACTTACAATTTGGTCAGGTCCTGCTTTTAGTTTCCCTTTCAGATCTTCTTAGTCAACTTCTGTTGATGAGTGGGATCATCCCATACTCATCTTTATCTTTCTGACTTAGCTCACTTAACATAATTCCTTCTAGCTCTGTCCAAGATGGGTCAGAGAAGGTGGGTTCATTGTTCTTGATAGCTGCATAGTATTCCATTGTGTATATATACCACAGCTTTCTCAGCCACTCATCTGTTGTTGGGCACCTGGGTTGCTTCCAGGTTTTAGCTATTATGAATTGTGCTGCTATGAACATAGGAGTACACACCTCTTTTTGGTTGGGTGTTATGGAGTCCTTGGGTTATAACTCCAGGAGAGTAATTACTGGATCATATGGAACAAACACTACAATCATTTATCTGGAACATGAAAACACCTAAAATTGCCAAAACAATCTTAAGGATAGGAAACAGAAATGGAGGCATCACACTCCCAGACCTTAAACTATATTATAAAGCCATCATCATCAAAACAGCATGGTACTGGAACAAAAATAGGCACACAGACCAGTGCAACTGAATTGAAAGCCCAGAAATAAATCCCCACACCTATGGACATCTAATCTTTGATAAGGGGGCCCAAAGGATTAAATGGAAAAAGGAGCCTCTCTTCAATAAATGGTGCTGGGAAAACTGGGTTGTAACATGCAGAAGAATGAAATTGAACCACTTTATCTCACCAGAAACAAAAATCAACTCCAAATGGATCAAAGACCTGGATGTCAGACCAGAAACAATCAAATACTTAGAAGAAAACATTGGTAAAACACTTTCCCACCTAAACCTCAAGGACATCTTTGATGAATCAAACCCAATTGCAAGGAAGACTAAAGCAGAAACAAACCAATGGGTCTACATCAAATTGAAAAGCTTCTGCACATCCAAAGAAACTATTAAACAAACAAACAGACCCCTCACAGAATGGGAGAAGATCTTCACATGCCATACAGACTTTTTTAGTATCTTAACTAATCACCAAAATATATAAAGAGCTCAGCAAACTTAGCACCAAAAAAGCAAATGACCCCATCCAAAAATGGGCAGAGGATATGAAGAAAACATACACCTCAGAGGAGATACAAAAGACTAACAAACATATGAAAAACTGCTCTAGGTCACTGATTGTCAGAGAAATGCAAATTAAGACAACACTAAGATACCACCTCACTCCTGTAAGAATGGCATACATCAAAAAGGACAGCAGCAACAAATGCTGGAGAGGTTGTGGGGACAGAGGAACCCTTTTACGTTGCTGGTGGGAATGTAAATTGGTCCAGCCTCTGTGGAGAGCAGTCTGGAAAACTCTCAGTAGGCTAGAGAAGTTCATTTCTATTTGTTAGAAGGTCCCCTAGAATACTAACAGTCATCATTATGAAGCCTGGAAGGCTATTCAGTAGCTCTTTAAGATTCAGATTTTAACTAGCCAAAATTTCCAATTTCAGAGGGATTACTACAAAAACAGAGGTGCTTTAAAAGCGATAGATCTTTGTGTTTTAGTGTAGAACATCTGATGCCTTTAAATTAGTTGAGAAAGGAATAAATAAAGGCATTGCATCTGTGAATTATTTGTTGAGTATTTTTTTTACCCAAGAACTGGATAAGCATTAATGAAAGATGTTTCTTCTTGACATATTTGCCTAAGGAAGAGATTGCCTACTAAGATTATACTTTTCACTGCCTTGTCTCAGAAAGACATTTTCAGCTAGATAACATTTTATATGCCTTTAAATGATTTCTGGAAAATAAATGTAAATGTAAAATAATCAAGAAGCACCAGAAAAGCCTAACGCCAATGGTTTATATAATGAGCATAGTGTCATATTGTGCTTGCTTTGACATGTACATGATCCAGATTCCAGCCTGGCACTTGGTGTACTGAAGTAGGCTTAGATGCTATCATGACTTCATCTTTCTATCTAAAATGGTTGATCTGGAGTGGTAAAATCTACCACAATAACTGCATTTCTTTTACTTCTTTCTAGCCTAGTGGGAGAGTTCAGTGTCAGTAAGTATCCAAATATAATATAGAAATTTCTTCTGTCTCCATTTCACATGAACTGCATAATACTTAAGCAACCTATTTACAGGGATCCAACAAAGTAAACTGTTTCATTGAAATAAAATTTGTAATACTTAAAATGGGCATTATAGCATTAACTATAAAGATAGGTCCCAAAATACCTATAAAGATAGGACCAAGTTTATCAATTATTTCTACCATTAATTTCCCAATCAATTCCTACAATTATTGTCTTGTATTGTTATAGGACAGTTTACAGCCATCATCCTGAAAGGGCAACTGATTCCGTTCATCTTTTATATAGAGAATTCATTTATTTTACTTCTCTTTTTGAAACTCACTTCAGCAATTAACTCAAGAGCATATATCACAGGTCCTCCTCTTACCATCATGGTGATGCTTCCCACAAGATCTCTTCACAAGTTGGGAAGCACAGGAAAAGAGAAAGGAAGAAACCTTAAGAGGCTGATACTCTGTCCAAAAGCTGTTCAACTGAGCTGAAATAAATTCCTTAAGGCCAAAATTTTTAATCTAAGAAATGCCCCTTCTTTTCTACCATCAGTAGAAAAGGGATCTCAGAAAGAATAAATGAAAAATCACATTTTCTCACATTTCATTATGTAAATCATCCCATCTCTCTAATTACACTTTTAGTGTTCAAATCATCTTGCATTTATGAATGTTTATATCTGAGGTGCACACACTGTGGTAGTATGCAAAAAAGGACTTTCCTTCCTCCTACCTTTTCCCCTTACTAATTTTCAAATTCACACATTCTGACTAATTTTTTTTCTATTATATTTGCTCCTGGAGGCTATTTTTTTCCCCTTTTGTTGCTCTGGTTTTTTTTTTTTATCGCTGTTGTGGTTATTATTATTGTTGTTGATGATGATGTCATTGTTGCTGGCTACTTTTTCCCCTTTTGTTGCCCTTGTTATCATTGCTGTTATTACTATTGTTGTTGGATAGGACAGAGAGATATCTAGAGAGGAGGGGAAGGCTGAGAGGAGATGAGAAAGTTAGACACCTGCAGACCTGCTTCACCTCTTGTGAAGTGACCGTTCTGCAGGTGGGGAGCCAGGAGCTCGGGAATCCTTAGGTTGGTCCTTGTGTTTTCTGCCATGGCCATTTGACCCACTGCGATACCACTCAGCCCCCACAGGCATTTCTTTCTTTCTTTCTTTCTTTCTTTCTTTCTTTCTTTCTTTCTTTCTTTCTTCTTTCTATCTTTATTGCTTTTTTTTTTTTGCCTCCAGGGATATTGCTGGGGCTGGGTGCCTGTATCATGAATCCACTGCTCCTGGAGGATATTTTCCCCCCCTTTTTGTTGTCCTTGTTGTTTTATTGTTGTTGTGGCTATTACTGTCGTTGTTGTTGCATAAGACAGAAAGAAATGGAGAGAGGAGGACAAGAGAGAGAGGGAGAGAGAAAGACAGACACCTGCAGACCTGATTCACTACCTATGAAACAACCCCCCTTCAAGTGGAAGCCTGGACTCAAACTGGGATCCTTATGCTGGTCTTTGCGCCAATGTGTTCCATGTGTGCTTAACCCACTGCGCTACCACCTGGCCCCCACAGGCATTTCTTTTCTTTTTTTTTTTTAATTTTTATTTATTCCCTTTTTTTTTGCCCTTGCTTTATTGTTGTAGTTATTATTGTTGGTATTGATGTCATTGTTGTTGAATAGGACAGAGCGAAATGGAGAGAGAAGGGGAAGACAGAGAAGAGGAGAGAAAGACAGTCACTTGCAGACCTGTTTCACCACTTGTGAAGCGACACCCCCCTGCAGTTGGGGTGCCGGGGGCTCAAACTAGGATCCTTACACAGGTCCTTGCGCTTTGCATAATGCAGTGCTTTTAACTCGCTGTGCTGCCACCCAACTCCTTTCCCACAGGCATTTCTTAAGGAATGCCATTTGATTTTTCTGTGGCCAATTCCAATGTGATATTAATATCTGAATGCAGGATTTGAGGTATTTTTTCAAATAATCGAAATTTTATTTTATTTACATAGCTAAAGCAAACTATGAAACATTTAAAAGAAAGAGAGTGAGAGAAATACTGTTGCAGTTGTTCCTTTTGGGCATAATAAAGTGGTTGAGGTCACTCTTTTGCAGATTTACATGCTAGTCACTGCTAGATACAATAAGATTGTGGAGTGTTGCCATAGTGTTGTTTCAGGCATAAATGAAATGTATCTTCACTTAAAGACCTGGTCCTTAAATTTAGCTAGTAAATTGTGGGGATTCTTATTGTCAATAATACTAACAAGCCAGTAGTACTGAATGCACTTTTCTTCTAGCGTTTGCCCTTCTTCCGTAGCCAGTCAACAGCGTCAGGTTGAGCCTGATGTAAAGTTTCGAGACCTCCTTTGAATCTGGAGAGGTGGCAGTCGTTGACTATGTGGGTCATAGTCTGTCTGTAGCCACAGGGGCAGTTCGGGTCATCTCTGGCTCCCCAGCGATGGAACATAGCGGCGCACCGGCCATGGCCTGTTCGATAGCGATTGAGGAGGGCCCAATCATAACGTGCTAGGTCAAAGCCGGGTTGACGCTTGCAGGGGTCTGTGATGAGGTGTTTGTTCTTGACCTCAGCTGACTGCCAACTCTGTTTCCAAGAGTCTGGAACAGAGAAGTTCAGTGTAGGTATAGGGGACCAGATTGGGTGACTAGACATCAAGCGTTGGACAGGGTGGGCGAAGATATCCGCGTATATTGGCAGGTCCGGTCAAGCGTAGATGTAGGAAATGAACTTAGATGATGCCGCATCCCGACGAATATCTGGCGGGGCGATGTTGCTAAGAACTGGCAGCCATGGAACCGGGGTGGAACAGATGGTTCCAGAAATTATCCTCATGGAGGAATATAATTTGGAATCGACCAAGTGGACATGGGGGCTACGGAACCATACTGGGGCACAGTATTCTGCAGTGGAATAGCATAATGCCAGAGATGATGATCGTAGTGTGGAAGCGCTCGCGCCCCATGAGGAGCTGGCCAGTCTTGCAATGATGTTATTCCTCGCGCCCACCTTTGCTGCAGTTTTTATGAGATGTTTGAGAAATGACAGAGTGTGATCGAGAGTAACGCCAAGATAGACCGGCTGGGCTTAATGCCGGATTCTCGTATCGCCAAGCTGCACATTAATCTCACGCGAGGCCGAGGCATGGTGTAGATGGAAAACAGATGATACCATTTTTGCAGTGCTAGGGATTAGTCGCCATTTTTTACAGTAATCAGATATCAGAGACATGTCTTTCGTGAGTGAATGCACTACAAGTTGCAAATAATTAGTTGATGTGTCCACTTGTGAGAAAGTGAGTAAAATAAAGTAAAAGATAATAGTGTTCAAATTAAGTTCAAATCCTAGAATTTGTCTATAAATTTGTATGAACTTTGGTAAGTCAGTTTCTCTGAATGTGAACTTCTATTCTAAAACATTAACCCTTACTTATCTCAAAAAGTTGAACTAGCTGCAGATATGATTTAATAAATTCTCTATCTACCCAGAAAATTTCTCCCACAGATAAAACACAGCATTTCTACTATTGCATAGACATTAGGTCAAACACAATGTATATCATGATCTAAGAAATTCTATAGAGATTGGTCAAGCAATGGCAAACCAGGTGGACTGAACTGTTTAAACTGCACAAGGACAAGGGTTCAAGCCCCAAATTCTCATCTGTAGGGAATAAGCTTCGCAAGTAGTGAAGCAGTGTCACAGATTTCTCTTTCTCCCTACCTTTCTCCTTTCTTTCTTTCTTTCTTTCTTTCTTTCTTTCTTTCTTTCCCTCTCTCTCTCTCTCTCTCTCTCTCTCTCTCTCTCCCTCTACTTCTCTTAAGTTTTCTCTACCTTATCCAATTAAGAAATAATAAATAAATATTTTAAAAGAAATTGCACAGTGAGATATCACTTCCTTTCATGTAATCAGGCAGCTAAAAACCACTAGACACAGATTATCAAGCTGAATAATAACTACTCCTCGAGTACAGGAGCTTACCAGCATCATTTGTGACACAGTTCATTCTAAGCCATATGGTAATTGGGGTGGTCACCCACATTACCTAATTAATCTTATCCACAGGATATGACAGGGGTAGCTTTGCAATGTACTTCCTAGTGACTAGGAAATAAGGCTGCTATTTTCTGTGAAAATTACATTTTAAAGAAATGCCTCTCTGGCTTTTGACACGTCCTTGCTTCTTAAAGCTGACCAAAAGCTTAGTTAACTTTTAAAAAGATTTACATACATTTTAAACAGTCAGACAAAGGTCTTAAAATTATAACTAAGTACTCTAAATAAAAGGAATAAGCATTTTATTTTCAATGGGGAGATTAAGCTTCCTATTTTAATTGTATTTGACCATTTACACAGCAAAATGTCTAATACATAGTAGATAGTAACTAGATGAAATTTGTAGTCACTTCATACATAATCTTAGCTATATATATGTGTGTGTGTGTGCGTGTGTGTGTAAAGTATCCATTTCTCCATATACTGTCAAAATTTAAATTTTTATACATGAGACCTCTAAATTTTTTCTCCATCCTATGAAGTAGTAGTAAAGAGAGAGAAAGAGAGGGGGGAAATGCATGTAGTTTCAATATTACAATTTTTTAATGTAAAAAAAGAAATTTCAGATTATTGTATAAACAGAAAACAGTGCAGCAGGAATCTGAGTAATGATTTTAGAGATCCAAGCTATTAATGGTTGAAGAATACCCAGTGACTTCACTTCAGGAATTTAAATAAAAATAATATCTTTGCAATCTTTAGCTCTGACAAAGATAATTAAACTAGGCTTTATAGCATTATGTGGTCCCTGAAAGGATTCATGGGAAAGGGGAATCTAACCTCTATTGTTTTTTTTTTTAGTTCTGAAAGAAAATGCTTCCTAATGGGCATAGGTACCATCATGTCCCAGGGGCCTACTTGGCTTTGTAAAACACAGTTGTGAGACTTCATGCTTAACAAACTGATGATGGTTCAGTCCCACAGTTATGAGAGAGAGAGAGAGAAAGAGAGATAGGAGAAAATAACATAGGGTAGAAATAAATTTAGGTTTAGAGCAGAGTACAGCCAATATAGGGTCATGCTTATATACAAATCCTTATTAACATCTGGGAACAAACAAACAACAGGAAGGAGCATTCTGAACCACCAGGTCATTCACATTTGAAGGACAATTACTAAGCATGAAAAGTTAAATTCCAGCAGTCGGACAATTTGCTAGAAGCATGAAAATTTCAAATCAAATGAAGTTACAGACCATAAATTCTTTTGAATGACAAGTAAATTTAGGCAGACAAAGTATTGTCTTGGCAATCTATGGTTTATAAGTATATTGATATACTAGAGTAATAAAGGAAAAGATACTTTACCTTTAAAAAATTGAATAATACAAGGAATAGATGACAAACTGGTTTACTGACTCATACGTGGGATTTAGGAAACAAAGCTAGAGAACAGAACGGATAGAACCCTTGGTCGAAGTCTGAAGATTTAAGATCACTAAGAAGGGGAGGAGATTATTGGGGGAGAAGGGGATTCAGTGATCAGCAAAAGGTGGTGGCTGAGGTAGGTTAGTGTATACTCAGGGAAATGTGAAATTGTATCCTGAGACAACAGTCTCTAAAATATTTCCTCAATAGGAATCAGATCTTTAAAATAACCATATCTGAACGAGTTTTAAAGAATTATAACAGGGCATATGTTAATTTTCATATATTAATGTCTTTCATTTAACACAGTATATATTCTTCCTTAATATATAAGCTACATAAGAAAACAACCCATAACTCAATCTTAAAGCAGATATCAGTAAATGCCATGGGAAAATATCTTCTGTTCACCTTCTTCGAGCACAGTGCAAAGAAAAAAAGGTACATAAACAACAAAGATGTTAACCGCCAAAATATCTGACTCTAAATTATCTGTATAATTCAAAACATAACGAATAACGGGAGTTGGGTGGTAGCGCAGCCGGTTAAGCATACGTGGCACAAAGAACAAGGACCAGCATAAGGATCCTGGTTCCAGCCCCCAGCTCCCCACCTGCCGGGGAGTCACTTCACAGGCAGTGAAGCAGATCTGCAGGTGTCTATCTTTCTCTCCCCCTCTCTGTCTTCCCCTCCTCTCTCCATTTCTGTCCTAACAATGACGACATCAATAACAGCAATAATAACTACAACAACAATAAAAAAGCAAGGGCAACAAAAGGGAAAATAAATAAAATATAAAAAATAAAATAAAGAATAACTCACACAGAAATAGAAAATAAGCCTCTGTCAAAGTTATTTAAGTAAAAAGACAAAATGCAAAGAAAGTATAAAATGAAAAAGGAAACAGGATAAAGACAGAAAGAAAAGAAAATCAATGCATATGTAGTTATTGGATTGTACTCTCAAGTATTTCCCTGGTGATATCTGAGACTGCTCCCCAACTCTTTCTATAGAGATGGCAAAGTGACGCCAAAGTAAGAAGCAGACTGCTCAGAGTTGGTAGCAGATGGCAGTTTTATTTTCTTGTTTTGAATAACTCACTATTGGCTAGCAACACCATAACGTTTTATGCATGTAAGTGCAGTTCCCCACCTCAAAATATTAATACCATATCATGGATACCTACTTGTTAAAAAAAAAAATACTCTACTCATTCAAGTGATACCAACTATTGTTGACAGAGGAGAGGGAAGGTGAAAAACCATTGCTAATTTAAGTCAACCAGAGGTCACATCCTCTAGATTACCTCCATCAGCAGCAAGTGCATTAAATGATAGTTAAGTTGATTTAAAGATTAAATCAATGAATTTAAGATTGTAACAAGCTAGACAGGGAGACAGCATGATAGTTATGCAACAGACTTTCGTGCCTGAGGCTCTGCAGCCCCAGATTAAATCCCCCAGCACCACCATAAGCGAGAACTGAGCAGTGCTCTGGCAAAAAAACAAAACAAAACAAAGAAACTTATAAGAATGGGAAACTTCAATAGCTGTTAAATTTTTAAGTAATAATTGAAATTTTTCTTTTGCAAAAAAAAAAAAATGTTGGCTAGTGCTTCAAATATTCAATATCAGTACACAATACATCCTTTCTTATGATAAACAAATATTATATTTCTCACAATCTTCAAGAAAAATATTATGGAGACAGCACACATTTTGTTGTAAAATATTTTAAAGTTAACTATTTCTTTGTTTTAATTTTCCCTTTTGTTGCCTTTGTTGTTGTTTTTATTGTTGTAGTTATTATTGTTGTTGTTGTTGAAGTCATTGTTGTTGGATAGGACCGAGTGAAATGGAGAGAGGAGGGGAAAACAGAGAGGGGGAGAGAAAGATAGACACCTGCAGACCTGCTTGACCTATGAAGCAACTCCCCTGCAGGTGGGGAGCCAGGGACTTGAACCAGGATCTTTATGTTGGTCCTTTCGCTTTGCGCCACCTGTGCTTAACCTGCTGCGCTACCACCCAACTCTCAAGTTAACTATTTCTAACGTAAAGTCATCAACAATAATTTTCCACTTGGAGATGAGTTTACATATGATTAGAAATATCTCTGTAACAAGTTACAAACAAACTAGGGCAATTGTCCTTCAGCTTATAGCAAAATCTACAATAATCATATAAAAATTAAATGTTATGCTACAAAGGTGAAGCATTGAATATAATAAAACTGAATTCTATTGACTGAGAACGCTTTATTACTTGACTGAACATCTCAAGATCCACTCTAGGCTTTGTTTCTTTGGGAGAAAAATACTTCACAGTCTGACTAATTAACTTAAAAAAAATGGACTTTGACGTCCAAATGACTTCATTTGGAAGGATCTCAGAGGAATTATGGTAAATGAGATAAACCAGAAGCGGGGAACACACTGGGTGATATCGCTCATCGGTGGAAGAAACAAGGACAGAAAAGAAAATCACACAGTAAAACCTGAGCTGGGTGTGTTGTATTATATTCAAGCAAAGGACTCTGGAGAAGGAGGGGAAGGATGGAGGCTGAGGAGGCTTTGGGGTCAGATTAAAAAGGATAGGTTTCAGGGGGGAAAAAATGGATGCCTTTTCCTTTCCTGATGTTGACTTTGAAGATTTATCTATGAGCAGGATTGGAATAAGAAGTATGGAGGCAGAGAAGACCCTAAGGACAAGAATACCAACTATAGGCTGTGAATCTTCCTCTAGAGACAAAACAACTGATTGTCAATATATACTGCACCTTGCCCCCCAGAGTAATAGATGAACAATGTAAGACCACACCACCTATGTAAATATCATTATTTTATGCCTGCCCTATAGCTTTAAAAGTGTATTCAAAAGAGACATGTTAAACATAACAGAGCTCTCTTCTGCCTTTTGGCCTTTTTGGCCTTTTTACCTTTTACCCTCTTCTGTTTTTTCTGCCCTTCTGCCCTACTGCATTCTAGTAGTCCCACTTATGTCTTTGTGTATCTTTCCCTAGTAAACTTTCTCTTGCTTACCTGAACTTGAGGTCACAGATCTCACTTTTTTTTCTACATGGTGACTAACAAGCAGTTTTTTGGGAAACAGGGACCCCCTGCCCTAGGCCGCTCATCTTCCTGGCCTATGTAAGGGTGAGAGTGTTTTTTTTGTTTGTTTTTTTTTTTTATTAAAGAAAGGATTAATTAACAAAACCATAGGGTAGGAGGGGTACAACTCCACAGAATTCCCGCCACCCAATCTCCATAACCCACCCCCTCCCCTGATAGCTTTCCCATTCTCTATCTCTCTGGGAGCATGGACCCAGGGTCATTGAGGGTTGCAGAAGGTAGAAGGTCTGGCTTCTGTAATTGCTTCCTCGCTGAACATGGGCGTTGACTGGTCGGTCCATACTCCCAGTCTGCCTCTCTCTTTCCCTAGTAGGATAGGTCTCTGGGGAAGCTGAGCTCCAGGACACATTGGTGGTGTCTTCAATCCAGGGAAGTGAGAGTGTTTTGAAAATAGCTACTACGGGAAGATAAGAAATTGTACCCATGTGTCAACAACTATTATAATCCATGAATTCTTCCATGAAGAAAAGAAAAGCTTTTAACCTTCGTCAATTAAAAAATATTTATTAAAAATGTATATGGACTTTGGAAGAAACCACTCCCATTTTGATGATAGAAATCTTCCAGATTTGCAACCTTGTTTCCTATGTTCATACGCATATGTATTTTAAATAACCTGCTGGCACTCACGTGGGTGGCCTCGCGGCAGAGTAAGCCAACTGGTTTCCCATGCTAGTGCTAGAGACTACACAAACAGAATGAAACCAGGGGATAATTCAGCTATGAACAAATCCATTTTATTGTACAGAAGGCAAGGTTTAAATAGAACGGAACAAAGGACATAGCAAAGCACATAGCTAATCATCAAGGTCAGCACTAGGTTTATGAGTTAATCCTGACAACACAGGCATCCTGATCCAATGTCCTGTCTATGTATTCAACACTCCTGCTTTCCCTCTCTATATGTACTGCACTCTCATCCCTGAGAGTGTAGGTCAGCTGAGACCAGAGGGCCTGCTCAGGTACACTCTGCTGAGTCTGCTAGCCAGATTTATGGTATCAGTAATCCTTTGGAGAATATTTTACAATCTGTCAGAGTGACTTTGCCTCCATTTGTCAAATACTATCTTTGTGATGCCTAAATTCACCTGTCATTTTAGGAAATTTATAGTCTACAATCTCATCTGAGTTACTGTTTTTATCCTCTTGGAAATGATAAGACTAACTATGTGTATAGAGTTTTTGATCATACTAGGAATTGTCCTCCAAGTTATGAACAACCTGAGAGTTCAGGATATCCTGATTCTCCTTCTCCAAATATTGACATAATAATGCCTGGACTCCACCTTCAGTTAATGCTATTTTACTTTAATGCATCTAGGAAAAAGCTTCCATGTCAGTACTTTGCAATCCCACACAACACCCTAGTTCACAGACTCAGGTGCATATATACATACACTTCCTAATACACAGGCATGAATTACTCCCACTGTCTTTTAAAACCATGGAAATAGTAAAGTTGAAAATAAGTGCCAGATAATTAAATGTCAATGTGGGATCTAAAGAATCCAAGCAAGGTAACTAAGAAAGTCAAATAGAATAAAACCCTCAACCTCAGACAATAGATTTGAGTTTTCTAAGGAAGAGCCAGGGAAAGTACACAAAGAGCTGTGGGACAGACTGTAACACTTGGGTGGTGGATGATCTATGGTAATATATAATTTAAGAGGTGTGAAATGTACTCCCAAAGCATAGAATTTCTGTAAAACATTACTTCAGAAGAGGAAAAATACTCAAGAAACATGTTTTACATACATAACAATATGTATGTCAAAGCTTTTATGTATTTACATGTGTATTATGTATGTAAAAAGTTTATGTACATCTAATGTTAGTGCCTCATGCTGTTCTTCATGTTCATTTCTTTATTTTTCTGAAACAATCTATATAGAGAAAAATTAGAAGACTGAAATAATCAGAAATGCAAGGCTTTATGTCACTTTCTAAATTCTGTAAATGATTCTACACTTCTAGGAAATTATCAAATGTGAGACATTACTCAGAATCAATTAACAGTTGGCATAAGGGACAGCTAAAGACTAGGAACCACATAGAATAACATCTCATCAAAAGACTCATTGGAGAATACTATGAAAGGGAAGGTCTCACCCGAGTGATGAAGCTGAAGGGTTGTCATTCCACACCTGAAGTCTCTGACCTTCCACCCTCTGCAACCCACAACGACCCTGGATCCATACTCCCAGAGAGAGAATGGGAAGGCTATCAGGGGAGGAAGGAGGATGTGGAGATCGGGTTATGGGAATTATGCGGAATTGTATCCCTCTCATTCTATGGTTTTGTTAATGTCTCCTTTCATAAATAAATAAATAAATAAAATAAAATACTCATTGGAGCCTTGGGCTCCCTTTTCTTGCATAAGCAACCCACGATCAGGATTACCTCCAAGAACACTTCTGTATTAGAAAGGAGAATGTCTGATCTTTCCAAATGCTACTACCTTCATCAATTCCAAATGCTCTAACATCTCTACAGGAGATGACCTTCCCAGTGTGGAAATCTGTCCGTAGTCCCTACCCTCTCAACAGGATGTATGGTTTGCCTAATGACAAGACATTATTTGTACTGTGGGATCATGCAGTGCCAAATCAATGTTGGCAGAAATAGCCGTGCTCAGAAATTATCTGGAAATACATTTTTGCAGATGCTTTTTGTTCTGCGCAGTCATAGAATCTGGATAGAATTCTATACCCCAGAGAAGTAAACAGATTAATGGTCCCATTTTTCATCACTGCTACTCCGCCTATTACTTTCTTTCTACCCACTATTGTCAGTAATTTGTCAATCTTTGGAAAGTCATAGCTCTGAAAAATCAAAGTCTTTATATTTAAGTAAATATAGATGAATCTTTGTATGTATGTATGCATATGGACTTATTTATATTCATATGTTGAAGAAGAAGATAACCAATACATTACAGACACAGTTAAATATTTCTTTGCTAAAACAACTGTTGTGAATTGAGTTGTGGCCCTTCAGAAACTGATATTCCCTAATTCAAATTCTCAGTACTTCAGACTGGAGCTAACTTTGGAATAGGATCTTTAAAAAGTATTCTAAACTAACAACACCCATACACTTCTGTGTATTTTGCTTTGAAGAATTTAGTTCTCAGTAAATTACTTAGTAGAGTGAAAAAGAGATATAGTCTCATAAAAGAGTGCATGGGTAGCTTAAAGGACACAGACACTTTAGCATATATTGCCATGAAAGATAAGAGTTTCCTGTTTCCTATGATAAACTCAAATGATTGGCTCTTGGAACTGTTGGCAATAGTAGAAAATAGCAAGCAGAATGCATTTGATGAGCACAACCTCTTTCTTTTCTTTCTTTACTTTTTTAGTGATTTAATATTGATTTACAAAATTATAAGATAACAGGGGTATAATTCCACACTGTTTTCACCACCAAAGTTCAGAGTCCCCATCCCTTGTACTGGAAACTGCCATAGCCCTCCCAAGGTCAACTTATTTCTATAACTATCTGTCTATATTTATATATATTTTCCCATTTCTTCCATAGTCCTTCTCTTTTCTCCCCTTCAAGTCAAACCTAGACCTACTGCCACTTCTGAATGTCCTTCTTTTTTCCTCTTTTCTCTTTGGGTCATGATAGAATTGGGGTTCAGAGCTCTCTGGTCACCTTCCCCTAATATTTCTCCAAATCTGAGTGTATGAACCAAAATTCTTTTTGGGATGCAGAAGGTGGGAGTTCTAGCTTCTGTAATTACTTCTTCACTGGATGTGGCCATGGATAGGTTTATCCATACCCCCAGCCTGTTCCTCTATTTGCCTAGTTGGGTAGAGCTCTGGAGAGATCAGGTTCTGGGACACCTTAGTGAGAATGTCTTCCAGGACAAGGGAAATCAGGATGGAATCATAGTAGCATCTGCAACCTGGTGGCTGAAATGTGGTAAGATATAAAGCAGGACAAATTTTTCAGTAAATAGGAACCCAGAAGTAGGAATATAACAGATGAAGTTAGGTATCTTGCAATGGAAAGAAGTCCATTTTAGGTGTGTTCAAGTAGCCCTTGATAGTATTTTATTAATTTATTTACTTATTGCTTAGTCTTGATAGCTAATATGCAGGTGGCCTAAGAATATTATCTGGATATATGGTGTCAGAGTTGAGAATAGAAGTAGAAAGCTGGATTAGGACAGAGAGTAGCTCCTTAACTTGAAGAAAGTATATAAGTACAATTAACTGTTTACCCCATCAGTCTGACTCAGGGCCCATATATATTAACATTTAGCACAGGATCCTGTGTAACCTCTGTATCCCTTTCAATTTGAGTTTGCAGTCCATGGTTACCTCTGGGAACATTCTAGGTTGCACTCATTTCAGGACCTGTCTTCCTTGAATGGTAGTGTAAGATGACCCAGCCTCTCTTTGGAAAGTAGAGCAGTCCTTACTATTGCTAAATTATAATGAGGGTAAGGTCCTTGAAAGGCCCTCAGGAGGTCTTATAATAACATTCTTGATGGAAGTGACCATTGGTGGTGGAGAGAAGGATCTATCAGAGGTTTTGGCCCATAATTGTCTATGGGGGAATCCAAGGATTACCTGATATGACCCCAGATGATGGAGTGGCCTGTTATTAGCCAAAAAGGCCATCAATAAGTGAGCTGGTCTTTAGCCCTTATCCAACATTTGTAGTCCCTTCTTTATCTGATAAGATTAGCTTTCTTCCTATTGTTAAAATGCTGAGTGTCATCTGCTATATCCAACCTGGTATTAGGTTTATGGGGTCTGGCCTGAAGTTAGACAGGAAATTAAAATTTGTTCAGTTCCTAATGGGTAATCCTCCTAGTTCTTGATTTAGATATCAGACTTTTTAGATCCCAAAGCACATAATCTTGATTTTCCTTATGTAGTTACTGTATACAGTTAGGAAAATCAATTTAAATCACAAATTCAAGATCTAACATCTGGTTCCAGCTTTTATCATGTCACATGTGTTATCTTACAAATTTGCCATAGGTGTGGACAGTGACTACGATTCAAAGGCTGAGCAGTGTAACAATCTGCAGAGTGTACATGTCACTGTGCACAAGGACTGAAGTTCAGACCCTGGCCCCCACCTTCAGGAAGACAGCTGCAGGCACAGTGAATTAGAGCTTCAGATGTCTGTCTCTCTTCTTCTAACCTGCCTTCCATGTGCAATTTCTCTCTGTCATATGAAATAAAAGAAAGGAGAAAAGAAGAAAAAATTAAGATAAGTGGATTTCATACATACAGTGACACTGCAATTTCATAACTCTTCTGTAGACTTTAACATGATCAACAAAAGGGGACTTAATTGTACAGTTCAACAGAAAGTAAACAACTACACAAATGAATGAAAAACTGTATGCATTCTTCATATTTATAGCCTATCTACTCTAGGTATAAATATTAGGTCTCCTGTGGATTTTTGCAATTGCTGTATCAAAAATAAATATCTTGTTGGTATATATCATATGCATGTACAGCAGAATAGCCTTTAGTTTATCTTGATACCCAGTAGGTATGGACAACAAAGAAATCACTCCAGTAACTTGTCATGTTTGTTCTTTTTTAAATTATTACTAAATAAGATAGAGAGAAATTAAGAGAGGGCAGGGAGACAGAGAGAGGGAGAAAGAGACATCTGCAGACCTGCTTCAACAATTGTAAAGTGGACCCCCTGCAGGTGTGGAGCAGGGGCTTAGACCGGTGTCCCTGAGCTTAGTAATATGTGCATTTAACTGGGTGTGCCACCACCCACCGCTGTCATCTTTTTTTTTTCTAGACTTGTTTATTGATTATATTTGTGGAGTTTTCAAATGTGTTTCTTTTTTCCCTCTTAAGTATAATCTAAGAAGAACTAAAGAATGACACTCCGTTATTGTGGGTTAGCAGGTGGCGTACCTCATAGATCAGGTATTAGTAAAACCACATATATGACAAATCCTCACAAGTAGACACAATATATAAAAGGAATTGTTAGTAGAAAAATGAAACAATGAATATCAGTAAGTCTGATTTGATTCAGGGGAGCAATCCATTTTGCCCTTTTTTGATTTAGTACTCTCTGTGAGAAACTTTATCTAGTAGCCTTATAAAGTTACCAAAGTTTTTGCACCATTCTAAGACAAAGCACAGCGCCTTTACTAACAAGCAAATCAATCTTTTCCCAGAATGAATGTGAAATACTGTTTTCTGATATCAAATTCATTAAATCATGACAAACATAAAGAGACTAAAAATACAGAAGAATCATTCAAACTCGCACCTTTTCTAAAAGATGAAAAATTGCCATCTATTGTCAGGAAAGTAGCCAAAGTGAGCATAAAATTAATGATGACTACTGTGTGTAAAAGGAAATTAAAAGTGCTAGTTTTTCAAAATATACTGCTTGATATAACAAAGTGTCAGTCTTATTCAGTGTACCTGAGCAATGACTACCTTTAACTCACTCTGAGACAATGTTACAGTTACATATATCTACTGTCAAAGTGTACAAATGTTGCTGTCTATGGAAATCTGTTACCCACTTAAAACATTGCTCAAAAAGCACATACTCTATAAAAGACTTAAGAAGAAAAGTATTTTCTGAGTTGTGATGAAGGCAATCAAAGTTGTATGTATAGTCTAGGGGGAAATCACTGTGGATGAAAGATTGCACTTGAATACCAATTCACTTAGTATTTTATACACAGAGAATAACAAGAGTGCAGGTTGATCCATGTTGAGCCTGTTTCTATCGTTCCCTAGTAGGGTAGGACTCTGGAGAGGTGGGGTTCTAGAATATACTTAATAATAATAATAATAACTTAGAAAAGTTAAGAACAGGGAGTCCGGTGGTAGCGCAGCGGGCTAAGTGCACATGGCGCAAAGCACAAGGACCAGTGTATTCTGGTTTGAGCCCTCAACTCCCCACCTGCAGGGGAGTCGCTTCACAAGCGGTGAAGCAGGTCTTCAGGTCTCTATCTTTCTCTCCTCCTCTCTGTCTTCCCCTCCTCTCTCCATTTCTCTCTATCCTATCCAAAACGAAGACAGACAACAATAACTACAATAAAACAACAAGGGCAACAACAAGGGAATAAATAAATATATAAAAAGAAAAGTTAAGAACATTTTGCTTTTTAAAATTAACTTGTGACTTGAATTTTATCTTTTCAATTCAAATTTAATAAATCGAGCACAAATTTAATAAATTAAGTACAAATCAAATTCAATAAATTGTATATCTTAGTACAAATGAATTTAACAAATTGAGTAAATTTAATACATTTATTTTAGGATGAATAGATCACAAAGCTATTTTACATTCAGTATAGTCTTTTACATGGCTTCAGAATATACAAATAAGAGTATAGAGAACTATAACGTTAAACTTATACCTACAAGATGAAAATAGCTACAAGGTGACACTGATTACTTCTCTTCACAGATGTTGTGGTTGAGATCCACCCCCAGGCTGGGTCAAGGCCTATCATCTCTACATGAGTCTTGAGAGGGTAAACCCCAGTCCTCCCAGAGAAAGGCAGTAGGCATAGCCCTTCTCGACCATGTGGACCCAAGATGCACCTAGATTCCAGGCTGAGGTCGAGACTCCCTCACCATACATTCCTTAACTCATGACATAGAGCATGGCCAGTGACCTATATGGTCTTTTTTTTTTTAATTATCTTTATTTATTGGATAGAGACAGCCATAAATTGAGAGGGAATAGGGTGAGAGAGAGGGAGAGAGACAGAGAGACACCTGCACCTTTTTTCACCACTCACAAAGCTTTTCCCCTGCAGGTGGGGACCTGGGGCTCGAACCCAGGTCCTTGAGCACTGTAACATATGTACTCAACCAGGTGCATCACCTCCCGGCCTCCAGGTACCTATATAGTCTTGTGCTATGGGCATGACTTGGTGTGGTATGAGGTGTGGCTCTGTGATTGGATTGCTACTACTTCCCCTTCCCTAATCACAGTATATTAACCCCACTGGCCGTATAATTAAGGAGCTGTCTCTCTGAAGCACTCCTGGAAGTTTGTGTCTTTCTCCCCCATCATACCTGGTTTCCCTGCTGCTGAGATAGAGAAATAAAGAATAGGTGCTCTGGTCTGTTTACATTAGAAGGGGAATATCTACAGTTTCTTCGGTTAACTTTTTTCCTGAGTAATTTAAAACCTAAGAACACAAATTAAAAATCTAAAACAAATATCTATGTGCTGTGCAGATGTCCCCTCAGGTTAGTGCCACTTTCCACAAGTTAATACAGTATCCTCAAGTGCTTTTCTCAACCAATCCTGTCCCAACACTTCACTCCTGGATGTTGCCCTATAAATAGCCCTCCTACTTACTCCTACTCTCTCTCTCTCCCTGTCTCCCTGTCTCCCTCTCCCTCTCTCTCTCCCTCTCCCTCTCTCTCTGTCTCTCCCTCTCGCCCTTTTTTTTTACCTCGGTGACAGAAGGGTGGTGCACGTAGCAGACGGCCATTTTTGGCTAGCTCCACGTGGCCCAAACCACTGTGCTCTGACTCAGCAATAAAGGATTGTGTTCCCTCTCCACTCCAGATTTTCTTTCCCTCTCTCCACCGCTTCCCACCGCCGCAAAGCGACATCTATGAAGTTAGGAGTTAATTTCTAGTAGAAACTAGAGGAATGTTAAGGATATTATTGATAGGCATTTAGGAGAGGATGGAGGCAATATCTCTGAAAACTAAAAAGTTTCAGGTATGGAATTATTATCTCTCCAGCTTTTCAGTCTAATAGACCTTTTTTATTAGTCCTGACGAATAATATGTCTTGTTAAACAGTTTCTCCCGCCTGAGAAACCTACAACCTAAGTTTGTGTGGGGGTGCTATATAAGTTACTGTGCTCTTTAAAGAGCTCTGTCCTCTTTGACTATTACTGGCTAGTATTTGGGTTTACACTCAACAACTTCCCACAGTACTTTATAGACAATACCTAGTTGTATGCCTTATGTTTCCACAGACAGATAGGATTTGTACTCTGCCATGCTTTCTGTCTGAAAAGACCATTGTACGATAAGGTTAGTTAAGGAGACTACACTACTGAAAAGAATGCCTGATACTATATCACTTATCTTATTTGTAAGCTATAATAGTGAGGAGAAGGATATTTATACCTCATTTGTACAAAATCAAATTTTCTTTTTTTTCTTTTTTTTAATTTATAAAAAGGAAATACTGACAACAACCATAGGATAAGAGGGGTACAACTCCACACAGTTCTCACCACCAGAACTTCTTCTCCCATCCCCTCCCCTGATAACTTTCCTATTCTTTAACCCTCTGGGAGTATGGGCCCAAAGGTTACTGTGGGTTGCAGAAGGTGGAAGGTCTGGCTTCTGTAATTGCTTCCCTGGTGAACATGGGCTTTGACAGATCAATCCATACTCCCAGACTGCCTCTCTCTTTCTCTAGTGGAGTGGGGTTCTGGGGAATCAGAGCTCCAGGACACATTGGTGGGGTTGTCTGTCCAGGGAAGTCTGGTTGGCATCATGCTAGCATCTGGAACATGGTGACTGAAAAGAGAGTTAACAAATAAAGCCAAACAAGTTGTTGACTAATCATGAAACTAAAGGCTGGAAGATGAAGAGTTGGGGGGGGTCTCCATTTTGTAGATAGCTAGTAGGCATATTTTAGTTATATTCTTCTAAGATGTTTACCTCTCACCTTAACTACAGGGACTTAGTCATTTTCTCATAGCTATATTAAATCAATCTCATTCTAAAACAATAAGATGTTTACCTCTCACCTTAACTACAGGGACTTAGTCATTTTCTCATAGCTATATTAAATCAATCTCATTCTAAAACAATAAGATGTGACAATACAAAATTAAGAAGGGCTGGGTGGTTGGATAGTGGCCATTGGGTTGAGCATACACATGACCAATTGCAAGGATCTAGGTTCAAGCCCCCAGTCTCCACCTGAAAGGGATAGGGCGGAGCTTCACAAGTGGTGAGAAGGTGCTGCAGTTGTTTCTCTCTTACCCTATCTCCTCATCCTTCTCAATGTGCCTCTGTCTTATCACATAAAAATACATTAATTGATTTTAAAAATTAAACTTAAATAAAATTAAATGACTTCAAAGGCCAGCATATACTTCATCAGATAGCATGTATGTCTTTCCATGCAAATTACTCATTTCTGGTACCAGATGGAATCACTATAGCAAGAGAAAACATCATCCCCCCACCCCAAATAAAAATAATTAAAATGTGGTCAACCCAGGAAAGGTGAAATTTTCTATATATGAGACTCTGGCACAGAAAAAATAGAATTTAAATTAAGATGAATTCCAGCATCTTAACAATGTATGTATAAATTTGTAATTTCTTGTATCTTCTGTTAAAAGGGGGCCTATTGAGTACTTCAATAAGATCTTCCAAGAGGTCCATAACTCTTATTAACAACTGCTCTTGAGATATCCTGCTGAGGATATTTTCTAGCCTTGCCTCTCAACAATACATATAGTTCTTAATTTATTACAGAAATAAAGCATCCTGTCCTTATTCAGAGGATTCTCTGATTGGCATTTGCTTTTAAGGATCATCATTTTGCAATATCAATGTACTTCACATTTTTGAAAAAAGGAAAGCACACTAGCAGGATTATTCTCATAAGAACTAAATATGAATATTATCTACTATAGTTTACAGTGGCTGGAAATAGAGGTATTTCAAAATTCACACTTTCTTTCAAAATTTAAAGAGGTAATATAATATGATGCATTGACTCTGCATAATCCAATGTTCCCAAAAAAGGCTGGAATAGTACTCCATGATCAAGAAAATATATATTTCTAAAGCAAAGTTTCATGGTACTTGGTATAAGGACCGCAGTGTCAATTCAGTTCAGTTTGCACACTTGCTATGAAATGAATTATGAGCTACTTGCTTTTCAGAGGTTTGGTGGCATCATGTAGTTAAGGTATTGGTGCAAAGCTAAATACTATTATCACTCCCATTTATCATCACTCCCCTTGTCCAATTCTAAGTAACTCTAATATTTTAAATATTTCTTTAAAATCTGCTTTTCATCATCTTTATTTTGGTAACTTTTATTATGTATGATATCTTGGGGAAAAAATGAACCTGCAGCCTAGTATGTTGTTATGTAACGGAGCCTAAATGGAAAATGACCTTTGGCTTTCTAATTTTGTGAAGTTGTCCAAGTAGTATTTTTACCAACTTTATACAGCTTCTGGGATAACTCAATCAACTTTTGCATCGCTTTTACTCAGACTAGATCATTAATTCCTCTTCTAAACGCCTGAATTCAGATAGCCAAAAAAGTCAACTTGCTCTTCCAGCAAACAGAATGAGCTGACCAAAAATGGAATCAAGTATTTTCAAGTTCAATCGGATCCTTTTAGTAGAGTTATTTCGGCAGAAGCTTGAAAATATAGTGAGTATGATGCTCATAATCCAAACAGGCCATAAAATGACAGTTCTTGTTGCAAATCTACTTACACAGAGTTCATAACTAAGCTCTATCCCACATGCTCAAAATTGTTATCTAATACTTGGGCAAACAAATTTATGATCTTAATTATTCTGTTGCCTACTAATGGAATGATCATCCTACTTGAATTCTCAATGCTCTCATACCATGAGTCTGTTCTTCCCCACAATGGATATACAACTATCATCCATTTCAACTCTACTCAGTTAACGAATATTTACTGCTAATTTGCTTTGTCTATAATGAGCAGTGTGAAGTCTGCTGTCCTAGTGAACACAAATATGCCCGAAGTAAAATGGCAAGAATTTAGAGAAAATGTAGTTACAAAAATAAAATTCAAAAGCAATAATTGTGAGTGAGGTGTCTAAACTTTTGCTACAGCCTAGACAACCTCAAGGCAAAACGAAAAATTAAACAACATCTTAAATCAGTCTTTTCTACAATGACCATTCTTGAGTCAACAGTTCAGTGTTCTTGCACACCTTAACTCTTCTTCAAAGCTTAGTAGGATGAAAATTTTGGATCAGATATTTTTCACTTGTACTGTATTCTATTAATAATTGAATAGCAGTTAACACAGAGCAAGGCAATGTAGCAAAATTAATAAATAACAGTTTTTATCAATAAAGGATTTTATTTTTTTAGATCTGATATATCTTTGTTTTTACATTATTGAGCTTTCTCTTAAAAAAAATTTGTGTCTATTTCCATATAATTTTACCTGAGAAATATTGGTTTGTAGGAAAGTTGTGTGTTGAAGAGTTTCCTAATCCTAGACTTCCTGATACTTGTTATTAGAAATCCTACTGACTTTTCCCTGTGCCTCCATACTTGTAAGAATTTGTCTGCTTGTTTCCTATTTACTACCCTCCTTCCCCTCCAGTAACCTTACTTCTGTATCACAGAATTAGTTTATTTTTGTTTAACTTTGTTCCACTGCATTATTTTTGATACCTCATATATGAATGATATCATCCTTATTTCCACTTTTTAAAATTAGATTAGGAGGATAAGTGTAGTCTTTAACACAAAGGCACAACCTCTCATATCCCCTTGATTGGTATCTGGGAGACACAACAGGACCCCTTTCCCTCCACCTTGTCCCTTTTCCCTCCTCCTCCAGAACCCTTTGTTTTGGTACAATATGTCACACTCAGTTCAAGTTTCACCTTATATTTTCCCCTACTGTTAGTTTGTTCTTAAATTCTCCCTATAAGTGATATTATTTTGTATTGGTCTTTCTTTTTCTGCCTTGTCTCGTGCAGCATGATGCCTTCAAGTTCTGACCATTCTATTGCAAAGGAAATGGCCTCATAATTTTAACAGCTGCATAGTACTCTGTTTTGTGTATGTATCATAATTTCCTTAGCCATTCACCTGTCATTGGGAATCTGGGTTGTTTCCAAGGTTGGACTATTACATACTATGGCATTCCTCTATACAAACACTAAACCAGAGGAAGAAGAAACCCAGAAATTGATTCTATTCACCACTGCTTTGAGAACAATCAAATATCTAGGCATAATGAAAGCCATTTATACTGAAAAATATGAGACATTTCTCAAGAAAATAGAAAAAGATACAAAGAAATGGAAAAAACAGGGAGTTGAGCTGTAGCACAGCGGGTTAAGTGCAGATGGCGCAAAACACAAGGACTGATGTAAGGATCCCGGTTCGAGCCCCCAGCTCCCCAACTGCAAGGGAGTTGCTTCACAGGCAGTGAAGCAGGTCTGCAGGTGTCTATCTTTCTCTCCCCCTCTCTGTCTTCCCCTCCTCTCTCCATTTTTCTCTGTCCTATCTAAAGACAACATCAATTACAACAACAATAAAACAACTAGGGCAACAAAAGGGAATAAATAAATAAATATTAAAAAAAAGAAGAAATGGAAAACCACCCCATGCTCATAGACTGGAAGAATTACTATCATCAACTGAAACCAGATCCCATAAACCTTACTATCATCAACTGAAACCAGATCCCATAAACCTAATACAGCTTTGGATACAACAAATGACAGTCGACACTAACCACTGGTAGAACATTTAACCTCAACAGATTAAAAAAAAAAAAAAGTGACTACACACTACAACAATAAAAAAACAAGGGTAACAAAAGGGAATAGATAAATAAATAAACATTTTTAAAAAGTGACTGCAAAATCTGGATAAGGGCAAGAGACTGACTCACTTAATGATGGCCTTTTTTGGTCACTATCAGGCCACCCAATCAAGTGGGGTCCTAGACAGGGGATCCTTGGATTCCCCATAAATACAATGGGCTTAGATCTTTAATAGATCCCTCTCCCCACCATCACCAATCCCCAACATAATCATAAGCCTTCTTCACGTCTGTACCCTCACTATGAACTAGCAAAGGTCAGGACTACCCCACTCTGTGAGGGGAGGCTGGGTCATCCTGCTCTGCCACTCAAACAAGACTGGTTTTGTAGTGAGTGCAGCCTGGAATGTTCCCAGCTGTCACCATGAACTATGAACTCAGTCTGATAGGTGCTCAGAAGTTGTACAAGCTCCAGTGCTAAATATAAATAAATATGGACCCTGGGTTAGATCAATATGGTAAACAGTTAATTGCATTTATATATTTTCCTGAAGTTTGAGAGCAACACTGCAGTAATCCTGCTTCCTAGCTATAGTCTCAATTCTAACACTATTTTCCCAGACATTATTTCTAGTCCACTCTCATGTTAGTTATCAAATTTAAGCAAAGATTAATAGGACATAGGCTCCTAGTAACATACCTAAAATAGACTTCCTAGCTTCTTTCTACCCTAAGGTCCCCACTTTTATCTATCTTTTATCTATTCCTACTTTATGGTCCCTGTTTATTAAACATTTTGTCCTGCTTTCTATCTTACTTTCAGCTACCAAGTTACAGAAGGTACTATGATTCCATCCTGATTACCCTGGGCAGAGGACCTTACCAATCCTTCCTGGAACCTCACCTCTCCATCTCTCTATCCCACTATGGAAAGATAGAGACAGGCTGGGGATATGAATCAATCTGCCAATGCTCATGGCCTGCAGAAAAACAATTATAGAAGCCAGAACTCCCACCTTCTGCACCTCAAAAACAATTTTGGTCCATACTCTAGAGGGGTAAATGGTAGAAGTAAGCTAGAGGTCTCTGCACCTCCATTCCAATAGGACCCAAGATGTTTGTCAACAGGAGTCTTGTATGTATGTATGTATGTATGTATGCATTTATTTTCATTGCCAGCAGGGTTACTGCAAAGACTAGGTGCCAGCACTACAAACCCACCACTCCTGGCAGCCATTTTTCCTTTTTATTTTCTTTCTAATATTTTTATTATTATTAGATAGGACAAAGAAATTGAGAGAAGATGGAGAGATAGAGAGAAGGAGAAAAATGTAGACAGCTGTAGACATGCTTCATTGTTCATTAAGTGAACCCCCTGCAGGTAGGGAACAGGGGCTGGAACCCAGGTCATTATGCTTTAGCAGGTGTGCCACTGCTGAGGATCCTGATATTTTGTTGTTATACCATCAATGAAAAGGAAGTGAATCTGGAAAACTCCAGAGTAAACCAGGCACTGTTTCTCTTATCTGAGAAAGAAAAGGAAAAAAGAGAAAGACACCCAAAAGTAGCAATAGGAGTAACAATGACACAGAAAGGAAGTGAAGGCAGGACCATTGACAAAATGGATATATATATATATATATATATATATATATATATATATATAGTTATAGAATCAGCCCATATCAGTGACATTGGGAGAACTACTGCAGTTTCCAGTGGAGGGGATTGGAACACAGAACTCTGCAGGTGGGAACTATATAGAATTATACCCTTATTATGTACAATTTTGTAAATATTAAATCATTAATAAAAATGTAAAAAATGACCATCTTCAATATGGTTATTCTACTCAGAGCAATATATAGATTCAATGCAATTTCAATCAAGCTCCCGCCAAATTCCTCCAAGAGAGTAGAACAAAAGACACACAAATTTATCTTGAGACAGAAAATACCCAGGATAGCCAAACAATTCTGAGAAAAATACAAGAATTGTGGCATTGAGGAGTCTGGTAGTAGCGCAGCTGGTTAAATGCACATGGCAGGAAGACAAAAACCTACAGGGATCCCAGTTTGAGCCCCCAGCTCCCCACCTGCAGGGAGTAGCTTCATAAGCTGTGAAGCAGGTCTGCAGATGTCTTTCTTTCTCTCCCCCTGTGTTCCCCTCCTCTCTCCATTTCTCTCTGTGCTATCCAACAATAATAATAATAACAACAACTATGATCATAAACAACAAGGGCAACAAAGGGGGAAAAACAGTCTCCAGGAGCAGTGGATTCATAGTGCAGGCACAGAGACCCAGCAATAACCCTGGAGGCAAGAAAAAAAAAAAAAAAAACCATGGCAGCATTCTGCTTCCTGACCTCAAAACATATAACTGAGCCATTGTGATCTAAATGCTCTGTTACTGTAACAAAAATAGACATGGAGGTCATCCATTTTTAACTTCTCCTGCATGACCCCTTTCAGATCCATTCGTGTTGTAGCAAAAGAAAAATTGTATCCTTTTAGAGATAAGTAGTATTCATTATGGTAAAAACAGGTAATACACAATTCACTCTCAAACATCTAAAAACCGTTTTATTTAGTTTAAGTCCCAGGTCCCCACCTATAGGGGGAAAGTTTGACAGGCGGTGAAGCAGTACTGCAGGTCTCTCTGCCTCTCTTTCTTTCTGTCCCCTCCTTCCCTCTCAATTTCTGGCTGTCTCTATCCAATAAATAATTAAAGATAATAGAAAAATTCTATTTGTACTTATTTTCTAATTAATGGAAATAGTCCTTATAATTTTATATATCTAAATTTTTATCATATCATCTACCATAAAATATTAAACATTTATAATTAATCATATTGTGAAATTTTTATATTTCTGCTTAATGGCTAGTGGAATTTTTCTACCACAAAATTATAAAAATATATTCCTCAATATTCTTTTACTATTTTTAACTTTCTAATATTTTTGCAGCTGTGCAGTAGTACACTAAATAGAGCTCCCATATTCCTATGTGTATGGACCTTAGGTCAAGTCCCTGGCCCCCTGGTGAAGCAGTGCTGCAGATGTCTCTTTTTCTCTCTCCCTCTTTCTCATTCTCTCTTGTGCTCTCTACCTTCCTTTGTCTCTATCAAAGAAGATGAGGGAAAAGGAGAAAGAGGATGTTTTGCTGGAGGAGGAAGAGAAGGGGAAGGATGAGGATGAGAGGGAAGAAAACCAGAAGATGAGAACATGTGAAGAAGGAGAGAAAGAAGGTGAAGGAGAAAAGAAAAGGAAAGAGAAACAATTGCTGTTGAGAGACAATGCAGACACCAAACCCCAGTGATAACCAGAATTACAAAAAAAAATTGCATTAAGATATTTAGTCTGTTTGCGATATTTTTCCATAAAAGATACGTAGTAGTTATTCAAATTTTTCTTCTGGATAGGTATACTACTAAATGTATTTACATCAGTTAACAAACAAGTCATATTAATACCAAATTGAAAAAATAAAATATCATTTTCTTACATAAGGTTTCAAATGTATTTTAGTTCTAAACTCTATTGTTCTCCAGCAATAGCTGTTAACTCCTATACAGAAAAATATTATTTTGTTATGATGATCTTACCAGGTATTTAGCATATGATAAAGCAAAGCCACACTGGTCACGCTGTTTATAAAATATTCTTAGTTTGTTGTTATATATTTATCATTCAATTTGAATTTTAAAGTGATTCATCCAATTCCAAATTCAATTCTATTTTGGCTTTTAGTGTAAATGCACTAAGGTTGTGTTAAATTTGCAAATAGACGTTTCTATTAAATATGTATTACACTGTATAGTCTGATTTGATTACATCATACTTTATGTCTTTGAGTGACATTTGATCATGTATTTCACATAAAATTGTGCCACACTTGTTAATACTCTACCTCTTATATCTTTGTTTCTTGAAAATAGAAACCATTTTGCAATTTTAGAAAAGACAATAAGGTAGCACAAATGATTCACATAGCCATTCACCTTCCTCCTTCTACTATTAATTCTACTCATTTAGTAGAAAAGTTTCTAAGGTATTATCAATTACCTTTCTTTTTTTTAAAAAAAAAATTTTATTTGTTTATTCATGAGAGAGATAGGAGGAGAGAAAGAACCAGATGTCACTCTGGTACATGTGCTACAGGGGATTGAACTCAGGACCTCATGGTTGAGAATCCAATGTTTTATCCACTGCACCTCCTCCCGGACCACACCAATTATCTTTCACCATTATATTTAACATCATTTGAATTGTGATTCAAAAATAATATTAATCTGATGGTGAGTGAGTCTGTGGTTTACTTTTTTTAATATAGTTCTGCGGCAATGAGGACCCAGGATCTCTTGCTTACATGATATTAGTGAACAGACTTCCAAGCCCAATTCTTTCACTTTATTTCTTAAAGAAAGGAAGGAAGGAAGCAGGAAAAATGAAGGTTAAAACAGGCAAAGAGAGAAGAGAGTCACCATATAGCAACCCACCATCTTGGGCACTTCTTTGGTGCCATCTTGGATATTCCCATTTATTCTGACATTTGGAATCAAACCTAGTTCTTCACACATAGCAGTGTATATGATTTGGCAGGAGAGCATCTCCCAGCACAGAAGATGTTTTCTTATTCCAAAATCTAGTGAATATTGCTTTAATATTTTATCATTGTATAGACTGTTTACCCTATTCTGTTGTAAAACGTTTTATCATATTTTTATAACTGTTAATCGTATAATTTAGGTTTCACTTTAGATAGACCAGAAAAAGAAGGAAGAATGTAGGAAAATCTCACTCTTGGGAAGAAACTAAGAAACCAGAAAAGAAAAGGGAACCACAAAGTAAAACTTGATGTTTTGCACCAAAGCAAAAACTGTGAAGAAAAGGGCAGAAAGGGGCTGGGGAGAGAGGGAGCTTTCAGATCCTGGTACACAATGATGAACCCATTTTGGGAGAGAGTGTTTTGCAGACACTTGTCTTTATAAGATGTGAAATTGTACCCATGTGCCAACAAATGTATTATAAGTCATTAAGTAAAAAAGAAAGCGAGAGAGAGAGAAATCTTGTAAATGCCTCTGAGACTCCTAATTCAGTCGTACAATACCATTATCATATGCTGGAGTAGTACTTAGTATCTTTTTCTTTCCCTCTCATAAAATAAAGTAAGTTTAGAAAATCTTTACTTTGATGAAATTGTCTTTTCCTTAAATATTTATGTGAAAGTACATAATAAACTACATCCATAGAATTCCCTTGTTGGACCACAGATGTTTTTCTGGAGTAATCCTTGCATTAGTGCCTTAAATATATTAGGCTTTATTTATTATTCAGGAATTTTACACATGTATGAAAAATTAGTTTGTGCATTCCTTTGCCTACTCTATGTATTAAAACTTGGTTCTAGAATTAATTTTTCTTTGTCCAATTAAGATGATTTTCATCTTTTTATGGTCTGCAATAGTTGTAGTAGCGTTCGGTAATTAGAGTAGAGGTCATGGATAACCAAAACTTTTATACAATATGAAAATCATACTGAAAATGTTTCATTTCCTTTACTATATGGGTGGATCAAGACTTAAATAGGTAAGATATCACTGTAAGGAATTATTCCAGTGTGGTGGGGACCAGACTGGAACCTGGGTCCTGCACATGAAAATGCTATCCAGGCAGGTCATTTGGGGGAAAGCTTTGCAAGTGATAAAGCAAGTGTGCAGGTGTCTCTCTTTGTCTCTCCCTCTCTGTCTCCCCCTACCTTCTTGGTTTCTGGATGTCTCTACCCAATAAATAAAGATAATTTAAAAAATAGAAAAATAAATTAAATTAAACATCTTTGGAAAAAATAGAGTCCTACCTAGTAACTGATAAAATCTATTCCTCTTAGGAGAAGTATTTAGTAATTTCAAAGATTAAGAATTTCCAACTAAGTCTGAGCTTAAGAAGACAGTTTTTAATCCTGGTGAAAGTTTGTATAAATCATTGTCCCCCCAATAAAATTATTTTTTTAAAAAAATAACTCATCAAAAGCTGTTCTGAAAAAAATCTTTGAATGTGAATATAGAAAAGGTTTTTACTATATTTGGTGAAACTGATTTGGAGCAGTCACCTGTATAGGTGTTTGGTACTCTAGAATTCTTTAAATACTATGGGGAATACCGTTCTCTCTTCATATAAGTAAAATACGGTTCACTGTAGGAGACCAGGTGAGGAAAGAAACTATGGAAAACCTCTTAAAAGAGCATTCTGAAACAAACTTCAATGTAACATGCTGTACAGCTATCAGAGGAAGACCTCCGTGCCATGTGCTGGCAATCAGCTATCAGAGGCAGACCTCCACAAAATACCTACTGAAACAACTCTCCAGGGAAAATGTACGTGCAGAAGAGACCGTCACCAATTGCTTCTGATATTCTCCCAAACTAGATTAAAGAGTGAGACAATGTCTCAATCCATAATACAAATAATTACATAGTTGGGTGAAGGATCCAAATTCATGGGGAACTTTGTCAGAATGTCCCAATAAGTGTGCTCAGTGTTCAGTTCCAAGACATGCCCTGAACGGTTCCAAAGTTCCTCACTTGAGTGCTTTAATTTCCCTCCCACTCATTGGATCCCAGTGGGAGCTGGACTGCCACACTGCAGAGATGGACTCCCACAGTTCACCTCTGATAAAGAAAAGGTCTGGGTATTCTCTCTTTGTTTATTTTTACTTTATTAAGTCCAAGTGAATTGAAAGGTGAGGGGAAAATAGAGAGACTCCAAGAGAGAGGGGGGATGGGGAGAGGGAGAGAGAGAGAAAGAAACAGAGACAGATCTGCTTCACCACTCCTGAAGTTTCCCTCCTGTAGGTGGGGAGCAGAGGCTCAAACCCCAGTCCTTGAATACTATAATGTGTGCACTCAAACAGATGCACCACCACCAGGCCCCAAGAATGGATGTTCTTAAATTACTAAGAAATTGAGTTTTGGTATACACCATACAAAGTAGGCAACAATGAGCCTATGGACTGAGGAGTTCCAAAAACTGAAGAGTGTAGGTGATACTATTAAATGGGGAAAGTATGTCAGAAATTATGAAAAAATAAAGTGAACCCTAACAGGACCCATATGTGTGAATGGTTTTTAGTATCTCTATCAAAGGAAGAGTTCTAACTTGCCAATCTATCCTTTAATCTTTTAGATATCAGGACTAGTAAAGCAAGTCAATTGGAAAATAAAAGGTTGCAATCAATTCATTGAACAATGTAGGGAAACCTAGGAAAGATAATTAAAGATAAGATCTCAGACTAGCTGAAGATGAGACAATTGATGCTTAGACTGAAATGCCAATGTGGGCAGTGACAGTAGATGTGTTTTAAGGTCAGCTGGAGTATTTGCAATATCTCATTAACAAGTTGGATTCTCAGGTAATAGAGAAGAAAGTTTGAAAGAAGAAAAGTTTTTGCCTGCTGTGTTTCAAGAAAAAAAGTTGACTAACTCTAGTACCCTAACAATTTTGAAACAAATTTTCTCTTTAAACATTTTGCTTATGGGAATCGACGGTAACGTAGAGAGTTAAGCGCACATGACGCAAAGCACAAGAACTGGTGTAAGGATCCCATTCAAGCCCTCGGCTCCCCACCTGCAGGAGAGCTACTTCACAGGCAGTGAAGCAGGTCTGTAGGTGTTTTTCTCTCCCCTTGTCTGTCTTCCCCTCCTCTCTCCATTTCTCTCTGTCCGAACAAGGACGATATCAATAACAACAATGATAATAACTACAACAACAATAAAAAACAAGGGCAACAAAAGGGAAAATAAATAAATATAAAAAGATATTTTACTTACGTATTTATTATTTTGGGACTTTGTCAGGAAGTGAACAGCCTGGAATGGAATTAGAGAATACTATGAAAGGAAAGGTCTCGCCCGAGTAATGAAACTAAAGTGTTATCGTTCCACACCTGAAGTCTCCGGACACAGTCTGAAGTGAAGCATGCTGGAGTGGCACTCCTTGCATTGATTAGGTTGGGATCAGCAGACGCAATATTATTTGATATGATTTGAGAGAAGCATGCAGGAAAGTGGGCCCTGCCCTAAGGTTCCAGGACTGGGGGAAATATAGACTCTATAGTGAGGTTCCTGCTGCCTTAGAGTTCAAGAAGACAATGGATAGTTATTGTTATCATCACATTATTTGGTAATTGGGCTAACTTTGAAAAGTCCCTTTGTTAGGGTTTGCTGTATAATACTTGGCATCTCGTATATAGCTGTGCCACCGGTTGCTTCTGTTCTCCCTAGTCTAGGCTTTTGAGAGAGTCAACATATCAAAGACTCAGCCTATGTATTAAAAAGATTCAGTCTGTGTTTTAAAAGTTCTAGACATATGATCAATTTTTACCCTCTCATATTAATTGAATAGTGTTTTATATGCCTACAAATTACTAGGAGTGTACATAAACACCATTCCCACCACCAAAAAGACTGTGCCCCATCCCATCCACCCACCCCCACCTCCCCATCACCCTGGGAAGCCTAATATCCACCCTTACACTCACCCCGGGGGTTTTTACTTTGGCTGTTTGTTTTTTGAATGCTCATATTGCATAAGGCATGATGAGACATTGAATGAGACAAGAGATTGGAACAGGGTTGTTTGAAGAGAAGGAACAAAACTGAAAGCTATTTTAGAAGAAAAGGAATGAGAAAAATCAGAGATGACTCAGAGACTTCTACCAAGGGATTTTGTGGATCATAGTGCCATTTCCGAGATATAAAACCCAGAAAGAGGGCTGTACTTCTGAAAAGGAAAGATAGTAAATTCAGTCTGAGGTAATGACAGCTGAGTTTGACAGGCCAACAGGATATCCAGATGGAAATGTCGAAAAGGCTGGGCACAGATACAAAGTGAGCAATTTACTTCACCATTGCTTCCTCCACTGAAAAATAGATAGAGTAATGCTAGACTGTAAATAGGATTAATCAGGCAGTATCATTCGTTCCACACCAAGGGTCAATGAGAGTTTGGCAGAGTATGAGGTAGGAGTCCCATCAGGTTAAGTTGAAAACAAAGGAGCTTTAATATAAGTCAATGAAGAAGGAGAATGGAAACCTGCAAGGTCACACTGTATTATATAATTATCCTTTAGGTTGTCATTACCAGTGTACTTTGACTCAAGTGGGCACTACCCTGTTGACAGCTGAAAGCAGTGAAAGCAAAAATAACCTTCCTGCTGTCTATACTTTGTTTTATAATCAATCCCTGTCCAAACTACCAGAAGTGAACCCCATATGTGAGTTCAGGAATGAGTAAAACACACATCTTACAATACTCTCCCACTCCAAAATTTCTCACATTATCCAAACATTGGTTCCAGAAGCAAGCAATTGTTAGCTGTTCTGTTGGTTTGGCAACATTGAAATTTCAGGGCTTTCATTTACTTGTTGGCACTTCAAAGTTAGTAAAATTTATTTTCCTAAAAGCAAAGTCACTAGAGAAAGGATCAGGGGGCTGGGTGGTGGCACACCCAGCTAAGTGAACATAGCACACACAGCACAAGGATCCGGGTTGGAGCTCCCGCTCCCCACCTGCAGGAGGAATCTTCAGGAGCAGTGAAGCAGGTCTACAGGTGTCTATTCTTTCTCTCTCTTTCTCAATCTCCACCTCCCCTCTTAATATCTAATAATAAATGGGAAAAAATGGCCACCAGGAGCAGTGGATTCCTAGTGCAGGCACCAAGCCACAGTGATGACTCTGAATGCAAAAAAAAAAAAAAAAAAACAGGACTAAGATTAATAACGGGACTGCATATTTTTAAAAATGTTTTTAGTCTTTACTTATTTATTACTTATTGTCTAGAGATAGAGAGAAATGAAAGGGTAAGGGAAGATACAGAGGGAGAGAGGTACCTACAGCACTGCTTCATCACTTGTTAAGCTTCCACCCTACAGGTGGGACAGGGGCTTGAATCTGAATCCTTGCACCTAGTATCCTCGTATCGTGTGCACTCAGCCAAGTGCACCGCCACCCAGTGCCCTAGGACTTCATCTTTTCTTTGTTGTCAGAAATTACTGTTTAATCTAGACTGAACCTTTCTTGCCCTCCATATCTGAGCACAAATCAGGAGGATATCTTGGACTAAAATATTCTTCCCATGATTTTTCAATGTCTCTTATTATTTAACTAAGATTTTTAATTTGTTTACAACATTATACAGTTTTAGAAGTATAGCTTCACACCTACACATATATGTTTGCAAACAACTTTTCTCAGCCACCACCAAAGTTCCTATGCCATTACTTCAAAAAGAATCCCTCTCTTTAGCCTCAAATTTCTCCCATTCTTGCAGAAGCAGTTTGCTTAATATCATTATTTTCTGATTTTTAGAGCTAGTTTTATTATCACTATTATCTTTTTTAAATTCATTTGCTCTATTTATCCATCTTCAATATATCTGGTAATTGTAGCTCATTTCACTTAGTCTAATCATCTTGTTTCATCCATTTTGTATTGACTAACACAATGCAATTTTTTAATGGCCCAGTAGTGTTCTATTTGGTATTTATTTAACAAAGTCTTCATCCATTCACTCAATGGGTATTTATGTGGATTCCACTTTGGGGCTATTATGAATAGTGCAGTTATGAATATAAGGAGCGAATATGTTTTTGAATATGTTTTGAATTATATGTTTTGAATATAAGGAGCGAATATGTTTTTGAATTGGTTCTTCTTCTAGCGTTTGCCCTTCTTCTGTAGCCAGTCAACAGTGTCAGGTTGAGCCTGATGTAAAGTTTCGAGACCTCCTTTGAATCTGGAGAGGTGGCAGTCGTTGACTATGTGGGTCATAGTCTGTCTGGAGCTACAGGGGCAGTTCGGGTCATCTCTGGCTCCCCAGCGATGGAACATAGCGGCGCACCAGCCATGGCCTGTTTGATAGCGATTGAGGAGAGCCCAATCATAACGTGCTAGGTCAAAGCCGGGTTGACGCTTACAGGGGTCTGTGATGAGGTGTTTGTTCTTTACCTCAGCTGACTGCCAACTTTGTTTCCAAGAGTCTGGAACAGAGAAGTTCAGTGTAGGCATAGGGGACCAGATTGGGTGACGAGACGTCAAGCGTTGGACAGGGTGGGCGAAGATATCTGCGTATATTGGCAGGTCCGGTTGAGCGTAGACGTGGGAAATGAACTTGGATGATGCCACATCCCGACGAATATCTGGCGGGGCGATGTTGCTAAGAACTGGCAGCCATGGAACCGGGGTGGAATGGATGGTTCCAGAAATTATCCTCATGGAGGAATATAATTTGGAATCGACCAAGTGGACATGGGGGCTACGGAACCATACTGGGGCACAGTATTCTGCAGTGGAATAGCTTAATGCCAGAGATGATGATCGTAGTGTGGAAGCGCTCGCGCCCCATGAGGAGCTGGCCAGTCTTGCAATGATGTTGTTCCTCGTGCCCACCTTTGCTGCAGTTTTATGAGATGTTTGTGAAATGACAGAGTGCGATCGAGAGTAATGCCAAGATAGACTGGCTGGGCTTCATGCCGGATTCTCGTACTGCCAAGCTGCACATTAAGCTCACGCGAGGCCGAGGCATGGTGTAGATGGAAAACAGATGATACCATTTTTGCAGTGCTAGTCGCCATTTGTTACAGTAATCAGATATCAGAGACATGTCTTTCGTGAGTGTTTCCTTGAGGATGTCGAACTTGGATGCCTGAGTTGCACAGCAGATGTCATCGGCGTAGATGAACTTCCTTGAAGAAGTTTCTGGGAGGTCATTGATGTAAATATTAAATAGCGTAGGAGCCAGAACAGAGCCCTGGGGGAGGCCACTTGAGACAAGTCTCCATCTGCTAGACTTGTCACCCAGATGCACCCGGAATCTTCTGTTTTGGAGAAGAAACGATATAGTGTTGGCCACCCATGGAGGCAGGCATCTTGAGATCTTGACTAGGAGACCACGGTGCCAGACCGTGTCATAGGCTGCTGTGAGATCGACAAAGACAGCACCCGTCTTTAAATTCTTCTGGAATCCATTTTCAATGTAAGTTGAGAGGGCCAGGGCTTGTTCGCAGGTAGATCTTCCTGGGCAGAAACCAGCTTGGGCGGGTGATAGGAATTTCTCTGTAAGATGAGAAATACGTGATAGAAGCAGCCTCTCAAGGAGTTTGTAACACATGGAGAGGAGAGAAATTGGTCTATAGCTGGCAGCCAGTGTTGGGTCTTTCTTTGGTTTCAAAACCGCTATAATCTTCGCACGACGCCAAACTTTGGGCATAGACTCAGATTCCAAGATGTGGGACAGGAATGAAGCGAGTCACTTCTTTGCCGCGGGACCCAGGTTAAGAATGAGTTCTGGGGTGATGTTATCATAGCCAGCAGCTGTTCCTGGTTTAACCCTCTTCAAAGAGTCTTCCAGTTCAGACAGTGTAAAGGGAGAGTTTTGGAGATGGACAAGATAACCAGAAGTGGGATGACCACTCATGGGAAATTTCTCTTTTCCAGACTGCGACGATCTTAGCACGTCCAACTTGAGTTAGGTGACTGGCCACTGAGTTTGGAGATACAGGAGGATGGGAGACGGGAGGGGGTTGGCTACCAGCACCCAGTCTGTGAAGAAGCTTCCAGGCCTTCCTACTTGAGTGGGTGAAGTTCAGACTTTCCGTGAGTTGTTGCCAGCGGGCTTGGCGTGCTGCATCCAGGGAGGCAATGAGATGGTCAGCCACATCTGGGTCACCCGACTCATCATACTGCTTTAGTAGTTGCTCACATTCAGCATCAAGACAAGGTGTATAGTTAGCATGTCTCCCACGAGGAATGGCTTGGGAAGCTGTTTTGAAGATGGCTTGGTGGAAGCGCCTGTAGGAATCTTCAGAGGGGATAGAGTTAATTGGAATTGCAGGAATAGATTTGTTGGTAAGATCACTGAACAGGCGCCAGTTTGCTTTCCGAAAGTTCCATCTGAGTTTCTCCGAGCACAGAATCAGTGGGAGCTGGAGACCAATGTGGATGATAGCTGGGCGGTGATGACTGTGTGGGAAGATCTTGAGAACTTGTCTCGTAGCGGGAAAGGCTTGGCCGTTGACTGTGCTAATCCAGCACAGGTCGGGTGACGAGTCTTTATTCCATCTAGCACTGTGAAAAGAGCCTGGCTGTTTGGGATCATATAACAGGGAGAGGTCATTCGTTGAAGCCCAGTCGGCTAAGATAGAGCCGTCAGCACGAGTGGAGGAATATCCCCAGTCTTGGTGATGACTATTAAGGTCTCCAACGTAAACGGCTGGGTGATTCGGGCTAGGCAGGACCTCATTATCCCATGAGGCACTGGGAGGCTTATATACGTTGACGAGCTGAATAGATCCAATAGTAATGGAGTCGTAGAAGGTCGAAGAGGCCGTGTGGTAAATGTCCATAAGACACGATTTGGCGTAGATGGCTCGGCCATGTTTAGGATGGAGATTATAGCATATTAAATCGAATCCACTGATGGTGAATCGAGCAGCTTCATCGACTGCTATATGTGTTTCTTGTAGGCAGATAACATCTGCCTGATGCTGTATCGCCAGTTGACCAATAAGAATGCGTTTGGCAAAGGACAGCCCCTCAACATTAAGTTGGAGGACTCGAAGAGCAGGACCAAAAGCTTGAAAGCTGTCAGGAGCTGCTTGTTACTGGCTTTGAAAGTGACTGGGATCCATGTGGATTCAGTCGGCTAGGAAGGATCGTCAGTTTCCCCAATGAATGGGGGTACTCACAGGATGCACCACGGGAAGGTCGATCCAATGCAACCCATTAGTGATTTAATATCGATTTACAAAATTATATGATAACAAGAGTACAATCCACACCTTCCCTACCACCAGAATTTTGTGCCCTATCCCCTCCATTGGAAACTGCATTAGTTCTTTCAAGATTGACTATTATTTCTATATTTATTTTATCTATATTCATATATATATTTGCCCATTTTTTCTATGGTTCTGCTTTCTCTTCCTTTCTAAGTTAGACCTACACATTTCCAAGTGTCCTTCATTTTTCTTTTTCTTTCCTCTTCTCTCTCCGTGTAATGATGGAATCGGAGTTCAGAGCTCTTTACACCTCTCGAAACATGGGCCAAAAAGTATGGGGTGCAGAAAGTGGAATGTCTGGCTTCTCTAGTTGCTTCTTCACTGTGGGAGGCGCAGATCCCCCAACCTGGGCAGAGGCCTGTCACTTCTACATTGAGTCTTGAGCAGGTAGACCCCAAGGCCAACCTGGTGTCCCTCCTTGACTCTGTAGTCAGAGAGGGCACCAAGCTCAGGGACAAGGGAACTGCCTCCTTACACAACATACCCTAAAGGTCCCTGCTTCTCGTGCACGCACAATATGTGACCTCCCTTTATAAGGCTATAACTTGGGTCCTTATATGCTGGTAACTTGCCTTTGAGCCCAAGCTGGATATGAGAAGCAGATGTAACCTAAGAGCATGAATAAGGTGCACCTGGGGGTAATTACCATGGCGTGACTGTCAGGCACTTTCCTCATTGGGTCCTATGTTTCTATTGGATGGTGATCAGTATATCTAACCCTGTGTATGAATAACAAACACACTGTCTCTCTGAAGCACTCCCTGAGGTTGATCCTTTCCTCCATGCCTCACCCTCACTGCTAGCTCCCGTTGCCCATGTTGCTGCCATTTCTCTGCTGGCCAGAGGAGGCCAAGCAACATTCCACCAGACATAGGTATTGGGCAGTCAGTCCATACCCCCAACCTGTTTCTAGCTTTCCCTAGTCGGGTAGGGCCCTGGATGGGTGAGATTCCAGGGGAGGTTGTGACACACCTGATTAAGTCCACATAGTACTATGTACAAGGACCTGGGTAAGGCCCTGCTCCCCACCTACAGAGGGGTGGGGGGGGCACTCCATAAACAGTGAAACATATTTTCAGGTGTCCATCCTCTCTCTCTTCTATCTGCTTTTCACCCCTACCCCTCAATTTATCTCTGTCTTATGGAATAAAATCATGAAAAAAGATGGCAACCAAGAGTAGTGGATTTGTAGTGTCTGCGTCAAGCCCCAGAGACTGGAGGCCAAAAAAAAAAAAAAAAAAAGTGAAGTTCAGGACACATTGGTGAAGTACTCTGAATTGGAATTCAGAATCAAATCATAGCATCTACAATTTGGCTTCTTAAAGGTGATTAAGATATAAATAAAGCAGGACAAAATGTTTAAACAGGAACCAAAAAGTAGAAGTAGAGCAGATGAGAATAGGGATTTTAGGGTGAAAGAGCTAGAAAGTCTATTTTAGGTATGTTTCTAGGGGCCCATGACTTTGCCACAAACAAAAACTGGGAGTTGAGTGGTAGCACAGCAGTTAAGTGCAAGTGGTGCAAAGGACAAGGACCAGGGTAAGGATCCCAGTTCGAGCCCCCAGCTCCCCACCTGCAGGGGAGTCGCTTCACAGGCAGTGAAGCAGGTCTGCAGGTATCCAAAAAAAAAAAAAAAAAACCACAAACAAAAATATTGTCTGGAAGGATGGTGTCAGGGTTGAGAATAAGACTAAAAAGCCAGATCAGGGCAGAGAGTAGCTTCCAAACTTGAATAAAATATAAGTACATTTAATTATTTACCACAGCAATCTAACTTAGGGCCCCTATATATTCATATTTAGCACAGGAGACTGTATAATCTCCCAGTTCCTGTGTTTGCAGTCCATGGTCACAACTGGAAGCATGCTAGGCTACATTAATTTTAGGGTCAGTTTTTCTTGAGTGGCAGAGTAGGAAGAACCAGCCTCCCTTTGGAGAGTGGGGCAGTCAGTCCTTACCATTGCTAGTTTATAGTAGTGGTACAGTCCTGAAGAATCCCACAAAAGGACTTACAAAGATATTCTTGCTAGAAGTGACTAGTGATGGTGGAGAGAGTGATCTACTAGAGTTCTAGGCCCATTGTATTTATGAGGAAATCCAGGGATCCCATGACTATGGCCCGAAGTGATGGGTTGGCCTGGTATTGCCCAAAACATTCATTATTAAATGAGCCAGTATCTTGCCCTTATCCAGCTTTTGTAGCCCCTTCTTTACCTAATAAGCTTAGGCTTTCTACCGGTTGTTAAAGTATTTAGTGTTATCTGTTGTATCTAAACTGGTATTAGGCTTATGGGGTCTGGCCTCAAGTTGGGGAGAAAATACACCTAGGATTTTTGTAGCATCTAAGTTAGCCTTGAGATTTATTACATTTATTTGTTAGGTGATTCTAATAAAGGTTGTCATAATTGTCATAAATAATTGTCATAATAATTGTCATAAATAATTGTCCCTTAGTTTATAAATATTTTTGCCAGTAAATCTTGTCCAACTGTATACACTGTTTCTTCTAAAGATTATCAAGAGGTGACAATTATTCTGATGCTGTCAGAGGAAAATCACCATATATAACTTTCTTTTGTGTCATTAGTGGAGTAGATAGAATGATTGAGGGAAGTGAAGTAGGGGGCAGGAGAGGAAGGTGTCTAAACCTAAGTGATGAATATTTTATTAGAAAATTTATGGTGTCTTCATTAGGTCTTTCTATTAAATTACAGAACTACTTAGTTCTAAATTTAATCACAGAGGACTATTACACACTTTTACTTTCGGGTACATAGCCACCCCATCATTATGGATATGTGTATACATGTACCCAGTCTCCTAGGTCCTAGCCTATATCTAGTATCTAGATATAGGCTAGGAAAAAAATGTCATCTGAAGTGGAGCTAGGTAGTTCCATGTGTTAGGAAAAATATCACCAGGTTTTTGAGGTTGGAATGTTAACGTCCCAGGCTTGACATCTCTGGATACAATCCAAAACAAAAAGGCAATGGCAACATTCATCACAGGTGAATGGTGGCACTGGTTGCATTTACTCAGTTGAAGTCAGCAGAAGCAGTATAACAGGGTAAGGGATCAAGAGAAGAGGCATCAAGAAATATAAAGTCCAAGTGGTTTCAGGACTGGAAGAAATATGAATTTTAAAGATAATGGGGAATGTTTCTTCTTGACTATTATTTCTAAACATCTCTATGTATAGATTTATATTTATTTACATATAGTTCTTTTTTTCTATACTTTCTTTTTTCCTCTTCTCTTTCTGGGTTCTAGTAGAATTGGCATTCAGAAGACTCTAATGATCCTCTGGGGAGGGCTAACTAAAATTCTTTATGAGGTGCAGAAGGTGGAAGTTCTGTGTTCTTTTGTTGCTTTTCTACCAACATAGACATTGGCAGGTGGATCCATAACCCCCACCTGTTTCTATCTTTCTCTAGTGGGAGAGAATCCTAGAGAGGTGAGGTCCCAGCAGATTGGTGAGGTCATCTGCTCAGGAAGGTCAGGATGAAATCATAGTAGCATCTGTAACTGCCAGTGTTCCATAATTCCTTTTTCTCTACATTCTTTTTTTTAAATTTAATTTAATTTAATTTTTTATTTAAGAAAGGATTAACAAAACCATAGGGTAGGAGGGGTACAATTCCACACAATTCCCACCACCCAATCTCCATATCCTGCCCCCTCCCCTGATAGCTTTCCCACTCTCTATCCCTCTGGGAGCATGGACCCAGGGTCATTGTGGGTTGCAGAAGGTAGAAGGTGTGGCTTCTGTAATTGCTTCCCGGCTGAACATGGGCGTTGACTGGTCGATCCATACTCCCAGTCTGCCTCTCTCTTTCCCTAGTAGGTTGGGTCTCTGGGGAAGCGGAGCTCCAGAACACATTGGTGGGGTCTTTTTGAATTTTCAAACCTAACAAGGGTATAAGTTATATATAGTTAAAAACAGTAATGACAGGTTTTTTTTAATTGAGGAGATAAATGGTTTACAGTAAAAACAGTTGTTGATACGTGTGTAAATTTTCTCAGTTTTCTGAAAAATATTCTCACCCCCAACCTAGGACCTTCTCCCCCTCTTTTACCCTCAAAGTCCTGTACTTTGGTGCACACACCAAACTCAGTCCAAATTCAGTTCACATTGTGATTCTTCCATCTGTTCTTATTTCTCAACTTCTGCCCATGAGTGAGATCACCCCACACTTATCTCTCTCTTTCTGACTTATCTCACTTAATGTGATTCTTTCAAGCTCCATCCAATATGAGGTAAAGGCGAATTTATTATTATCAATAACAGAGTAGTATTCTGATATATATATCGCAACTTTTTAGCCATTCATTTGTTTTTTTAGCAGTCCATCGCCATAACCACTTGGCTACCTCGTCCCCTTGTTTTTTAACATCAGTGTTACTTCCAGGTTTTTGCTACTACAAACTGTGCTACTATGAACATATGTATACACACACTTTTTTGGTATGGGTGTGTTTGATTCCTTAGGACATAACCCCCAGAGAGGAATTGCAGGATCATAGAATAGGTACATTTCTAGCCTTCTGAAAGTTCTCCAGACTGCTCTTCACAGGGGCTGGATGAGTTTACATTCCCACCAGCAGTGCAAGAGGGTTACTTTATCCCCACAACCTCCCCAGCATTTGTTTTTTGCTATTATTCCTGATGTGTGACATTTCACAGAGGTAAAGCGGCATCTTATTGTTGTTTTTATTTGCATTTCTTTGACAATCAATGACTTACAGCATTTTTTCATGTTTGCTGGCCTTTTGGATCTTGTCTTCAAATGGATATTCTGTTCATATCCTCTCTCCCCTTTTGGTTTTTTTTTTTTTTTTGCCATAGGTTTTTTTTGTTCCTGAGCTTGGTGAACTCTTTATATAGTTTGGTTATGAGACTTTTGTTAGTATAGCATGTAAAGATTTCCTTCTATTCTGTAAGAGATCTGTTCATTTAGGTGGTGGCTTCTTTTGCTGTACAGAAACGTACAAACTGATGAAGTCCTATCAGTTTATTTATTTATTTTTATCTTCCATGGAATTGGATTTGTGTCAATGAAGATATCTATAAAGTTTACATAGAAAACAGTCCTGCCAGTATTTTCTCTATGTATCAGATAGTTTCTGGTCTAATACTGAAGTCCTTGATCTATTTAGAGTTCATTTTTGTGTGTAGTAAAATACAGCGGTTCAGTTTCATTCTTCTGCATGTTTCACCTTAATCTTCCCAATCCCATTTCTTGAAGAGACTCTCTTTGGGCCCCCTAGTAAAAAAAAAAAATGTGATGTCCATAGTTGTGGGGACTTATTTCTGGGCTCTCAATTGTACTACACTGGTCAGTGTGTTTGTTTTTTGTTCCACTGCCAGTTAGTTTTGATTACAACAACCCTATTACATAGTCTGAGATATGGGATCATGATGTCTCCAGTACTGTTCTTTTTTTCTCAAGATTGTTTTGGTGATTCTGGGTATTTAGGGGTTCCAGATAAACACTGAGTACAGTTTTGAAAGTATTATCCATCATCAAAGAAACGTTTGAAGAAACTAACAAAATATACTTCATAACAGTATAGACCAATTTTTTAACATGTTAATGAAATTGCCCAACATGCTTCAGAAGAGTAATTTTTGATAACTGTGTTAGCACACAAGAAATTAAAATATGTGCAAATCCATTAAAGTTTTTAATGAGCATTGAATTCTCAACCATAAGGTCCTGAGTTCCATCCACAGCAGCACATGTACCAGAGTGATAACTGGTTCTTTCTCTCCTCCTATCTTTCTCATGAATAAATAAATAAATAAATAATTTTTTAAAAAACATTGGAAAAAAGTTTCAGAAAGGAGCTGGAAGTTTTTTGTGTTTTATAGACTATGTAATGCAAAATTTTATATCTTGCGCTGGATTATTCATGTTATATATAATTTTTCACTGTAATATAAAAAGAATTCACCTTGGGTAAATTTCAATGAATATTATCTACTTAATAAAAATTATCAAAAGTACCAAAAGTGAATTGCATTAAGATATCACTTTATATGGTGATACTTCCGTTTCTGAAATTGGGTGGAGGTGGGGGATGGTAGACTTTTATAGTACAGAAAATTGACAGTAGAAAAAATCTTTACAAAACATATGAAGGTGCGTTAGCATATTTTATATGGTTCAAGCCCAGAAATGTTTATAAGATGTATCTATGTATACTTATAATTAACATAACACCATATATACACCCCACTCACAAACACGCCGTGTTAACAATTATAAAATACCACAGATAAGTGAAACCGGATGAATCCGAGGTTGTTTACATTTCTTCCCTTAAAATGGCATCTCTCCCTCTTTATTCCCTATCTCCTTAAATTCAGTTTCACTGTCTCTCCATCACTAAGGAAGACTTAAGTAGAAGTTACCATACTTAGCTTCAGACAATGAAAATGATGAATTACTTGAAGCTTTGGTTCCTATAGCCATCTATCTTTCCTCTGGCTTCTTTCCCCTTTTGTTCAGCTGAACTAAGGATAGCCCTCCCACCTCTATGGAGAATTTGGAGGATACATATGAAAGATGGCAGAGCCTATTATCAACCATGTCCTTTAGAATATGATGGAAGGCCACAGATACTTATGCAAAAAGAAAAAAAAAAAACCTTAACAAGAAATGACCCTCGCTTAGTTTGAGCCATTGTACATATTGAGGTTGATGCACTATAGCTGTTAGTTAGTTCAGCATATAAAGGACCTAAATTTACAAATGGCTTTTTGCAGTTGGTATCTATTTCTCTGAGGGGGGCCTACAAAGAACTAAAATAACTACTTGCTTGAGTCTTTTTTTTTTCTGCTGAGCTTTGCAAGTAAAGGAATTTCTGTCAGATTTAATCTGAATTTTTCCACTGTCAAGTCTAAATGTTCCCTGTAGGCCTCCTTAGCAATTATCTTTCCTAACTTTTCCTGCAGAGTCACAGATAAATTCTCTTCATTCAATTCCCAGTTTAAGTCCCCACCCCCTTTTTTTTCCAGCCCTAGTACTTTCATGCACATGCTATATTTATGCATTTGGTCAGTTTTACCCATGTAGTCCACCTTAAATGGAAATTTAAAATATATTCCACTTGATCCTTATAATCCAATTTTTTTATAATGTTATGTGATATTTTTGCCATCACTTTTGTCTAGAAAAAGAACATTTCTTACTACCTTAGAATAAGTCCTTGGGTGACACATAAGATTAAATAAATAAATGAAGCCCTGTGTATAGCTATACCAACAAGAGAAAGGAAAGATCCGTAGGGGTTCAAGATAAAATCCAATTGGTTTGATAAGTGTGAGCCATTCTCAGGTAATATAGCCACACAGTTTTACTCCTCTTATGTGTTCTTGCACATTATAAACCAATTCAATCAAGTTTAGTCAAATACAAATGTACGGGATTTATATTATGTGCTGAAAACTATATAAAGTGTCAAAAAGAATACCATGAAGGAGAAGGCAGAATTTATTTCCTACTTAAGGCTTTTGGAGAACTAGAGAGACAAGATGTACACAGAAACACTTCTTTGCAGGACATAAGTGTATGACTAAGTACCAAGACAGGTTATTCAGTCAGTACAGGCTGTGAGTGGCTCACGGATGGAATAGATCAGTATAAAATGAATCTCTGGAGATATTTGAGGAAGCTATAGGAAAGGAACAAAAATAAATTCATATTTAATTTAACTTTTGTTTATTACTTGATGGTGGGTAATGGTTTACAGTGAAGTTGTTGACACATAAGCACAACTTCTCACCTTCCCATGATAGGTTTTATGTAACATCACTCACTAGGAAGCAAACATCCCTCTCTCCTTCCTCTTCTCCTATATTTCTATTGGACTTGCTCCTACAAAGTTGCTTATAAAATATATATACTCATGCTTAAGTAGCTGATGACATTCAAAAGACATAGCAAGAACCGAAATTTATATACAATATTATAAAGTATGTTTCTGTGTGTACCAGTGGTCTCCAAACTTGATCTTTAATCACACTCTCAAAGGATTAAAGTACATTGCTGGAAATCAACCCTAATATTCTAACTCAGTTGCTGATATGGGAGGTAGAGTACAATAATTTTATATCAAGGATTAAAAAGATAGCTCATGAGTTAGGGCAAATGTACTGCTATGTGTGTGGCCCAGGTTTAAGCTTCAGTACAGTATGAGAGTTCCATGGGGGTGGGAACCTCTTTCTTCTCTCTTCTGTATCCTTCTCTCACTCCCTCTCTCTCCCTCTCTCTCTCTCTTTCATTGAAAAAGCAGACAAAGAGTGGTAAAACAATGCAAGTACAAAACACCAGCTCCACAAAAATTTTTTTGGCATCAATGAAATATAATGATACTAATCTGAGGACCACTCTTTGATAAACATTTATCTATACCTGTGTTCAACCATTAAATGTAATTTTGATGTTCTCCAATAGGTATTATAATTTCATTCAAAAACAATAAATATAAATGTATTAGGAGAGAATAGAATCTTGTTATTTCATGTGTATCTCAAGAGCCAAACACATGGTTCTTTGAGTGAATATAATCACATATGGTCATTGCTTTGAGAAGAGATAGGTTCAGGAAAATGAAATGGCATATGGAAGACAAACCCTAAACTACAATATATAGCAGGGCAATTCTTACATGTCTTGCATCTTATAAATAAATATAAATACAAATATCTAAATAAAAATTATATAGGTGCAATCATAAAGTCATGGAAGTTAGTCTTTGGAGCAATCAGCCAGTAACACCATAGTTTGCTGGAAAATGGTAGTTTCAGACAATCCAAACTGGATAGTGGACATCACTGTAGGAAAATTTTTGAATTTTTGAATTAGAAAACTCAGTAATTTTTAATCTCTGAAGTAACAGAAATACAGAATTTATCCATCTCATCACTCCTAGAACTACTAAAAACCTTGGAGATATCTTAAATAAGTCAAAATACATGAACATGAAAAAAAATGTGTAACTTGGCAAGTCTTGGGGAGCAGTTCTTCAAGTTCAGGGAGTAACCACCCTCACAGCTTCTGCAGAACCTCATGATATCAGTAATACCATACCAATCTGGTGAACAGAGAAGTACTAAATAAGTTACACCTTATGGAAACAGCCATTATAGCAGTAGAATGGTAAGAACCCAGTACTTGTCCTTGTACAAAATTTGAACTTCGTTGAGGTTATGTGAGATTTTGATGTCCTTGAGCAAATAAAAGATAAGGGGAAGCTTCAAGAGGGGGATTCTAGGTTTCGAAAAAAAGAAAGAAAGAAAGAAAGAAAGAAAGAAAGAAAGAAAGAGAGAAAGTTGGGTACTGAAGTGATTAATTGAAAAATTAAGGAGATGTAACCAAATCAGTCTTCTGAATTAGTGGGGCATTTCATCCCAATTACAGGGTTGTTGTTAAATTCCCAATGGTTGGCTGGCACATTGGTTAAATCATAGTGTTAAGAAAAGCCAGAGAGGAGACTTAATTTTGCACTTGAAGAAATAAGTTTTGCTCATGAATAGAGATTCTGGATTTTCCCTAGTACTAGTCAGACATTGTACGAAAAAGAGACTGATCATACAAAATAGGAACTTGAAGAGACAATGGTTGATGAGTACATAATGTGCAGTTATGTCTAGAGTAAACAGCTGAAAAATGTGACTTAATGCCTGTGGTCAGTAACAGCTTCCTAGTATTCCTGTTACAGCACTATTAAAATATAAAATCACAATGACTATTAAAATATAAAATCAATGACTGAGAAATGGTATTTTTACTCTTACAGAAATCTTTCAAAGTCTCTCAACAAATTTTTTATGGACCATATATTCCTATAATAAGAACTTTATTATATTCTCCCTCTAATTTCTATATGACACTGTATTAGAAACTATATGAGATAGATATTATCACTCAATTACAGATGTAGAATGGTTTTTAGAGAGCTTATGCAATTTGATTTGATTTCAATTTGAAAAGTTTTCTTGAAGAAGGTTCTGAATTGTTGGGAAATTGTGAGGATGTGGTTGAGCTTGGCAGGGCTTTACCTGAGGAGTGCATCTATCCTGTCAGTCTCCTGTCTATCAGACTCCCTGCCTCACAAAGCACCTTGCATTCCTGATACTATGGCCATTAGATAAAAAGAAAAGGAGAGAAATTGTGAGGAGCATCACAAAGTACCCTGCATTCCTGATATTATGGCCTATCTACATACTCATTGTTTTGCCTGAAAGATCCCCACCCTTCCATTCCTTTGATCTATCTTATTTCTACCATCAAGGCCCTCCCTGCCTGCAGGGTATTATTTAATCCTACCAGTTAAAACCCTCGCAACAGTTGCTAAGGAAGTTCCTACCTTCCCAGCCCATTTTGCCTTTCTACACCCCTTTCCTAGCCATTTTCATTTCTGACTTGCCACTTCCAGGTCTGCCTTTTAAAAGCCTTGGTTCTTTGATCAGTAAAGAGAATTGCATTGCCTCATGCCATGTGTTTGGTTCCTGAGTCATCTCCCTTGCGTCACTGAGTGAGTAGCAGCCCAGGCTGGGTCCGGTCATGTTCTCTCCAACCCAGAGAGTATGCACCTGGGAAGAGGCATCGCCGCACAAGCCCGGCACTGAATTATTAGGATAGTACTAGCAAGGCAAGTTTTATCTATTTAATATAGATGCCAGTGAATTCAATTAGCATGAAATAATCAAGGTCAGAATTTTTTCAAACATACTTGTCCCCATAGAATTATGAGTTAATAATAGGGCTGATAAATCGCTCTAGGACTATCTGGGGATAGATTAACCTTCATTTCCCAAATATGTATATGCATGAAATTTGCTTAGAAAAGCTTTTAAAAATTGTAAATTCTTGGGAGTCAGGTGGTAGTGAAGCAGCTTAAGAGCATGTGTCACAAAGCACAAGGATCAGTGAAAGGATCCCGGTTCAAGCCCCCGGCTCCCCACCTGCAAAGGAGTTGCTTCATTGGTGGTGAAGCAGGTCTGCAGGTGTCTATCTATCTCTCCCCCCTCTATCTTCCCCTCCTCTCTCCATTTCTCTCAGTCCTATCTAACGACAACATCGATAACTACAACAACAATAAAAAGAAACAACAGGGTGACAAAAGGGAAAATAAATAAATATAAAAATATTATAGGTTCCCCAATTCTGTTCAATAATGTAAATCAATATTATATTAAATGTTGCCAAATTAATATAAATACAAGTTTAGAAACCACTAGCTCATTCTATTGTTTGTTCCAAAGAGCTAGAATAAGTAAACATGAAGAAAGGGATTCATGGGTGCTGGAACTTTAGGTATCATAGCAGAAGACATAGGTCAAAGATGTCTCCTGCTTCAAATAATATAGATACTTGAAAGAGATTATCAAAAAGCTTTTATTTTGAAGAAAAAAATTATGGAATAGTAATATAGTAAAGTTTAATAATCATAAACTTAATGAATTTTTAGGTAAGATAAATAACAGACCAAGAAAAATAAGGTTATATATCCTAAAAGCTGCTCCCTTCCCTTATAAGACTACATTTTACTACATTTCATGTCACCTTCTGACTTAAAATTTGTATAGGTTATTTTTATAGTATTTTTTTGCCTATTTTAATGAATAATAGTGTGCATTCTTGCTATTATGTTTCTTTTATGGTTACAGATTATTCATTCTAAATTGCTGTATAGAATTCTATAATTTATATAGCTTATACTAGAATTTATATGTCCCATACAACCTAATTCACCTACATTATTATTGAAGGGTATTTGGACAATAATGATTTGAAGATTTTACAAAAATTACTGCTATGGAAATTAATGTAATAATGTCTTTTGGTCAAGTTTGCACATGATATTTCTGTTGGTATATATGTAGAAGTGTAACTGCAGGATTATAAAAACAAATATTTTAATTTTAAAAGTCATTATCACTTACATGTCTGAAGCGCTAAGAACCAAGGTTTAAACCCTAGCAATAACCTCCCTTATAAAAAAATTACGGGACCAGGTGGTGGCACACCTGGCTGAGTGTACATGTTACAGTGCTCAAGGACCTGGTTTTGAGCCCCCAGTCCCCACCTGCAGAGGGAAAGCTTTGCAAGTGGTGAAGCAGGGCTGCAGGTGTCTCTCTTTCTCTTTCCAATCTATCTCCCCTACCCTCTCGATTTCTGGTTGTCTCTATCCAATAAATAAAGATAATAATTTTTTTTAAAAATTCATCAGTCTAACAAACTGATTGTACTGATTTACACTTTCATCTAGAATACCAACTAATAAGGAAAGAAAACAACTACAGTATGCATACTATGATTTTATTTTTAAGTATTTAATTTCAGAAATTTGGAAATTTGGTTGTATGATTTTCATTTTCTTGATAACTGTTGAAGTTAAACTATTCATTATTTTTTCTCCAGATCACTGTTTCTCCCTTGCATAAGCTGGTGCTAGGGAATCAACCCCACTATACTGTCTCCCTAGCTCATTAATCTTTTTATAAGTTAAGTTTCATTTTCATTTGTATGTCTTCTTCTGTTATATTATTTTGTATTTTTAGTGGTCTCTTTTTCTTATTGACTTACAGAAATACCTTTTAAATGCTAGGTATGAAAGTTCAGCTAGATTCCTGAGTAAAAATATCATCTCCCATTGTGTAGCTTGCCTTTTTACTCTTCAAATAGAATCAGTGATATACAAAAACACTTAAGCTCAATATCATCAAGTATATCAATATATGTCTCTTGTTGTTTTTGATGACTCCATTACTTTAACCTTTGTTTTTTGATATGTCAAGAAAAAGGTCCATGTCACTTATTGACAGAGAAATGAGAAGACAACAATGATATCACTTCACTAGTATAAGACTGTCATACATTAGAAACAATAGCAACAAAAAATGCTGAAGATGTTGTGGGGGAAAAGAAACCCTCCCACACTGCTGGTGGGAATGACAATTGATCTAACTCCTATGGAGTGCAGTCTGCAGAAGACTCAAAAGATTAGAAATGAACCTTCCTTATGACCCAGCAATTCCCTTCCTGGGGATATATTCTAAGGAGTCAAATATACCCAGGCAAAAAAAAAAACACCAGTGTATGCATACCTATACCTATATCCATAGCCAAAACTTGGAAGAAACCTAGGTGTCCTACAACAGATGAGTGGATGCAAAACTTGTGTCATATATATATATATATATATATATATATATATATATATATAAAATGGAATTTGCCTTCTTCACCTCCTCTTGGAATCATGTTAAATGACTTAAGTCAGAAAGAGAAGGATGAATATGGGATATTCGCACTCATGGACAGATGTGGAAAAATAAGAACTTAAAAGAGAAACACAAAGCAGAACCTGAACTAGGTTTGTCATAGTGTGCCAAAGTAAAGGACTCTGATAGCATGTGGAGGTGGCCTTCCGATCTTGATACATGATTGTGGAAGAGGACTCAGACTTGAAGTGAGAGTGTTTCACTGGAAACTGAGAAATTTTATAAATATATATCAACTGCAGTACTTACTGTAAACCATTAATCTCTTTAATAAAATAATAAATAAAATATATAAAATATTTTATATAAATATATGTGACAAGTGGGAGGATGGATGAAAAAACATAACCCAACCATATGATGCTTGCAGGAATCCCACTTGACCCAACAAGATAAATATAAACTTAAAGAGAAAGGATGGAAAACTATCCTGCAGGCTAATGGACCACAAAAATAAAAGGCAGGAACAGCCATTCTCATCTCTGACACAATAGATTTTAAATTAAATAAAGTAATAAAAGATAGGCAAGATCATTACATAATGATTAAAGAAGCAATCAGCCAAGAGATATAAACATTATTAACATCTGTGCACCCATGAGGGACCACCTAAATACAAAAAGCACCTTCTCAAAGAACTTCAAAAATACATCAATAGTAATACAATAATAGTGGGAGACTTTAACACCCCACTCTCACACTTAGACAGATCAAGAAAACATAGAATAAACAAAGACACAAGAGAATTAAATGAAGAGATGGACAGACTAGACCTCTTGGACATTTTCAGAGTCCTTCACCCCCAAAAATTGGAATACACATTCTTTTCAAATCCACACAACACATACTAAAGGGTAGACCACATGATAGGCCACAAAGAGAGCATCCATAAATTCAAGAGCATTGAAATCATCCCAAGTATCTTCTCAGACCACAGTGGAGTAAAACTAACATTTAACAACAAACAGAAAATTATTAAAAGTCACAGAATTTGGAAACTAAACAACATACTGCTTAAGAACCACTGGGTCTCTGCTTTGTTGATCTGTCTAAGTGTGAGAGTGGGGTATTGAAGTCTCCCACTATTATTGTATTACTATTGATGTATTTTTGAAATTCTTTCAGTAGATGCTTAATGTATTTAGATGGTCCCTCATTGGGTGCATAGATGTTAATAATTGTTAATTTCTTGGCTGATTGATCCTCTAATCATTATGTGATGTCCTTGCCTATCTTTTATTACTTTATTTAATTTAAAATCTATCATGTCTGAGATGAGAATGGCTGTTCCTGCCCTTTTTTGTGGTCCGTTAGCCTGTATGATCGTTTTCCATCCTTTCACTTTAAGTCTGTGTTTATCTTGTTGTGACAGATAGGATTCTTGCAAGCAGCATATGGTTGGGTTATGTTTTCTGATCCATCCCCCCACCCTGTGCCTTTTGATGGGTGAGTTTAAGCCATTGACGTTTATTGATATTATGGATTTAATGTAGTGCCATTGTTCAGAAAAAAATTTTGTTTGCTCTGATATATTGCAAGTATTATAGTGATGTTCTTGTTTATAAGAGGTCTTTTAGAACCTCTTTTGGGCCAGCTTGGTGATGGCTGCCTCCTATAACTGTTGTTTGTCTAAAAAGGTTTTGATCCCTCCATCTAGTTTGAATGAAAGTCTAGCAGGATATATTATCCTTGATTGAAACCCTTTTTCATTCAGGGCTCAATAGATATCTTGCCATTCTCTTCTGGCTTTTAGAGTTTGAGTGGAGAAGTCTGCAGATCATCTTATGGGTTTTCCCTTGTATGTGACTTTTTGTTTCTCTCTTGCAGCCTTCATGATCCTTTCTTTATCCTTATTTCTTCTCATTGTGACTATGATGTGTCTTGGTGTCTTCAGGTCTGAGTTGATTCTGTTTGGTACTCTATGGGCCTCTTGAATCTTGATGTCCTTTCTGTTATTCAGGTCTGAGAAGTTTTCTTCTATTATTTCCTCTAGAATGTTTGCGTCCCCTTCCTCTCTTTCTTCCTCTGGCAGGCCAATTATACAAATGTTACTTCTTTTGAGATCATCCCATATGTCTCTGTTGTTGTTTTCAGTGTCTCTCAATCTCTTTTTAAGCTCTTTAACCTCTTACTTTGTTTTCTCTAACTCATCCTCTGTCTGACTAATTCTGTTTTCTGCTTCTGTTAGTCTGCTTTCCCTTGCCTCAGCTTCTTTCTTCATTACAGCTATTTCAGCTTTCAGTTCTCTAATTGCCTCAAGATAATCAGTATTTTCCTTGGGGGTCTCAACTATTGTTTCCCTCATACTGTCATTCCTTTCCTCCAGTGTTGTTTTCATTTCTGTGATTAATAAGTTTATTATTGCTTGCATACTTTTCTTATCTATGGTTACTTCTGGCTGATTTGTAGTTTCTTCTGGGCTCTTGTCTTCATTCATTGGAGTAGCAGTTTGGTTTTTATCTACCCATTTTTTTGATTTATGTGTTTCTTTTTTTTAATATGCTCTGTTGTTCCTCAGTTGTTGTGTCTTGAGCACAAGCAACACTGTACTAAATACCTTTATGACAATTGCACTCACCAACCTCAGGAATTACAGTAGCAATTGAAGCATTTTCATAATTACTAGTTAGCCAAAAAAATTCTCCAGTCAGTGAAAAAATAGTAACCAAATCCCAGTGAAGAAGAAAGAGAAAAGAAGGGATAGCAAGAATAGACAGTTATTCAAATATACTATCCACTGTATATTCTAGGGGTAACAAGAGGGGAAAGGGAAGTAGAGCAGAGATACACACATAGAGAGTCCACTCTGAGTCAGATTTCTTCCCCAAAATAATTCACAAATTCAGAAAGGCAAAGAAGAAGGAAGGAAGAAGTGTATGACAAGATAAAAAAAGAAAGAAAGAAGAGACAAGAGAGAAAAAAGTGAAAAGATAAGAAAAAGAGCTGTAATTAAAGAGCAGTGAAAGGAAAGGTTTATTTTTATTACTTTATTTTAAATTTAATTTAATTTAATTTTTTTATTAGCTAGCAGGGGGAGGGAGGGGAGAGTTTGTAGAGGAGGTAGGATTAAGAAGACAAATTCCTCCCACAATAGATAAGATACCCACTACCCTAGCACTGAAATATATGCTAAGAGTTAATTCTGATCAACCTAAAGGGGGGAAGATACATGCCTTTATATAATATTAATAGTAAAAGAGAGCAGTGTAAAATAAAATAAAATAAAATAAAATAAAAACCCTGTCCCGGATTACATCAAACCTTGTGATCAGAGGTAGACGATTGTTAAGAATGGGAAAAAAAAAAAAAACACCTCAGGACTAGAAAAGGATAGCTGAAATAGACAGTTATACAGATCTACTATCCACTGTATATTCTAGGGGTAGCTAAAGGAGGAAGGGAAGTTGAGCAGAGACACTTGCAGTGAGAGTCCACACTGAGTCAGAATTCTTCCCCCAAATAATTCCCAAATGTGTATCAGTGAATTCAAAAAAGCACATTGTTTCGTGGTGTGGGGACTGGGGGCTGTGGCTTTGGAAGCTGTAGGATTAAGGAAGAAAGGATGACAAGAATGAGAAAAAGAAAGAGAGAGAAAAAAGAAAAAGATAAGAAAAAGAACAGTCATAAAAGAGCAGTGAAAGGAAAGGGTTTTTTTTAATTTATTTATTTTTAATGATTTAATTAGCTATGTGGGGTGAGGTGGGGGGGGGGTTGGCTACTTAGAAAGAAAAAAGGCCAGAGGTTTCAGAAGGGTATAGACTTAGAATGAATGATACTCCCTGGTAGGACAGGAATTTGGTAAAGAACGAGGCTCCTAGCAGGGTAGCCTGCTATGAGCTGGTCCCTAGGGACTGGTTATGGGGGTGGGTGCAAAGCGGAGGAGGTATGCTTAAAAATTAAAACGAAAAAAATTTTTCCCCTTTTTTCCTACTCTAATTCTTAACCCAAATTAAGTTATAGTCACCTCCTTGGTGTTCCCGCTAGGACCCCTTATTGACTGGCCTACTAAAGCAGAAAATCCTACCGTTTCCAAGAGATGTGGTCAGAGCTCCAGCCACTAGCAGGTTCTCAGTCCACAATATTCCAGGATCAACAAAGCAGAGAACCAATAAAGATACAAGAGAATTGAATGAAGAGATTGACAGACTAGACCTCTTGGACATTTTCAGAGTCCTTCACCCCAAAAAACTGGAATACACCTTCTTTTCAAATCCACATAACACATACTCAAGGATAGACCACATGCTAGGCCACAAAGACAGCATCAATGAATTCAAGAGCATTGAAATCATCCCAAGTGTCTTCTCAGACCATAGTAGAGTAAAACTAACATTTAACAACAAACAGAAAATTATTAAAAGTCACAGAATTTGGAAACTCAACAACATACTCCTTAAGAACCACTGGGTCAGAGACTCACTCAAGCAGGAAATTCAAATGTTCCTGGAAACAAATGAAAATGAAGACACAACCTATCAAAATATTTGGGACACAGCTAAAGCAGTACTGAGAGGGAAACTTATAGCCATACAATCACATATTAAACACCAAGAAGAAGCTCAAATGAACGACCTTACTGCGCACCTCAAAGACTTAGAGGAACAGGAACAAAGGAACCCTAAAGCAACCAGAAGGACAGAAATCACTAAAGTTAGAGCAGAAATAAACAACATCGAAAATAAAAGAACCATACAAAAGATCAATGAAGCCAAATGTTGGTTCTTTGAAAGATTAAACAAAATTGACAAACCCCTAGGCAGACTCACTAAACAAAAAAGGGAGAAGACTAAAATTCATAGAATTGTATAAGATAGAGGAGATATCACCACAGAAATCCAGAAAATCTTGCGAGACTTTTATGAAGAACTATATGCCACCAAGCTAGAAAATCTGGAAGAAATGAAAGAATTCCTAGGAGAATGTGCCCTTCCAAAACTGAACCAGGAAGAATTACAACACCTAAATACACCAATCACAGACAAAGAAATCAAAACTGTTATTAAGAATCTCCACAACAACAAAAGTCCTGGACCAGATGGCTTCACAAACGAATCCACAAAACCTTCAGGAAACAGTTAATATGCATACTCCTAAAGCTTTTCCATAAGATCTAAGAAACAGGGACATTCCCTTCCACCTTCTATGAAGCCAACATAACTCTCATACCAAAAGCAGATAGAAACACAACAAAAAAGGAAAACTACATACCAATATCTCTGATGAACATTGATGCCAAAATATTAAACAAGATCTTGGCCAACCGGATACAACAGCATATTAAAAAGATTGTTCAACACGCCCAAGTGTGACTCATCCCAGGAATGCAAGGCTGGTTCAACATACATAAATCTATCAATGTCATTCACCACATCAATAAAAGCAAAGCCAAAAAAAAAAAAAAAAAAAAAACATGATTATCTCTATAGATGCAGAGAAAGGCTGACAAATTCAACACCCATTCATGCTCAAAACTCTACAAAAAATGGGAATAGATGGGAAATTCCTCAAGATAGTGGAATCCATATATAGCAAACCTACAGTCAACAGCATACTTAATGGACAGGTTCTGAAAGCATTTCCCCTCAGATCAGGAACTAGACAGGGCTGCCCACTATCACCATTACTTTTCAACATAGTATTGGAAGTTCTTGCCATAGCAATCAGGCAAGAGAAAGAAATCAAAGGAATACAGATTGGAAGGGAAGAAGTCAAACTCTCACTATTTGCAGATGACATGATAGTACACATAGAAAAACCTAAAGAATCCAGTGGAAAACTACTGGACGTTATTAGGCAATATAGCAGGGTGTCAGCCTACAAAATCAAGGTACAAAAATCAGTGGCATTTCTCTATGCAAACACTAAAACTGAAGAAGAAGACATCCAGAAATCACTCCCATTCACTGTTGCAACAAATTCAATAAAATACCTAGGAATAAAGTTGACCAAAGATGTGAAAGACTTGTATACTGAAAACGATGAGTCACTCTTCAAGGAAATAGAAACTGATACCAAGAAATGGAAAGACATCCCATGCTCATGGATTGGAAGAATAAATATCATCAAAATGAATATTCTCCCCAGAGCCATATACAGATTTAATGCAGTACCCATCAAAGTTCCACAAAGATTTTAGAAAACAGAACAAAAACTACATTCATTTATCTGGAATCAGAAAACACCTAGAATTGCCAAAACCATCTTGAGGAAAAGAAACAGAAATGGAGGCATCACACTCCCAGATCTCAAACTATATTATAATGCCATCATCATCAAAACAGCATGGTACTGGAACCAAAATAGGCACACAGACCAGTGGAACAGAATTGAAAGTCCAGATCTAAACCGCCACACCTATGGACATCTAATCTTTGATAAGGGGGCCCAAAGTATTAAATGGAAGAAGGAGGCTCTCTTCAATAAATGGTGCTGGGAAAACTGGGTTATAACATGCAGAAGAATGAAATTGAACCACTTTATCTCACCAGAAACAAAAATTAACTCCAAATGGATCAGAAACCTGGATGTCAGACTGGAAACTATCAAAAACTTAGAGGAAAACATTGGTGAAACTCTTTCCCACCTAAACCTCAAGGATATCTTTGATGAAACAAACCCCATTGCAAGGCAGACTAAAGCAGAAAAAAAACAATGGGACTACATCAAATTGAAAAGCTTCTGCACATCCAAAGAAACTATTAAACAAACAGAGAGACCCCTCACAGAATGGGAGATCTTCACATGCCATACATCAGACAAGAAACTAATCACCAAAATATATAAAGAGCTCAGCAAACTTAGCACCAAAAAAGCAAATGACCCCATCCAAAAATGGGCAGAGGATATGAACATGACAGTCACTTCATAGGAGATCCAAAAAGCTAACAAACATATGAAAAACTGTTCCAGGTTGCTGATTATCAGAGAGATGCAAATAAAGACAACATTGAGATACCACCTCACTCCTGTGAAAATGGCATACATCAAAAAGGACAGCAGCAACAAATGTTGGAGAGGCTGTGGGGACAGAGGAACCCTTCTACACTGCTGGTGGGAATGTAAATTAGTCCAGTCTCTGTGGAGAGCAGTCTGGAGACCTCTTACAAGGCTAGACATAGACCTTCCATATGGCCCAGTAATTCCTCTCCTGGGATATACCCCAAGGATTCCATAATGCCCAACCAAAAAGATGTGTGTACATCTATGTTCATAGCAGCACAATTCATAATAGCTAAAACCTGGAAAGGAACCCAGGTGCCCAACAGCAGATGAGTGGCTTAGAAAGCCATGGTACATATACGCAATGGAATACTATTCAGCTATTAAGAAGAATGAGCCCACCTTATCTGACCCATCTTGGACAGAGCTAGAAGGAATTATGTTAAGTCAGCTATGTCAGAAAGATAAAGATGAGTATGGAATGATCCCACTCATCAACAGAAGCTGAGAAAGAAGAACAGAAAGGGAAACTAAAAGCAGGATCTGATTAAATCAAGAGCTGGGCACCAATGTAAAAACACTGTGGTGAAGGAGAGGGTGGCCACTGTGCTTCCTGGCATGGCAGGGGGTTGGGGGAGGGTGGGTAGTGGGGATGGGACACAGTCTTTTGGTGGTGGGAGTGGTGTTTATGTATAATCCTATTAAAGTGTAAACATATAAACCACTATTTAATTAATATGAGAGGCAAAAAATTGATCATATGTCTAGAACTTCTTAAAACACAGACTGAGTCTTTTTAATACATAGGCTGTCTTTGATATGTTGTCTCTCCCAAAAGCCTAGACCAGGGAGAACAGAAGCAACTGGTAGCACAGCTATATACAAGATGCTGGGTATTATACCCCAAACCCTAACAAAGGGACTTTCCAAAGTTAACACTATCACCAAATTACGTGACGGTAATAATAACTATCCATTGTCTTCTTTAACCCTAAGCCAATAGGAACCTCACATTTCCACTATAGAGCCTATATTTCCCCCAGTCTTGGAACCTTAGGTTGGGGCCCACTTTTCTGCATGCTGCTCTCAATTCAAATCAAATAATATTGCATCCGCGGATCGCAACCTAATCAATGCAACGAATGCCACCCCAGCATGCTTCACTTCAGACTGTTACCAGAGACTTCAGGTGTAGAATGATGATAACCATTCAGCTTCATCACTCGGGTGAGACCTTTCCTTTCATAGTATTCTGTAATTCCATTCCAGGTGTTCAACTCCCCAATAAAGTCCCCAAACCTAGGTATAGTCCAGGTCCCCTGAGATAGAGCATAGGTTCACCTGTGCCCATAAAATGGGGGAAAAATATACACCTGAAAGCAGAAGTACACAAGAGCATGCAGGGAATACCCCCCAACACTTCATCTGCACTATTCCAACCTTTGGGTCCATGATTGTTCAACAATTTGTTTGGCTTTGTATGTTAACTCTCTTTTCAGCCACCAGGTTCCGGATGCCAATAAGATGCTGACCAGACTTCCCTGGACAGACGACCCCATCGATGTGTACTAGAGCGCTGCTTCCTCAGAGCCCCACCCTACTAGGGAAAGAGAGAGACAGACTGGGAGTATGGATCAACCAGTCAATGCCCATGTTCAGCAGGGAAGCAATTATAGAAGCCAGACCTTCCACCTTCTGCAACCCACAAGGACCCTAGATCCATACTCCTAGAGAGATAGAGAATGGGAAGACTATCAGGGGAGGGGATGGGATATGGAGATCGGGTTATGGGAATTGTGTGGAACTGTACCCCTCTTATTCTATGGTTTGTTAATGTCTCCTTTCTTAAATAAAAAAAAAAATAAGTAAAAAAAATTGATAGAAAATGTCCAAGAACACTAGGATGAGATGGAAAATGAGACAAAACAGTCTACTGTTACTACACATGCATTTAACCACTTCACCAGAGCCCTCCCCCACTAGGAAAAGAGAGAGACAGGCTGGGAGTATGGATCAACCTGTCAACGCCCATATTCAGTGGGGAAACAATTACAGAAGCCAGACCTTCCACCTTCTGTATCCCACAATGACCTTGGGTCCATACTCCCAAAGGGTTCAAGAATGGGAAAGCTATCAGGGGAAGGGATGGGATACAGAGTTTTGGTGGTGGAACTTGTGTGGAGTTGTGCCCCTCTTATCCTATGGTTTTGTCAATGTTTCCTTTTTATAAATAAGAAATTTAAAAAAAAACAGCAACCTAATTCAATCAGAAAAAAAAATAGCTGTTAAAGGGAGAAAACTTGACATAATTAGTTTTAGAACAATTGAAGGTTCTGGGCAGTAGTACACCTGGTTAAGCACTCAAGTTACCATGAAGCAAGACCTGGGTTCGAGCCTCTGCTACACACATGCAGGGAAGACACTTTATGAATGATGAAGCAAGTGTGCAGGTGTGTGTGTCTCTCTCTCCCTCTCTATCTTCCCCCTCTCTTCTCAATTTCTCTGTGTTCCATCAAATAAGGGGAAGAAAGGATAGATTAACATTTTTAAAAAATAGGGAGTTGGGCGGAAGCACAGTGGGTTAAGCGAACATGAAGCACAGTGCAAGGACCTGCTAAGGATCCCAGTTTGAGACCCCAGTTCCTCACCTGCAGGGTAGTCGCTTCACAGGCGGTGAAGCAGGTCTGCGGTTGTCTATATTTCTCTCCCTCTTTCTGTCTTCCCCTCCTCTCTCCGTTTCTCTGTCCTATCCAACAATGATGACATCAAATAACAACAACAATAATAACTACAACAATAAAACAACAAGGGCAACAAAAGGGAATAAATAAATATTTTTAAACAGGGAGTCAGGTGGTAGCGCAGCAGGTTAAGCGCACTAGGTACAAAGTGCAAGGACCGGCCATAAGGATCCCGGTTCAAGCCCCCGGCTCCCCACCTGAAGGGGAGTCGCTTCACAGGCGGTGAAGCAGGTCTGCAGGTGTCTTTCTCTCCCCCTCTCTGTCTTCCCCTCCTCTCTCCATTTCTCTCTGTCCTATCCAACAACAACATCAATAATAACTACAACAATAAAACAACAAGGTCAACAAAAGAGAATAAATAAATAAATGTAAAAAAAATAAATAATAAATATTTTTAAACAGTCAAAATCTCATCACAAAATCTTATATAAATTCATTGCTCTAGCTAATAAAATTATTTCCCACACTATACATTTAGCATTTTGTTCCTACTTTACATACATATTTGAACTGAACAAATATATAAATGGATGGAAAACGATGGTAATTAGATCTTATTAATGAATACTGAAGATGAAGTTTACAAACTAGAGCACTGTAGAATTTCCTCATTTCACTCTTTTTCTTGGTCTCTATATGGATATAGAAGTGACACCAGAGTAAGAAATTGCATGTGTGAATCCCAGGCACCAAAAAATAAATTGAATAATGCAATTATTTTAACTTATTACATTAATGAACTAAAGGGATAAGCAACAGCCTCATTCAATAATGAAGAAAAGTCATTCAATATAATTAATTAACCTTTTATGAAAAACAATTCCACATATAAGTAAAAAGTGGTTATCAAGCTAACAAAAGGAAAGCTATCTTCATCTGATAAAATGGGATTTGCAACAAATCTATAGCAAGCATAAAAATATAAGTAGATGCATGGTAAGGGATTTTTTTTAGCATTAAGAATTTTGAACTTTGGGGGGAGCAATTTAGAGAATACAGAAGGACTTTAAGCAGTTTAAATTTGTAATTTGCAGGGACATTTCTATGGAATGGGTTAGAGAGAAATCAGATTATATATAACACTGTATAATCTAGTATTTGAATTGTGATGTGTGATTATGGTACAGTGAAATTTCTAAAAGAATGGGATGTACACATATATATTATTTTATTGGGGGCTAATAATCAACGGTACAGTTTTTGACAAGTGGGCACTTTCTCATCTCACTCTTAAAGAAATTTGGTGGGAACTTGATGGAGATTGTATTAAATCTGTATTGGCTCTGGGTAGAATAATTATTTTGATTATGTTGATTCTTACAATCCATAGACATGGGATATCTTTCCATTTCTTTATAACTTCTTTCTATTTCCATGAAATAGTGAGTCATACATTTCAGTACACCATTCTTCTACTTCTTTTGTTAGTTCTATTTTATTGTTTTTGCTGCTATAGTAAATGGGATCAATTTCTGAATTTTTTCTTCTTCTGATTTAGTGTTTGCATAGAGTAATGCCACTCATTTTTTGTGCATTAAGTTTGAAACCTGACATACTACTATATCCATTAATAATTTCTATGAGCTTCCTGCTGGATTCTTTAGGATTTCTTGTTGTATCATTTATAAACAGTGACAATTTTGCTTCTTCTCTTCCAAACGGTATTCCATTAATTATTTTCTCTTATGTAAATGATTACCAATTCCAAAATTATTTTCAATGGTAATGACAATATAGGGCATCCTTGTTTAGTACCCGACCTTAGTGGAAATACTTTCAGCTTTTCTCCATTTAGTTTGATGCTAACTATAGGTTTGCTGTATATAAACTCAATTAGATTTAGGAATTTCCCACACATTTTAGTTTTTTAGAATGTTTTGATTATGACAGTGTGTTGAATCTTTTTTAAAGATTTATTTATTTATTGAGACATATAGGAGGAGAGAAAGAAAGTACCAGACATCACTCTGGTGCATGTACTGCCAGGGATTGAACTCAGGACCTCAGGTTTGAAAGTCCAATGCTTTATCCACTGTTCTACCTTCCAGAACATCAGTGTTTTGGGAATTTCCACAGGCTCTCTCTGCATCTAATGAAATAGTAATGTGGTTTTTGGTTTTTATTTTGTTAATGTATCTGTTATGTAATGTTAATATATCTGTTATGTAATGCTAATATATCTGTTCTTAAAAGTGTCTGGTAAATCAGAGTATAATGTATGAAAGAAATAGGAGCTTAAGTATACGAGACTGATATATCTATAGTATGGACAATATCAGAAAAAGTAGCTTGCACCACTTGAGGTTGGACATGCAAATCAAAACATACATTAGGCAACTGTACCAATGAATGTAAATTTCAGCAAAAAATGTGGGTGGTAACAGGAAGTGCAGTGCTTGAAGTCATGGGTGTAGATTAAGTCATTAAAAGAAAGTACAGTAGTCTATTTCAAAGAAAGAAAATGGAAACAGAGGTGTGAGCATGAAAAACAACTAGAAATATCCAGAAAAACCATAGATGATACATAGGAGACTTTGTCTTCCAAGGTATTATGGGAAAATTGTTTTCTATTGTATAAAAGTATTTCAACTTCTCAGCAGTTATAAATCATATTTTCACATACCCATATACAACATACTATAGTACATGCTTCAGTGTTATAGAAACACATTATAAGTATATGCAATATAGCACTATCATATCTGGGTCAATAAAAATAGATGTTCATTCTCACCTCTTAATAGACAGCTCTATTTTACTCTGCCCTTCAGCACAGTAAAATTGCTATCATTAAGGAAACATTCCTTAGGACCAGGTTTCTACTAAGTAAATTATACCTAAGAATGTAACTCACTGGAATTTTCCAAATCTAAAATGAGATAAAAACACAAAGGCAATTCTGAATGTGTATTACTGGGTTGGATAAAAAGAGAAGAGAGGAAGAAAAAAAGAAAAAAAGGATACTGCTGGACAATTACTGAGTTAGATAAGAAGGAAATAGAATCCAACCAAAGCGAAAGGTTAGGATAAAGATACCATAAATGGACAATGTAAAACTTCCCAAGGGAGATTAATGTGAAATCATTTAAATCCCCTTAAGAGCTAATTTCCAAGAATGTAATGAAGTGTGAAGTTTTCTTTTTCTTAGAAAAAAAAAAAAGAAACTACAACTACTAAGAGAAGGAAAACAGATTCCATGCTACTGTTTTAGCAGCCCTCACTTAATTCCATCCTAAGCTCAGTTCTATTCCCAAGAAATTACTTTATTAATAGTATTATTGAGGTATAATTTTGACACACAATAAGCTATACATTTTAAAGATATACCTTGCTAAGTGTTTATACAGCCATAAAGCATAGCACTATTGATAGTCCAACATTGTCCCCATGTCCCCTTATAAACTTTACTTCCTCCTTCCTGTCACCAAGATCTTCCTTCATGTTAGTAGTAAGTTACAAGATCATAAATTACAAGATCACAGTGCACTGTTCCATGCCACACCTACCACCCAAGTGCTGTGTCACCACACTCTCACCTCCCAAAGATAACCACCATAGTTATCACAAGTCTTAGAAATAATTTGCCTTATTTTCCAACATCTTCTTCTTATTACCAATCATTGACCTAATGTCTACAACTAGAGATTAGTTTGCATTTTCTTAAATGTTGTATAAATAGTTGGGGTCTCGTTGTATTAGCTTTTTAGGACTGCCACAATTAACATCAAAAGGTTAGTTCTAGGACCAGAAGTCTCAAACCGAACGAAATCCTGTTCCCTTTGGAGACTCTAAAAAAAAAAAATTGCTTCCAAACTATGCTGCTCTGAACATAGTTGTACATAGGTATCTTTGAGCTCATAGGTGTAAGGTGGTATCTCATTGTTCTTATTTGAAAATCAGTGATTTTGAGTACTTTTCATATTTGTTGGTCATCTGTGTATCTTTTTTAACGAAAGTTCTATCCATAGCTTTGGCCCACTAAGGGTTGTTTTTGTTGTTGTTACTGCTGCTGAGTTCTGTGAGTTCTTTAGAGGTTTTGGTTATTGAACCTCTCTCTGCCCAGTATATGGCACGTGAAGATTTCCCGCTTACGTGTTTTTCTGTTTGGGTGATAGTTCTTTTTGACTGTACTGAAGCTTTTCAGTTTGATGTAATTCCATTAGTTTATTTCTGGTTTTGTTTACCTTGCTAAATTTGATTCTTTTAATAAACATTAAAAATGTTTATTTATTCGCTTTTGTTGTCCTTGTTGTTTTATTATTGTAGTTATTATTGTTGTTGCTACTGATGTCGTTGTTGTTGGATAGGACAGAGAGAAATGGAGACAGGAGGGGAAGACAGAGAGGGGGAAAGAAAGATAGACACCTGCAGACCTGCTTCACCACCTGTGAAGTGACTCCCCTGCAGGTGGGGAGCCAGGGACTGGTCCTTGCGCTTTGCACCACGTGCGCTTAACCCGCTGCGCTACCACCCGACTCCCAAATTTGATTCTTTAAAAGATATTTCTGAAGAAGATGTCATAGAGTGTTTTCCATCTTTACATACACCCGTGTTCATAGCAGCACAATTTTTAATAGCCCAAACATGGAGGACAATCATATCTCCAACAACAGATCTGTGACTACAGAAGTTGTGATCTATGTGGAATACTACTCAGCTGTAAGCAATGATGGAATCAGTGGGGCCAGGCAGTGACATACCTGGTTCAGCACACATACCACAATGCAAGTGTCTGTCTTTCTCCATCTCTATCTTTCCTTCCTCTCTTAATTTCTCTGTCTCTATCCCCAAAAAATCAGTAAATAATAAATGAATGAATGAATTAATTAAAAGAAATGTTTAAATATTCCTATTGTGCATATCTTGGATGTAACTTGAAGGGGTCATACTAAATGAGATAACCCATAGGGAGAATGAAAATACCAGCTGATTTCATAAGTGGTGCTTAAGAAACAAGACAAGAAAAAGGAAACACAGGGTGAAGCTTGGACAGAGTAGGGGTGTTTCAGCAAAGCAAAGGACTCTGGACTTGGGGAACATGGGAGGAAAGCATCAGGTACCCAGAATATAGACTTGGGTTGGTGGTGAAAGTGGTGTAAAGACAAACGCCACAGAATTAAGAGGTCATACCAATGTGTCAACAACTGTCCTGTAATCACTGTTTCCCAGTAAAATGACACAAAGTTTGCTTCCTTGTTTCTTCTAGTTTCTGATCATGACTTGAAATCCTTCGAATTTCATTTTTTAAGGATTTTTTTCTTAAAAATTTTCATTATCTTTATTTATTTATTGGACAGAGACTGACAGAAATCTAGTGGGAAGGGGAAGATAAAAAGGGAGAGAGACAAGGTAGAGATACCTGAAGCCCTGCTTCACCACTTCCAAAGCTTCCCCCCCCCCCCGCCCGTGCAGGTGGGGACCAGGGGCTTAAACCCCTGTCCTTGCATATGTAACAACTGTGCTCAACCAACTGTGCCACCATCTGGCCCCACCATTTCTTGACTTGTGACAATATCACTCCAGCATCTGTATTTTCCTTAACATGATCCTATCTATGTGATCTCTAAATCACTGTGTGTCACCAAATATCTCTCTCCTTGTAAAAAAAAAGTTTATTGTATGAGGTAGATGAACCATACAATGAGGTAAATTATAGAATTATACACAGCAATTAGATTGAATAATCTGTAACCAGAAAAGGAACTAGATACCAAAGATGCATAGTATTACTTATTAATATATATAAAATATCATAAAAGTAACCTAAACAGTTTTTATTAGTGATTCAATAATGATTGACAAGATTGTGGGATAAGAAGGCTACATTTCCATACAACTCCCACCACCAGAGTTCCATATCCCATCCTCTCATTGGAAAGTTCCCTATTCTTTATCTCTCTTGGAGTATGGAGCCAAGATCTCTATGGGGTGTAGAAGGTGGAAGATTTAGCTTCTGTAGTTATTTCTCCACTGGATGGGGCAATGACAAATTGATCTATACCCCCATCCTGTTTCTATCTTTCTCAGTAGGGTAAGGTTCTGGGGAGGTGGGGTTCCAGGAGGTTGGTTGGTGAGGTTGTCTGCCCAGGGAGTTCAGGATGAAATCATAGTAGCATTTGCTTTACAGTGCAAGCATTGATATATGCATATAATTCGATTATGTAACAGGCCCCTCAAGTTTTCTTCTTATCTTTCTTTCTCTTCCTTTCCCAGAGTCCTTTGCTTTGGTGCAATACACAATTTATATATTTTTTCCCACTTGTTGACCTTGTTTTTATTGTTGTTGTAGTTATTATTGTTGTTAAAGATGTCATCATTGATGAATAGGAGAGAAATGGAGAGAGGAGGGGAAGACAGAGAGGGAGAGAGAAAGATAGACACCTGCAGACCTGTTTCACCACCTGTGAAGCGACTCGACTCCCCTGTAGGTGTGGAGCCAGGGGCTCGAACTGGGATCCTTACTCTGGTCCTTGTACTTCCCGCCATATGCACTTAACCAGCTGCGCTACCGCCTGACTCTCGAAATACACAATTTTTAAGGGCAGTGGTTGATGGTGTCCATTTCAACCCACAAGAAGCCAGTCTCTGTCACCCCATATTCATGTCCTTTATAAGCCCAAAGTACTTTGATTTTTGTCCTATCTCCTCAAAGACCTACTTCATCACTAAGTCCAAAATCTTTGTGAAGCATCATCAGTTCAGTAAGCTCCAAATATTATCTTTCAAATTATCTAGGGTTAGAATCTGGGGTGACCAGCCTTCATGGACAATTATCCAACTCTGAGTCTGTGATGCTAGAAAGCAGTCTATATGTTTCCAAACCACAGTGGTGGCACTGGTATAGCATGAATACTACCAACCTAAAAGGGAACATTGAAGATAATTAAAGTGTTGTGACCTGCAAACACGTTTCAAATTCACAAAAGCAAAATATATTAAAATTTTTTCAAGGCACAAGAATGCTCCTTTTGCGACCTGGGATGGAGAAGGAGGCAACCCTCTCTGCTGCATTGATCCTGACCTCCTAGTCCAAGAAGCTCCTCTCAATCTTAACTGAATGTGAGGGACCCTGACAAGATTTCTCCCCTTTTCTAAAAGGATAATACTTTATAATGAGTAGTATTTTGGCTTTTCTCCTGTCTGAAAAATTGAAAAGTCCAACAGCCTTCCTTCATTGTCTCCTATCTCTATCGTCTTCAATTTATTCTTGCAATAATTTTGATAACGTAACACTCTGAGCATTGTTGCAAATCTTATGTATATATATGTAACACCTGCTACAAAGAAATTATTACAGCTAATTAACTAATTACAGCTACAAAGAAATTACTTTTAAGTAGGTAATAGTTATAAGTTAGAACTTAAACACATGTATTTTGAAGGGACATAATTCAGTCCAAGACACAATATTAATTTCTTCTGTTATACTTAATTTATATAGAAGTATTATTTTAATATTAATCCATGTTTTTGTATATGTCAATAGTTTACTCTTTTTATTACTGGTGATATTTAATTATATGGTCAAACACAATTCAAAACCCCCATTCACGTGTTATTAGGCATTTAGGATACTTCAATTTTCAATGCAAAAATAAACTGCTATGAACATTCATATGCAACTCTTCAAATGTTTTCATTTCTCTAGGATAGTTAGAACTGGAATGACTATATTTTAAGGTAAAAATATGTTTTGTTTTGTTTTGTTTTGTTTTTCTTTGTTAGGGGATTAATGGTTTACCATCAGCAATAAAATAATTTGTACAGGCATAACATTTCCACATAATGATTCAAGCTCCACTAGATCCTTCTCTGCCATCAAATGTTCCAGGACCTGAACCTTCCTCCAATACCGAGAGTCTTTTACTTTGGTGCAATACACTAACTCCAGTCCAAGTTCTGCTTAGTATTTTCCTTTCTGATCTTGTTTTTCAACTTTTGCCTATAAGTGAGATCACCCCATAGTCATCCTTATGTTTGATTTATCTCACTATGATTTATTCAAGCTTCATCCAAGATGGGCTGGAAATGGTGAGATTATCATTTTTAATAGCTGAGTAGTATTCAATGGTATATATATACCACAACTTGCTCAGCTACTCATCTGTTGGTGGAAACTTCCAGATTTTTCTATTACAAATTTACAGATTTTTCTATTACAGATTGTGCTGCTGTGAATAGAGGTATACACAAATTTGCATGTTTTTGGTTCTTTAATATATATCCCCAGGAAAGGAATTGCAGGGACATAGGAAAGGTCTACTTTTAGCCTTCTGAGAGTTCTCCAGACTGCTCTCTACAGGGGTTGGATCAATTGACTTTCCTCAGCAGTGCAGGAGGGTTCCTTTGTCTCCACAACCTCTCCAGTATTTGATGCTGCTACCTTTTCTGACATATGACATTCTCACAATCTGATAACTTGCCACTCAATAAAAAGCCTAATTTTACAATTGTAATATAATTCTATCACATCTTACTATTTCATTAAGAGTTAAACCCTGTGATTTATCTTGCCCTCTGTTAATAACATACTATTATCCTTTGTAAAAAGAAATTAAAGGAAACAGAATGTGTTTCCCCTGGGGAGAATGATGCAATTTATTATAAATTGGCAAATAAATTTTATGACTAGCTCCCACACAATTCTTCGATTTCAATCCAAACCTGTAACCTGTTGAAAAGGATTAATAATCACTGCTGGGATATAACGAGCCCACAGCATACATATGGAGAACTCACTGGAACCACATGCTTACTTCTACACCTAATTCACATCTATAGCAGATTTGAGAAGACTGGAGAATAATTCATTCAACTAATTGGTACCTGAGAATGATTATTTATTTATTTTTTTTATAAAAAGGAAACTGACAGGGAGTCGGGCGGTAGCACAGCGGGTTAAGCGCACATGGTGTAAAGCGCAAGGACCAGCGTAAGGATCCTGGTTTCGAGCCTCAGGCTCCCCACCTGCAGGGGAGTTGCTTCACAGGCGGTGAAGCAGGTCTGCAGGTGTCTATCTTTCTCTCCCCCACTCTGTCTTCCCCTCCTCTCTCCATTTCTCTCTGTCCTATCCAACAATGACGACATCAACAACAACAATAATAACAAAAACAATAAGGGCAACAAAAGGGAAAATAAATAATAATTAAAAATTTTGAAAAAAGGAAACTGACAAAACCATAGGATAAGAGGGGTACAGGTTCACACAGTTCCCACCACCAGAAGTCCATATCCCATCCCCTTCCCTGATAGCTTCCCTATCCTTTACACCTCTCAGAGTATGAACCCAAGGTTATTTTGGGATGTAGAAGGTTGAAAGTCTGACTTCTGTAATTGCTTCCCTGCTGAACATGGGCATTGACAGGCCAATCCATACTACTGGGAACGATTTGATGGCTGCCATTTTAGCTCATTCTATATCAAGGTTTCATGTAGTGATGAGGCTTTCAGGGCTATTCAGAAACTACTTCCTCAAATCTTGCATTTACTTAAAGGCAAAATGTTTTCTCACAAAAAGCAATCAGGAAAAAATAAAGCAAAAGCCCAAACTCATCTCCATCAGTGAAGGTGGATTAATAATAGGAAGAAAAATGTCAATTTACCTAAAATGTAAAATTTAAAAAAAAAGTCCTCTCAAGGTCTTTTTTTTCTCATCAGTCTCCCTCCAAAATAAGATATCTAGCCTTAAAAGTCACGTCTTCAACAACACAACGGTTTCACAAATTTCTCTTTAGTTACTTTAATATTGGGTTAAAGGGAAATTTCCCCTCATGACTGCAATCAGAGAAGGTATTCTGATAACTCATGATTCTTAGCTATGAAAATTACATTTCATTTTGGATCAAGTAAATGTTTCCTCATTTCTAAAGGCAGTTGAATTTGAAAATAAAAAGATGCAGCCATCAGAACATTCAAGATGAAACATAATAGTATAGAACCCTACAGAAAGCAATAAAAACTGTTTCAAATTAATACTTTAAAGCTCCTAGATTGTAAACATTGTGAAACAACGGCCTAGTGCAATAAATGAAATCTTTGTACTTAAAATGAACCCAAAACTAATTTAGCTACTTCATTATAATTAAAAAGAACTCCACTGGGTGGGGGGTAGAGAGCATAATTGTTATGTAAAGAGACGCTCTTGCCTGAGGCTCCAAAGTCCCAGGTTCAATCCCATCAGCCAGAGCTGAGCAGTTCTTGTAAACAAAAGACAACACAATTGGTATATAAAAAGGACACCGCTGTGTAGAAGTGAACATCCTGACACCAAATGATATGAAGTAAAAGAGGGTCAAATACTTGCAAGATATTTCATATAGTAAGCCTAAAATTCTGAAGAAGATAAAATCAGACAGTCCTCTTAACCTGGGCTTATTAAGGCTTTCATGTTTCCCATACGAAGGAGGCAGTAAACATTTCATTTCAAAACCCCAGTCTATATTATTTTAATTGACACATCTACCAAATAAATGATATATGTTCTAAGTATATAACCTGTGTTCAGTCATTTACAGTGAATTAATATTTATCTTTCTTTCCTTCTTTCTTCCCTTACTCCCTTCCTTTCTTCCTTCCTTCCTTCCTTCCTTCCTTCCTTCCTCTGGAGATCCTACAGGAATATAGTTGGTCCCCATAATGGACAGGAAATACAAATATAGAATGATGTTGTGGCATTTATTCTTGAATTAGAGAACTTTAACATCTGATTCATTCCTTGAAAAACATTCATTGAAGACTTACCTTCTGAGAGATGCAAAAAGGACAGTTCAAAGGTAGGTGAGAAGAAATAAATGTTAAATGAATGATATATGAAAATCTCCTGAGGCCCCCAGAAACTACTCTACCATCTTGTCTATAATGGTGTCAGCTAGTCATCTCTTACAAATATTTCAGAATATTTCTACTCTTTTTTAATAAGTTACTAGGAAGAGGGATTGACATAGTAAAATTTTTAGTTTAACTGTTGTCTTGTATTCTTAAGGTAATAGCTACTGTATTCCTAGAGCAATAAAACTACTGTATTCCTAAAGTAATAAAAATAAAGTGAGTACCTTGAATATGTTTTCAGTGAAATCAACCAATGAATTCAGAGAACAAAGACCAATTTTTAGTTTGTACAAATTGGAAAGGTGTCAAGAAAAATATGAAAGTTTATCATACCTGAAAAAATATATATGATAGAAAAAAAAAGTGGTGAAAAACAATTTAGAGAAAATCCTTCTGGCCTAGAAGACACACAGCAGTTCTGCATCCATCCTGTCTCATACTTCATAGTTCTCTCAACCTGTGATCTCCTAGATCAGCCCTCAAAAATTACCATTTACAAAAATATAGAAGTTGCTGAATAAGGAAGCAGATTTTAATTCAGTTTTTCTGCACATAGTTTATAGATGGTAAAGGCAACGCTTTGATTGAATTTTCCAGGAAAAAAAAATTTTTTTATTTGAATTTTCCAGGAAAAAAATCTTTAGACATAGCAATATCTATCAAAAAAAAAAAAAGTGAAGTTGCCTGAGACAGTAAGTTTGCATGTATCCTGCATGTTGTGGACTGAATAATATTTCCTTAAAAAATCTTTATGATGTTCTAACCCTCAGTATCTCAAAATTGAGTTGTATTTGCTGATAGGATCTCCATAAATATAACTACATTAAATGAGTTCATTAAAGTGGAGTGTAACCCAGACTGATGGGTGTCCTGCTTAAATTTAAAAAAAAAAAATGAACATACATATGAAGAGAGAGAAGGCAAAGATAGCATGGTCATCTACAAACGACAGAGGTCTGGAGACAACCTTTCCCTCTGAAGCAATCAACCCTGTTAGAGACTTAACCTTCACTTTAAGCTTTTGAAAGTGTAAGAAAACAAATTCCAGTGCTTAAGTCGCCATATTGGTGATGCTTTTACTAAGTCCGCCCGCTGACTAACCGATACACTACACTTACACTATGTAATCCTTTGTACATGCTTCAGCCAATTCCTGCACTCATTCCAGCTAACTGCAAAAGCCAACCCATTTTTTGGTGTTCATGTTAACTGATCAGAAAAAAAGAAAAAAAGGAAGGGTCTTTTATTTTTTGAGGGAAGTGCTATTATCTTTAAGCCAGTGGTCTTGGAGTTAACTGTTCCCATAGGCTGCCCCCATCTCCACTCAGAATGCAGTATCCTTCCTAAGAGATGCCAAACTCTTAGGAAAATATTTCTGTAAAAAGGCAATGACCTCTACTGGAAGCTGTGTGAAATTACATAGATCCCACTAAATCTTAAAGAGAGAGAAAATGTAATAATCGGTTTTAAGAAGTAGTAATCTCAAGCTTGGGAAACAGCATAATCTTTATGCAAAGATGCTTTTATACCTGAGGCTCTGATATCCCAGGTCCAGTCTTCAGCACCACTGAGCAATGCTCTGTTCTCTCTGTGTCTGTATCTTTCCTTCTCTACCTTTCTCATTAAAATAAAATAAATAAAATATTTTAAAAAGTAGAAGAAGCAGTGGCATGACTTGAGAAATAGCTCAACTAGTAAAGCACAGGGCTTGCATGTCTGAAATTGCTAATTCAATTCACAATACTACATGTACCAGACTGTATTCTAATTCCTTTCTCTCTTCCTGCCTCAGGTGAAACTCTTTTTTCTCATATGTAATCGGTAAAATAAGATCATAAAAAAGATACAACGACTTGAGAAGAATTTTGATAAAACTCTGCTGGGGAATTATGCAGATGCAGCCACATCTGCCAGGCTGTCCCCTCAGGCTCAGACACTTCCCACGAGAGTTATACTTATTCTCAAGTGCCTTTCCCAACCAACCCTGTCCCCACACGTAACTCCTGGATATTGCCCTATAAAAAGCACTCCTACTTCCGCCCCATCTCTCTCTCTCACCAGGTTTTTTACCTCAGTGATGGAAGGGTGGTGTGCATAGCAGGGACGGCCATTTTTGGCTAGCTCCATGTGGCCCGAACCGCTGCACTCTGACCCAACCCTGAGGTGCCCTTGCAAATAAATAATTGTGTTCCCTCTTTGCTTTGGACTTCCTCTCTCTTTCCTCCACATCCCGCTACCGCAAAGTGACAAAATTCCTTTAATGCTAACTACTAAATACATCCAAACGGAAAGGAATGTATAAGAACAGAAGCAAGAAAACTTTTTTTTTGTTTTTATTGCTGAGGGAAAGATGAAAGGAATGAAGAGTCTCAAAGCCAGGTGATGGCACACCAAGTTAAACGCACACATTTAAGATGCTTGAGGACCCAGCTTCAAGCTTGCAAGGGGAAGCTTCACAAGTAGTGAAATGGGTCTCTCTTTCTCTCTTCCTCTCTCTTTCCCTCCATTCTCAGTTTTTATATTTCCTATCAAATAAAAGAAAAAAGAATTAGGGGAAAGTAGAAATGATGGGGAGAAAGAAAGAAAGAAAGAAAGAAAGAAAGAAAGGAGGAAAGAAAATGGCTGCCAGGAGGAGCAATAGATTCATCAAGCAGGCTCTGCAAAAAAAATAATAATAATATAAAAAGTAGTAGAAGGCTCATACACTCAGACCCATGCAGAATTGTTGCTCCTTCGAATTCAAACCTATGTTCCTGGGATCAGCAGCAGAGGTACCACCCATGATTTACTGAATAAAAATCTAAAAGTTAAAAAGGATTCCAAGATAATTTGTCTACACATGACAGTCTGAGAAGCCTGCAGTCTTGCTCTTTCAGAAAGGTTACATTCGGCAGGCTGGGGGGTAGTGCAATAGATGAAGGGTTACCTACTCAAATGTAAGGTGCTGGGTTCAGTCTCAAGCATTGCATATACCAGAGTGATGCTATGGTCTCCTCTGTCTCTCTCTTTACTCGTTCACAGATAAATAAATAAAGCAATGAAAAGTGACATTTAAATATCCTCTTCAGTCTTGTAGTAGTTGCAGGTGGGAAAAGGCAAGTCAAGCTAAGAAAGGAGGACACATGAGGCAGATCTCAGGTTTCAATTCCTTCCCTTTGGTACATAATGTACAACTGTGCATAAAATATACAGAATAAATTAACAACTGTTTAATTAGACATTGGACTCCCCCCCTTAAACCTTTAAATTCAGCTATGACAGCTTGGGAATACTCAGATTTCCAAGATTTTCCTTGAAAAATGCTAATGCTTCTGTCATCCTATTAATCATCGTGCTGTCAGGGAAGCAGGGAATTTGAATTTTAAAGCTTCCTGATGAATAAATTTCAAATGCCAAAATTACCTCTGTGATTTTCCCAGCAACTCTAGAAGCCATTACTAAACTGCAGTTCAAATTCATTTCATATGTTTCCCAAATTGCCTCTATAATTTGTCTTCATAAACTATTCTAAAGTATGGTACCAAGAAGTAGTTATTTTTATTTAAAACAATAAAAATTATAATATATTCTCTCCCCCTCCCCCCAAAAAGCAAATATATTGATTTGTTTAAAATAGCAGTGTATAGAGCAAGGATCAGGGTCAGAGTTAAGGCTAGGACTGGGGATACAAATATATATATATATATATATATATATATATATATATATATATATATATATACACACACACAGGGCACAAGAGATAGCAGAATGATTATGCAAAAATACTTTCCTTCATACCTGAGCCTCTGAAGTCACAGGTTCAAACTCTGATACCATCATAAGCCCGAGTAGAGCAGTGGTCTGATAAATATATATCCATAATATGTTTCCAGTGGTGTTCTGGTGAACTTCCAACTCTTAAACGTAAAAGGGACGTCCATATTTGTAGCACTCACCCATTGCTATAGGATAAATTTCCATTTTTTTCATGACCTTTTCATGATGTCAATATGAACTTGAATTCAAGAAAAATACATGCACAGTTGTCTCACAGAAAAAGTATGCTCTAGTATACCACTATTTATTACCAAACTACTGCCCGATATGCCTTATTCCCCAGACTACTTTCTGTATTAGCTTGAAAATATATATCAGCTTAAAGTACATACTCTGTAAAACTATATAATATTAACATATACTAATAGAAAAAGCCAGATTTAGGGTACATGGCTAGATTTGTTAAAAATAAAATTAATATTTTCATTAAAACAGTAAGATGTTCTTATATTAGTAAATATTCAGTTCTATTCTCTTTGATTTATTATAAAAATTCAAAATATAAATGCTAAATTACTCCTGACTCCAAAATTTTTTCTAATAACCATAATAAGTTCACATCTACTTGAAGGATAATCTTCCACATGTGATGAAGAAGAGTTAAGTCTGTATTTAGTTTACTTGAAACTACTCTGTACTTATCCTCTTAATTCATGACAACCTTTTATATTACTTTTCGTTGATGGTTCAGTGCTATCCATCTGGGGAAGTTATGCTCCTGCCATTTCTTTGTTCAATCTCTAATTTCTCCATCTCACACATCAGAAAAACTTGTTACATTTTTAACTGACAATATAAGTATTTTGATTCTCTTCAGAAATTAAATCATTGTTGTTATTGTTTTTCTATTCTAGTGTCACAAGACAATAAAATGTTCCTGTTTGAATTTAACCATGTCCTACCCAAAGATAATAGTCCTAACCCTCAAATTACCTGTAAATGTGGCTTTATTTGACCTTACAGTTTATCAAGTTAAGGTGGAGTCATTAGTATAGAGCCCAGTGAAATACAGTTGATATTCTTATTTTAAAAAAGGAAAAATAAGAATTAGAGGCACAGATATATGGAGAGGCAGGGTGATGTAAAGAGAGATAGGAAAAACATCATCTATAAATCACAGAGCAAGGTTTAGAACAGATCCTTCCATCAAAAGAAACAAATCCTACCAATATCTTGATTTCAAATGACCTAGTTTCCCTAATTATGATAGAACAAATTTCTGTGTGTCAGTCAAACCAGTCAGTTTGGTACTTGATTATGTCAGTCATAGCAAACTAATACAGTCAAACCCAGAAGAGGTCTGGAACAGTAATTTCTTGGCTTCTTATCAAACTTGGAAAAGAAATAGTCTAAACTACTATTAAATTGAGGGCTGTGACATAGTTGATTCCACAGAGCACACTATGTGTAAGAACTCCTGTCCAGCACCCTGATCCTCACAAAGGATCCATCGTCTACAGAGGGGAGGATCAGGGCTAGAGGAGGAACTGTGGTACCTCTCTGCTGTCTCTCTCTACCTTGCACTCTGTCTCTTACCCTTTATCTTAAAAAACAAACAAGCAAACAAGTCTACTAAAAGTGGAAGAATTGAGCAAACACTGACACACTGATAATCCTGGTGGCCAAAAAGAAAAGAAAATTAGTATTAAATTGTTACTTTAGCCTAATAGCTTCTATTAAAAGGATTTTGTGTGTTCAGAATAAGATCTTACCTTGATCCATTCCTTTAGTGGGTAAATTTCTGAAACTGAATACAGACTAGTGTGGAAGATGTTGTGAGGAATGAAATTCTCTGTGGAATCTTTCTAATAGATTCCATAGTCAGTCACAAACTCCACCTCAGTTAGTGGTGAATTCCGAAAATGAGCTTCTACACCCAAAGGCACAAAATCAGAACTATAACTGCTGAAACTGTGGCCAAAACTCCTATTTATTGAATTATAACATATTAGAGCCTAGAGGAATCTGAGAAATCATATTTTCTAAGACAGAGTTAAACTTAGAGGTACTTCTCCAAAGTTGCATTTAGTTGGAGAACTCAATTTAATTTTTCATTGCATACATTCTAGTCCCAACAACCAGCAGGAAAAAAAATGTTTATAGGAAGTTGGGCAATGGTATACCTGATTAAGCACACAAAGTATTAAGTGTAAGGACCTGGGTTCCTACCCCTGCTCCCAACCTGCAATGGGGACACTTCCTAAGTGGTGAAGCAGGTCAGAAGGTATCTATCTTACCTCTCTTCTATTCTATTTCCCTTGTTCCTCTCAATTTCTCTCTGTCCTATCCAATAAAATGGGGGAAAAGGTGGGAGGGGATGGAATGGCTATTAGGAATGGTGGATTAGTATTGCCCCCCCACCCTCAGCAGTAACTCTGAAGGTAAAAAAAAAATGCTTAGAAGCATGATCTGGTCAGATCTCCTAATCACTAGTTTATTTGAAGAGCTTTGATATAAATATATATTTCCAGGATTCAACCATAAGAATTCTGATTCAAATTGTGATAATATGAACATAAGTATACCTAGATATCTTTGGTTGATAGTGTATGTTTCCTTAAGATATAGCCTCAAGAGTGGTTCCCGGAAGATGGCGGACTGAGAAGCTGCTAGTGGCTTGAGCTCTGACCACATCTTCTGGAAACGGTAGGATTTTCTGCCTTTAGTAGGCCAGTCAATAAGGGGTCCTAGCGGTGACACCAAGGCGGTGACTATAACTTAATTAGGGTTAAGAATTAGAGTAGGAAAAAAGGGGAAAAATTTTTTTTTCCTTTTAATTTTTAAGCATATCTCCACCCCCTTGCCCCCCCCATAAGCAGTCCCTGGGGATCAGCTCCTAGCAGGCTCCCCTGCTAGGAGCTTCTTTCTTTACCAAATTCCTGTCCCACCAGGGAGTATCATTCATTCTAAGTCTATAACCTTCTGAAACCTCTGGCCTTTTTTTCTTTCTAAGTAGCCAACCCCCCCACCTTATCCCGCAGAGCTAATAAAATAATTAAAAATAAATAAATTAAAAAAAAACACCCTTTCCTTTCACTGCTCTTTTATGACTGTTCTTTTTCTTATCTTTTTCTTTTTTCTCTCTCTTCTTTCTTTCTTTTTTTTTCTTTTTCTCATTCTTGTCATCCTTTCTTCCTTAATCCTACAGCTTCCAAAGCTACAGCCCCCAGCCCCAACACCACCAAACAGTGTGGTTTTTTGAATTCACTGATACACATTTGGGAATTATTTGGGGGAAGAATTCTGACTCAGTGTGGACTCTCACTGAGAGTGTCTCTGCTCAACTTCCCTTCCTCCTTTAGCCACCCCTAGAATGTACAGTGGATAGTAGATTTGCATAACTGTCTATTTCAGCTATCCTTGTCTAGTAATGAGGTGTTTTTTTTTTCTCTTTCTTAACAATCAGCTGCCTCTGACCACAAGGCTTGAGGTAATCTGGGACAGGGTTTTTATTTTATTTTATTTTACCCTGCTCTATTTTACTATTAATATTATATAAAGGCATATATCTTCCCCCCTTTAGGTTGATCAGAATTAACTCTTAGCATAAATTCCAGTGCTAGGGTAGTGGGCATCTTATCTATTGTGGGAGGACCTTGTCTCCAAAATCCTGCCTCCTCTACAGACTCTACCATCCCTCCCCCTCCTAGCTAATCAAACAAATTAATTAAATTAAATTAAAAATAAAGTAATAAAAAACACTTTCCTTTCACTGCTCTTTAATTACAGATGTTTTTCTTATCTTTTCCCTTTTCTCTCTCTTGTCCCTTCTTTCTTTTTCTTTTATTTATTTATTTATTTATTTATTTTTATCTTGTCATACACTTCTTCATTCCTTCTTCTTTGCCTTTCTGAATTTGTGAATTATTTTGCGGAAGAAATATGACTCAGAGTGGACTCTCTATGTGTCTATCTCTGTGTGTCTATCTCTCTATGTGTCTATCTCTGCTCTACTTCCCTTTCCCCTCTTGTTACCCCTAGAATATACAGTGGACAGTAGATTTTCATAACTGTCTATTCTTGCTATCCCTTCTTTCTTTTCTCTTTCTTATTCACTGCGATTTGATTACTATTTTTTCATGGACTGGAAAAAATAAGGCTAAATGTTAGGCTAAATGGTAGTCATTAAACTGCTTCAATACTTGCTTCAGTTGCTACTGTAATTCCTGAGGTTGGTGAGTGCAATTGTCATAAAGGTATTTAGTACAGTGTTGCTTGTACTCAAGACACAACAACTGAGGAAGAACAGAGCATGTAAAAAAAAAAAGAAATACATAAATCAAAAAAATGGGTAGATCAAAAACAAATAAAACTGCTACTCCAATGAATGAAGACAAGAACCCAGAAGAAACTACAAATCAGCCAGAAGTAACCATAGATAAGAAAAGTATGCAAGCAATAATAAACTTATTAATCACAGAAATGAAAACAACACTGGAGGAAAGGAATGGCAGTATTAGGCCAACAAAAGTTGAAACACCCAAGGAAAATACTGATTATCTTGAGGCAATTAGAGAACTGAAAGCTGAAATAGCTGTAATGAAGAAAGACGCTGAGGTGAGGGAAAGCAGACTAACAGAAGCAGAAAACAGAATTAGTCAGACAGAGGATGAGTTAGAGAAAACAAAGTAAGAGGTGAAAGAGCTTAAAAAGAGATTGAGAGACACTGAAAACAACAACAGAGACATATGGGATGATCTCAAAAGAAGTAACATTTGTATAATTGGCCTGCCAGAGGAAGAAAGAGAGGAAGGGGAAGCAAACATTCTAGAGGAAATAATAGAAGAAAACATCTCAGACCTGAATAACAGAAAGGACATCAAGATTCAAGAGGCCCATAGAGTACCAAACAGAATCAACTCAGACCTGAAGACACCAAGACACATCATAGTCACAATGAGAAGAAATAAGGATAAAGAAAGGATCCTAAAGGCTGCAAGAGAGAAACAAAAAGTCACATACAAGGGAAAACCCATAAGATGATCTGCAGACTTCTCCACTCAAACTCTAAAAGCCAAAAGGGAATGGCAAGATACCTATTGAGCCCTGAATGAAAAAGGGTTTCAACCAAGGATAATATATCCTGCTAGACTTTCATTCAAACTAGATGGAGGGATCAAAACCTTCTTAGACAAACAACAATTATAGGAGGCAGCCATCACCAAACCGGCCCAAAACAGGTTCTAAAAGACCTCTTATAAACAAGAACATCACTATAATACTTGCAATATATCAGAGCAAACAAAATTTTTTTCTGAACAATGGCACTACATTAAATCCATAATATCAGTAAACGTCAATGGCTTAAACTCACCCATCAAAAGGCACAGGGTGGGGGGATGGATCAGAAAACATAACCCAACCATATGCTGCTTGCAAGAATCCTATCTGTCACAACAAGATAAACACAGACTTAAAGTGAAAGGATGGAAAACGATCATACAGGCTAACGGACCACAAAAAAGGGCAGGAACAGCCATTCTCATCTCAGACATGATAGATTTTAAATTAAATAAAGTAATAAAAGATAGGCAAGGACATCACATAATGATTAGAGGATCAATCAGCCAAGAAATTAACAATTATTAACATCTATGCACCCAATGAGGGACCATCTAAATACATTAAGCATCTACTGAAAGAATTTCAAAAATACATCAATAGTAATACAATAATAGTGGGAGACTTCAATACCCCACTCTCACACTTAGACAGATCAACAAAGCAGAGAACCAATAAAGATACAAGAGAATTGAATGAAGAGATTGACAGACTAGACCTCTTGGACATTTTCAGACTCCTCCACCCCAAAAAACTGGAATACTACTTCTTTTCAAATCCAAATAACACATACTCAAGGATAGACCACATGTTAGGCCACAAAGACAGCATCAATAAATTCAAGAGCAATGAAATCATCCCAGGTATCTTCTCAGACCATAGTGGAGTAAAACTAACATTTAACAAAAAACAGAAAATTATTAAAATTCACAGAATTTGGAAACTAAACAACATACTCCTTAAGAACCACTGGGTCAGAACTCACTCAAGCAGGAAATTCAAATGTTCCTGGAAACAAATGAAAATGAAGACACAACCTATAAAAATATTTGGGACACAGCTAAAGCAGTACTGAGAGGGAAACTTATAGCCATACAATCACATATTAAACACCAAGAAGAAGCTCAAATGAACGACCTTACTACACACCTCAAGGACTTAGAGGAAGGGGAACAAAGTAACCCTAAATCAACCAGAAGGACAGAAATCACTAAAGTTAGAGCAGAAATAAACAACATTGAAAATAAAAGAACCATACAAATGATCAATGAAGCCAAATGTTGGTTCGTTGAAAGATTAAACAAAATTGACAAACCCCTAGCCAGATTCACCAAACAAAAAAGACAGAAGACACAAATTAATAAAATTGTAAACGATGGAGGAGATATCACAACTGACACCACAGAAATCCAGTGAATCCTGCTAAACTTCTATAAAGAACTATATGCCACCAAGATAGAGAATCAGGAAGAAATGGAACAATTCCTAGAAGCATATGCCCTTCCAAAAATGAACCAAGAAGAACTACAAAATCTAAATGCACCAATCACAGACAAAGAAATTGAAACCGTTATTAAGCATCTCCCCAACAACAAAAGTCCTGGACCAGATGGCTTCACAAACGAATTCCACAAAACTTTCAGGAAACAATTAGTACCCATACTTCTTAAGCTTTTCCATAAGATTGAAGAAACAGGAATACTCCCTTCCACCTTTTATGAAGCCAACATCACCCTGATACCAAGCTGATAGGGACAGAACAAAAAAGGAAAACTACAGACCAGTATCTCTGATGAACATAGATGCCACAATATTAAACAAGATCTTGGCCAACCGGATACAGCAAAATATCAAACAGATTGTTCATCATGACCAAGTGGGATTCATCCCAGGAATGCAAGGCTGGTTCAACATACATAAGTCAATCAATGTCATTCATGACATCAATAAAAGCAATGCCAAAAACCACATGATTATCTCAATAGATGCAGAGAAAGCCTTTGACAAGATCCAACACCCACTTATGCTTAAAACTACAAAAAATGGGAATAGATGGGAAATTCCTCAAGATAGTGGAGTCTATATATAGAAAACCTACAGCCAACATCATACTCAATGGACAGAAGCTGAAAGCATTCCCCCTCAGATAGGGGACTAGACAGGGCTGTCCACTGTCACCGTTACTCTTCAACATAGTATTGGAAGTTCTTGTCATAGCAATCAGGCAAGAGAAAGGAATGAAAGGAATACAGATTGGAAGGGAAGAAGTCAAGCTCTCACTATTTGCAGATGATATGATAGTATACATAGAAAAACCTAATGAATCCAGCAGAAAACTACTGGAAGTTATTAGGCAATATAGCAAGGTATCAGGCTACAAAATCGATGTACAAAAATCAGTGGCATTTCTTTATGCAAACACTAAATCTGAAGAAGACATCCATAAATCACTCCCATTTACTGTTTCAGCAAAATCAATCAAATACCTAGTAATAAAGTTGACCAAAGAAATGAAAGACTTGTATGCAGAAAACTATGAGTTGCTACTCAAGGAAATAGAAACTGATACCAAGAAATGGAAAGATATCCCATGCTCATGGATTGGAAGAATAAATATCATCAAAATGAATATTCTCCCCAGAGCCATATACAAATTTAATGCAATACCCATCAGAGTTCCACCAAGCTTCTTTAAGAGAATAGAACAAACACTACAATCATTTATCTGGAACCTGAAAACACCTAGAATTGCCAAAACCATCTTGAGGAAAAGAAACAGAAATGGAGGCATCACACTCCCAGACCTTAAACTCTATTATAATGCCATCATCATCAAAACAGCATGGGACTGGAACAAAAATAGGCACACAGACCAGTGGAACAGAATTGAAAGCCCAGAAGTAAATCCCCACACCAGTGGGCATCTAATATTTGATAAGGGGGCCCAAAGGATTAAATGGAAAAAGGAGGCTCTCTTCAATAAATGGTGCTGGGAAAACTGGGTTGTAACATGCAGTAGAATGAAATTGAACCACTTTATCTCACCAGAAACAAAAATCAACTCCAAATGGATCAAAGACCTAGATGTCAGAACAGAAACAATCAAATACTTAGAGGAAAACATTGGTAAAACAGTTTCCCACCTAAACCTCAAGGACATCTTTGATGAATCAAACCCAATTACAGGGAAGACTAAAGCAGAAACAAACCAATGGGACTACAGCAAATTGAAAAGCTTCTGCACATCCAAAGAAACTATTAAACAAACAGAGAGACCCCTCACAGAATGGGAGAAGATCTTCACATGCCATACATCAGACAAAAAAATAATCACCAAAATATATAAAGAGCTCAGCAAACTTAGCACCAAAAAAGCAAATGACCCCATAGAAAAATGGGCAGAGGATATGAACAAAATATTCACTACAGAGGAGATCCAAAAGACTAACAAACATATGAAAAACTGCTCTAGGTCACTAATTGTCAGAGAAATGCAAATTAAGACAACACTAAGATACCACCTCACTCCTGTAAGAATGGCATACATCAAAAAGGACAGCAGCAACAAATGCTGGAGAGGTTGTGGGGACAGAGGAACCCTTTTACATTGCTGGTGAGAACATAAATTGGTCCAGCCTCTGTGGAGAGAAGTCTGGAAAACTCTCAGAAGGCTAGACTTGGACCTTCCATATGATCCAGTAATTCCTCTCCTGGGGTGATACCCAAAGGACTCCATAACACCCAACCAAAAAAGAGGTGTGTACTCCTATGTTCATAGCAGCACAGTTCATAATAGCTAAAACCTGGAAGCAACCCAGGTGCCCAAAAACAGATGAGTGGCTAAGAAAGTGTGATATATATATATATATATATATATATATATATATATATATATATATATATATATATATATATATACAATGGAATACTATGCAGCTATCAAGAAGAATGAACCCACCTTCTCTGACCCATCTTGGACATAGCTAGAAGTAATTATGTTAAGTGAGCTAAGTCAGAAAGATAAAGATGAGTATGGGATGATCCCACTCATCAACAGAAGTTGACTAAGAAGATCTGAAAGGGAAACTAAAAGCAGGACCTGACCAAATTGTAAGTAGGGCACCAAAGTAAAAACCCTGTGGTGAGATGTAGACAAGCAGCTTCCTGGGCCAGTGGGGGGTGGGAGTGTGTGGGAGGGATGGGTCACAGTCTTTTGGTGGTGGGAATGGTGTTTATGTACACTCCTAGCAAAATGTAGTCATATAAATCACTAGTTAATTAATAGGAGATGGGGAAAATTAATTGTGTGTCTTGAAGTTTTTCAAAACACAGACTGAATCTTTTTAATATATAGGCTGTGTAATTGATATGCAGACTTTCTCAAAAGCCTAGACCAAGTAGATCAGAAGCAACCAATAGCACAGCTATATACAAGATACTGGGTACTGTACAGCAAACCCTAACAAAAGAACTTTTCAAAGTTAACCCAATTACAAAATAATGTGATGATAACATTAACTATCCATTGTCTTTTTGAACCCTAAGACAGCAGGAACCTCATATCTCCACTATAGAGCCTCTACTTCCCCAGTCCTGGAACCCTTGGATAGGTTCCACTTTCCCGTATGCCTCTCCCAATCCATGTCAAATAATATTGCATCTGCCAGTCACAACCTAACCAACACAACGATTGCCACCTCAACATGCTTCACTTCAGGCTGTGTCCAGAGACTTCACTTGTGGAATGAGAACCCTTCTGCTTCATTACTCGGGTGAGACCTTTCCTTTTATAGTACACTCTAATTTCATCTCAGGTGGTTCACTTTCTAACAAAGTCCCAAAACCTAGATATGCACCAGTTTCTGTGAGAGAGAGCTTATGTTCACACATATCCATAAACTACTGCAAAATATATACCTGAAAACAGAAGTACACTAGAGTTTGCAGTGAGTACCTCCCTAACACTTCCTCTCCACTATTCCAAGCTTTGGGTCCATGATTGCTCAACAATTTGTTTGGCTTTGTATGTTAACTCTCTTTTCTATCACCAGGTTCTAGATGCCATCAGGATGCTAGCTAGGCTTCCCTGGATTGAAGACCCCACTGGAGCTCAACTTCCCCAGAGACACACCCTACTAGGGAAAGAGAGAGGCAGACTGGGAGTATGCTCCAACAAGTCAATGCCCTTGTTCAGCGGGGAAGCAATTACAGAAGCCAGACCTTCTACCTTCTGCAATCCTCAATGACCCTGGGTCCATGCTCCCAGAGGGATAGAGAATGGGAAAGCTATCAGGGGAGGGGGTGGGATATGGAGATTGGGTGGTGGGAATTGTGTGGAGTTGTACCTACCCTATAGTTTTGTTAATTAATCCTTTCTTATATATATATAAAAAAACATAAGAAAACAATATTATGAAAAAAGTAAATCAATCACCTGATTAAAAAAAAAAGATATAGCCTCAAGAGAAGAATTTCATGGCCATAGGGAGGTCCATTTGCAGCCTTATGAGAGTTCTCCAGGCTGCTCTGCCAGAGGTTGGAGGAAGCTGCATTCCCACCAGCAGGGTAGAAGCATTTCTTTACCTCAGCAAGCTCTCCAATATTTGTTGTTACTGTCTTCTCTGATGCATGATAGTTTCACAGGCGTCATATGGCATCTCATTGTTGTCTTTATTTGCATTTTCCTGGTGATAAGTAACTTCGAGCATTTTTTGATATGTACTTGGAAGCAATCTTGGTGTCTAACAACAGATGAGTGTTTAAGAAAGTTGTAGCATATACTCATAATGAAACAATATTCAGCTGTTAAGAATGAAGAAGTCATTCCTTCTTCACCTAGTTTTGTATGGAGCTGAAGGAATCTTGTTAAATGAGATAAGCCAAAAGAGAGAAGGATGGATATAGGATAATCTCACTAGATGGCAGAATTTATGAAACAAGACCAGAAAGGGAAAACACAAAGTAAAACTTGGATTGGATTTGTCCTATTGTACCAGTGCAAAGGACTCTGGAGTAGAAAGGCAATGAGGAGCCTAGAGAGGGCAGGGTTTCGGGTCCTGCATGATGATGATAATGGAAAAGTATCTATGCTGTGGGTGACAGTGGTTTGCAGACATCTGTCATAGCAAATTGAGAAATTTTACCCATGTGTAATCAACTGCACTATAAAGCATTAACCACACAGTAAAATTATTTTTAAACATTCTGATTCAATTCTAGATTTGATTCATGCATTTTCACCAGTTCATGTAGAGAACTTTGCTATTTTTAAAGATAGATTTATATATATTTACTAGAAAGAGAGACTCAGAGAGAGAACCAGAGCATCACTCTGGCACATGAAATCCCTGGGGTGGGACTCAGGACCTCATACTTGAAAACTCAAAGCTTTATTTAATATACATCTTCCAGGCCTCCATGTAGGAGCCATTAGAACCACTGTTGACCAATTATCTTAATCTATTTCTAATGTTGCTCAGATCCAACTCTGTGATGATTATCACATCTTTGAGTCTAAGAAAGATATTGTGGATCCTCCTGACAATTTTTAAATATCTGGCACATTCACGCTGAGACTTATAATCTAAAAGCAGCTCCCCTAACTTCTGGGTAAGTCCTAAATTAAAATACTTAAGACCAAAAGAAGAAAAATATAACTAGATGCTTTTTTAATTTTTATTTATAAAATGGAAATATTTACAAGATGATAGAATAAGAGGGGTACAATTCCACACAGTTCCCACCACCAGAACTTCGTACTGAATCGTCTCCCTTTATAGCTTTCCTATTCTTTATCCCTCTGGGAGTATGGACCCGGGATCATTATGGGGTGCAGAAGGTAGAAAGTCTAGTGCCAGGGGCTGGCCCCGGCAGAAGTAATTTTCCTGAAGGAAAGGGGGAGTCAGCAAGAAAGGAAGTGAGAGACACATCAGCTGCTTCAAATGCAGGAGAGAAGCACCTCTGCCCTCTGCCCTCTGCCTGCAGAGGTTTATTTTTAAACAATTTTTACCCGGATATAGTTGACATCATGTATGATTGTTTTCATTAACATCAAGGATACATATGAAATCATGCATGACTGTTTTTATTAACATCAAGAATAACCTTAAACAACATGATTATTATTATAATAGGTATGTTTTCCTTAGAAAGCTCCCTAGGTCTGGGGCATCCTAATCTTCTCTTGAAAGTTTCCTGGGTTTGGGGTAGCCTAAATCTTCCCTTGAATGTTTCCGTAGTCTGGAGTAGTCTAAATCTTCTCTTGAAAGTTCCTTTGAAATGACCATCTGTGTTTTGACCATCTCCCTGATCTGACCTTCTGTATGAATAAACATTTCTCCCTGGAACTAAATAAATCTAATAGCTTTTCTTCTTAACCCATTCTTGGATGGGTCTAACTAGATCATAAACCAAGTTTTTTGTAATATAGCAAGCTGTCCACTTAAAGAAATCTTCTGCTATAAAGTAAGCACACACCATGGTAGCTCTCTTCTGGTTAACCTTTGCATATATGAAAGTTCACTAACTTTTAGCTATATGAAAGTTCACTAACTTCTACCAATTAACCCTTACATTAGCTATTTAGCTACACAACCTCTATATTCATCATAGATGCCTATAAGTGGAAGCAGGGGGTTTGTGGGTGAGGGTAAGCAATAGGGCCTCTTTATATTTAGATGGAGACCACAGTCAGCCACTCATGCTACAAGCCACCCATAGTTCTGGTTTTTGGTTTGAGTCCAACTAATAGAGAAGCTGTAGTGGTGACAAATAGCTTTTTTTCTGAAAGCCTCCCAATGGGTATAGCAACTTCAGCTCTTCAACTCCTAGGCCATTTTTAGTCTTGTTACACTCACTGCCATAATTGTTATCACAATGTACTTCCCCCCAGGGATCTCCTTTTACTGTCCTCAGGTAATATTTGTGTATTTTCAATATAGCCAATAAGTATTTAAATTATCGGAGTAATTGGAAACAAAAAGATGGATAGCTTCAATTTAGTCCAGGACTTTCCACTCTGCAGTCAGTCCTAGCCTGCTTGGGCTGCGCCATACAGCAGACCTGACTACAACTCTGCCAGTCTGGCTTCTGTAATTGCTTCTCCACTGAACATGGGCATTGACAGGTCTATCCATAGTTCCAGCCTGTCTCTCTCTTTCCCTAGTGGGGCAGGGCTCTGGGGAAGCGGGACTCCAGGACACATTGGTGGGGTCATCTGCCCAGGAAAGTCCGGTTGGCATCATGGTAGCATCTGGAACCTGGTGGCTGAAAAGGAGTTAAGTTATAAAGCAGAACAAATTGTTGACTAATAATGAACCTAAAGGCAAGAATATTGCAGATGAAGATTTGGGGTATCTATTTTGGAAAAAGCTAGTAGGTCCAATTTAGTATATTCCAAAGAGCCCATGATTTTACTAGTTTTTGCCTAAGCCTGACATCTAATATGCAGGTGGACTCTGGTTATTGTCTGAGGAGGTGGTGTCATAGCTGCAAAAAGGACTAGAAACCTGGATCAGGGAAGAGAGCAGCTCCCAAATATGGGGCAAGTATATAAATATTGTTAACTATAGACCCCATCAATTTGATCTTCATCACAGGAGCCTATGTATCCCTGCATCCCTGTAGGTCAGAGCTCACATTCTGTGGTCACAGCTAGGAACATTCCAGGCTGCACTAATTTCAGGATTAAAAAAAAAAAAAAATTAAACAAACTTTACTGAATGTTATCATTCCATACACAGCTTTTGTTTATTGATGTGCTAAGTTCATTCAGTTTTCTCTTTCCCTAGCCATTTATTCATTAACTAAATGCACCATGATTTATATAGGGTGAGATGCAGTAAGCACATTCATTTTTTTTATTATTTGTTCATTTATTTTTCGATGTTTTCTGTATCTCCTAGGGAAAAAAGAGTTGATTTTCAGACAAAACAAAACAAAATTAATAAAACTATGTATGGCCAAGTGACTCACAATTATTTATACAATCCAGTGGTTCACACTGCAACGTAAGAATTCCCGGGGAAACACGAGAGAGTTGGGTGGAAGACATTTGGAATTGTGAATAACTTTGTGCAAATGATAGTGATAGAGCAAAAAGGTTTTAAAATTTTGGCTGTCTGACTAGCATAAAATTGATCTCTGAACATCCATCCTGAGATTTTGCTTTCTCACACTTAAACATACAACACCATAAGAGGAGACTGAAAAATCTAATATTTAAGATTTCTATCCTATACTCCCATGTTCTCCTATATGGGCAAGTATATCAGAAAGATCACAGATCCTAAGAATTTAGCAGCGATGGAATATAGATGAAATATCATGAAGACTAGAGAAAGTTAAGTCAATGTGCTAGTTGCCTATCTTTGGAATATAAGCCATTTTTAAAAAGAAAGATACAAAATGTAATTATAAAACTCAACTTTTCCTTAATTCTTCCTTTTACGCTGAGTTTTTTGTCTCAGATTTTAAGTGGGTACGACTTCACATCTTTCCTCAATAAATGTCTGTACACTAGTCCTATCATCAACCAAGGTTAACCTCCATGATCACGCACTGTGTCCCTAATCCCAAACAAACTCCCTTCCCTCAATTTACCCCACCACTCACTCCCTGACCTTGCTGCAACAGACCACACCAATTCTAAGTCTCATTCTGTGTCCTTCTTGACTTGTTTATGTTCCACCTACAGGTGAGATTGTCTAATGTTTATCCTCATCCTCCTGGCTAATTTCACTCAACATTATTCTCTCAAATTTCATGCAAAATTAGGCAAAGGAGATGATTTAATCAGTTTTTATAACTGAGTAGTATTCCACTGCATATGTATACAACAATTTTCTTAACTACTCACGGTTGGACATCTTGGTTGCATCCATCTTGGGGCTTTTGCATGTAGTGTCATAAACATCAGTGGACAGAAATCTCTTTGTATAGATGTTCTGTTTTCTTTGAAAAGAAATCTAGAAAATAAATTGCCAGATCATAAGGCAGGTCCATTTTCAGTGTCTAGGGGAATCTCCAGACTGTTTTCCACAAGGGTTGGACCAATCTGCATTCCTACTAGCAGTAGCATGATGGCCATGCAAAACACTTTCATGCCTGAAGATTCAGGTCCCAAGTTCAATTCCTGGCACCACCATAAGTCAAAAATGGAGAGAGGATATAGATAGATGAGAGGGAAAAAGAGAGAGAGAGAGAGAGAATCTGGTTTTTAACTGTACCTATTTTCTAAGTCTGCTGGTGGTTTCCGCTCTGTGGTCCTACTCATTATTAGAGTGAGCTTCATCATGTATTCACGGATATGATCTGTACATGTTAGTTCCTTCTTAAAGGAACAAGGAGAATTCCCAGTTCAAACCGAGATCTCTAAGACAATATCTCAGTTTTCTTTTCTACTATCAGATATCTCTTATAATCCTGATTTAGACCACAGTATCTAGTTTCTAACAAACTCAAACTTTCTATCAAACTTAAACTTTGCTTCCGTTGCTGTGACTCCCCTTCATATGGCTCCCCTGAATAATGACTTCCTCATTAACTTTCACGAATGCCTTAATTTACAAAAGCTATAAATAAAATCATATCAATGGACATGGGGATGAAATTTGAACTATGTTGTTTTGATGAGAATCAGTGTCTTGACCTTCACTTTGCTTTTTCAAAACGCCCCACAGGTGGCTAATTGCTTTTAGAGAATTATCCATGGAGCCAGTACTTGAGAACAACAACAAACAAACAAAAAAAATCAAGACCTTGAGTTATTCTGACTACAAATTGAGAAGCATGTCACAACTAATAAAGCTAAATTCATGCATTCTTAAGGAGAAAGGAAACTTTGATTATTTTCCCTGTGCTTGGGAAAATTCATGAATAAATAAATATGTTAATACAATAGCTACCACCTCAGAGATAGATTTGCAAGAAGAACATCCTTTTAGGAAGCTAAACCGCATTCTAAAGTAACTCTCTCAACAGTGTGTCTGGCAGAGTTAGTGAGTAAAACCTTTGCTCAGTCTGTAATCAGTACATATAACTGATGACAACCTCCAAAAGTATTCTAACATCTGACCTAGCACTATCACATTTTCAAGGTAATTTGTGTCCTAATGATATGTTTTAAAAAACACAAACAAGCGGGAGTTGGGTGGTAGCGCAGCGGGTTAAGTTCACATGGCACAAAGCTCTAGGACAAGCAAAGATTCCAGTTCGAGCCCCTGGCTCTCCACTTGCAGGGGTGTTGAAGCAGGTCTGCAGTTGTCTATCTTTCTCTTCCCCTCCTCTCTCCATTTCTCTCTGTCCTATCCAACAATGACAACATCAAAAACAACAAGGGCAACAAAAGGGAATGAATTAATAAATAAATAAATTTTTTTAAAAAAAATTCTTTAAATAAAAAAAAGAAAACACAAACAAGCAAGTTTATAATGCATTGAATATAATCACTTGTTCACATTGTTAGTAGCCAAAGAGGGAGAGTAGGCTTTTAAAAATCAATATGCAAGTCTAAACCTAATGGATTATTCATTTGGAACTTGTTTGCTGAACTACGGAGTCACAGTCCCAATACAATTCTCAGCAGAGCTGGATTAAAAGAAAGACTCTGCTCTACCTACCTCCTACTTTGAGAAAAATATAAATGTCAGCAGGCGGGGGGGGGGGGGGGATTACTGTTGAGAAGCCATCCTTCTGGTAAGAAGTTATAATTCAAGACTGTTTTAGATCAAACCAAGTTCAGTCATAGGTATGAAAAACTATAGCTCTAAACTATATCCCTGGCTCATTTTTTCACTCTAAGTATATGATTAATAACCGTCGAGCATATAGGAGTATTCGAAGATCTAGGTATCCTGGGAGAGTAGCATCAGGGGTTGTAACAGACTAAGAGAAGTACTGGAAACATTAGGAACCAGCTGACGTATCCTTCAGAATGAAAGATCCAAGTTAGCAAGACAAGGAAACCTGAATGTTATTTTTATTCAACAAATTATTTTAGTGACAGCATTTCTTAGACCTTTCTGCCTTAGTAAAAAAAAAAAAAATGAATGTGGAGTGAAAGACTTAGTGGTAAAAGAAATTACTTTCTTTCCTATGGCAAAATGCACTGATGAAATACAGGAGGTTTCTGAGGCAGAGGCAGGCACCTGGCTGAACTAGACTTGACTGACAAAAGTGGCGGTAGATCACATCAAACCTCCAGTCATACCAGGATCTCTAGGACTGGCATTATTTGGGTCCTCCATGTGCCTCCTGCCTCAGTGGGACTCAGGGATTAAGGGAGCACTATATTTCCAAAGATAATAAAATGCAACAGTGATTCACTTTTGAACATCTACCTAGGGCAAGTAGAGATTTAGAGGATTGTAGAAATTTTGGGAGGGAAAAAGGGGAGTCTTATCAGTTTTGTCAGTGTTTCATTTTTTAAAATTTTTTATATTTATTTATTTATTTTCCCTTTTGTTGCCCTTGTTTTATTGTTGTAGTTATTGATGTCATCGTAGTTGGATAGGACAGAGAGAAATGGAGAGAGGAGGGGAAGACAGAGAGGGGGAGAGAAAGACAGACACCTGCAGATCTGCTTCACTGCCTGTGAAGCGACTCCCCTGCAGGTGGGGAGTCAGGGGCTCGAACCTGGATCTTTATGCTGGTCTTGCACTTCGAGTCACCTGCGCATAACCTGCTGCACTACTGCCTAACTCCCCAGTGTTTCCTCCTTATAAATAAAAAATAAATAGTAATAATAATAGAAAAAATTTGTAATAATAGAAAAAAATCCCTCTCACCTTGTTACCAGTCATCTCTATCAGGAATAACAAAATAGACTCCTTTATGAATATTGGGGCAGCTTGGAATGTTCCTACTCATGACCACAGATCTACAGGGATGCAGAGGTCACACAAACTCTTATGCTGAATATGGGCCTGAGACCAAACTAAATAGATGGGGTTTACAGTCAACAATATTTATACCCCTTTCCCATATTAAGGAGCTACTCTCTTCCCTGATGCAGATTTCTGTTCCTTTTCCAGCCATGACATCAGCTCCCCAAACAATAACTTGGATCCACCTGTATATCAGATTTCAGGCTCAGAAAAGAAAGAAAAAAAGATTAGTACAGCCACAGGCCCTTTGGAATATAACTAAAATATGCCTACTAGCTATCTGCAAAATGGAGTACCCCCCCAACTCTTCATCTGCACTATTCCAGCCTTTAAGTTCATGACTGATCAACAATTTGTTTGGATTTGTATGTTAACTCTCTTTTCAGCCACCAGGTTAAAGACGCTACCATAATGACAGCCAGACTTCCCTGGACAGATAACCCCACCAATGTGTCCTGGAGCTCTGATTCCCCAGAGCCCCACCCTACTAGGGAAAGTGAGAGGCAGGCTGGGAGTATGGATCAACCTGTCAATGCCCATATTCAGAGGAGAAGCAATTACAGAAGCCAGACCTTCCACCTTCTGCAACCCACAGTGACCTTGGGTCCATACTCCCAGAGGGTCAAATAGGAAAGTTATCAGAGGAGGGGATGGGATACGGAGTTCTGGTGGTGGGAATTGTATGGAGTTGTACCCATCTTATCCTATAGTTTTGTCAGTGTTTCCTTTTTATAAATAAATAAATAAATAAAATAATTATAATAATAGAAAAAAGAGAATGAAAACAGGAGGAAAGTTGTATACATAGAGTATATCATTATATTTGGTGTTTCTTTACTAAAGAAAGTAAATTAAATGCCAACATTTCATAGCTATTCAATCAGCTGAAGCACTATAGTTCTGATATATTTGTTAGTTTTCGTAGTGAAGACTGATTTCTATAAACCTAAATTTCAGATGGCATTTTTCTAAAGTCTATAATTTGAATTATGTCATTATAAATCAGAAGTTCATATATTCAGATGTTGCTGAACCACTAGCATATGTGTAATTCAAAATATACAGTAATCAGCTTTGATTTCTGCAGATAATGGAAAAATTTTTAAAAAATAAATGCTGACTCCAAATGGATTAAATATTTACAAATTATACTAGAAACTATCAAACACTTTGAAGAAAATATAGGTAGAACTCTCTTCCATATAAATTTGTACAACATATTCACTGATTTGAATCTAGTTGCAAGGAAAACAAAAGTAAAAATAAACCAATACAACTACATCAAACTGAAAAGCTTCTGTACACCAAAGGGAATCACCACCATAACAAAGAGACCCACCCACTCACAAAATGGGTGAAAATCCTTATTGTCATATATCAAACAGAGAACTAGTAACCAAAAATACATAATGAACTCACCTAACTCAACAATAAAAAGGCATACAATCCCATTGGAAAATAGATAGGGACAAAATCTTCGCCAAAGAAGAGATCCAAAGGTCCAACATATGTATGAAAAAGAAACTCTCAAAGCCACTGATGACCAGGGAAATAAACACAAATAAAAATAATGAGAGAGAGTCGGGTGGTAGTGCTGCGGATTAAGCACAGGTGGCACAAAGCACAAGGACCATCGTAAGGATCGACCTTCTCGTGCTGCATCCTGTGAGTACCCATTCATTGGGGAAACTGACGATCCTTCCTAGCCGACTGAATCCACATGGATCCCAGTCACTTTCAAAGCCAGCAACAAGCAGCTCCTGACAGCTTTCAACCTGACGCTGTTGACTGGCTACGGAAGAAGGGCAAACGCTAGAAGAAGAAGAAGGATCCCAGTTCTAGCCCTGGGCTCCCTACCTGCAGGGGAGTCGCTTCACAGGTGGTAAAGCAGGTCTGCAGGTGTCTATTTCTCTCCCCTTCTCTGTCTTCTCCTCCTCTCTCCATTTCTTTCTGTCCTATCCAACAATGACTACAACAATAAGACAACAAGGGCAACAAAAGGAAATAAATAAATAAGTAAGCATTAAAAAAATAATGACATACTACTTTACACTTCTGAGAATGTCACACATTAGAAAAAACTAAAACAACAACTGTTAGAGGGACTGTGGGGGGAATGGGACTCTCCTACATTACTGGTGGGAATGTAAGTTGGCCTGGCCCCTATGGGGAACAGTATGTAGTCTCATCAGAACTCTAGAAATGGGCCTATCTTATGTCCCAGCAATCCTTCTCTTAGGAATTTACCCTGGGAAAACAAAAACACCTATTCAAAAAGACATTGCATGGCAATGTTCATAGCAGCACAGTTTGTAATTGTCTAAACTTGGAAGAAACCCAGATTCCCAATGGCAGGTAAATAGCTAAGGAAGTTACAATGAATATACACAATGGAGGACTGACTATAAAGCTGTTAAAACTATGAGGTCCTCTTCTTTACAGTATCGTGGCCAGGACTGAAGGCATCCTGTTGAGTGAGACAAGCCAGAAAGCAAAAAACCAATACCAAATGATCTCACTTACAGGTGGAATTTAAGGACAATGAACAGGAAGGGAAAACGTAAGGAGAAAGTTGGACTGGGCAGGAGGAGGGAGAGGAATGAAGAGACATTAGGATCCTGTTGTGTCTCCTAGACACCAATCAAGGGGACATGAGAGGTTATTCCTATGTGTTAAAGGCTATATTGTAAACCACTAACCCCCCCCCCAATAAAATAAGACATACATAATTACAAAAGTTAAATTCATGCCTATTTAACATTTGTCTAATCAATGAAATTTGAACAATCAACACAACTGCAGCACCTAACAAGTAAGAAAAACCTTGAATCATATTCAGACAAGGCCAATTATTTCCCTAATTCTTTTCACAATAATGGAAAAAGACCTACTTAAAATGTCTCAGTGTGGGTCTTGTAGTAGTGCAAGGAAGGGCTTAAGCGCGCAGGGTGCAAAGCTCAAGGTCCTGTGTAAAGGATACCGGTTCCAGCCCCCTGGCTCCCCAATGTTGGAGGCAACAGGTCCTTGAAAGGCAAGACCCCTGGGCCTGTGAGCAAAAGGCTGGCAAAGTAGGCCTTCTGCGTGCCCCTGACCTTTCTCTTGGGATGATTAGAGAAAGATAAGAAAAAGACAAAGACTTTACAGACTCCTTGAGAAAATGATAAAGACTTTGCAGACAAACTCCCTGGGTAAAAATAACTAGCTATCCTTATGTACTTTCACGCCCATGACTGCACATACTTTCACTCCTACCGTACCTTGTTTATGCCTTGAGAAATTTACAAAGTTACTAGATGCATGCTGTAAGTATAAAAGACTGTGAGAAAAATAAATCTGGGCCTTCCCGATCCCATTTCACTGTCTTCTTTCTTTTCTCAGTCCTAGCGCCCTCTCCAGGTACTACTGTTCCAGGTCAGCCTGCTCCGACCAGACCCCACCTGCAGGGGCATTGCTTCACAGGCGGTGAAGCAGGTCTGCAGGTGTCTTTCTCTCCTCCTCTCTGCCTTCCCCTCCTCTCTCTATTTCTGCCTGTCCTAGCCAACAATAATGACATCAATACCAACCAACAATAATAATAACCACAACAAGCTTAAAGAACAAGGGCAACAAAAGGGGAAAAAATAGCCTCCAGGAGCAGTGGATTCGTGGTGCAGGCACTGAGCCCCAGCAATGACCCTGAAAACAAAACAAACAAAAAAAAAAGTCTCAGTGTTCATACCAGAATCTTGCTAAGTAAAAATTTAATTTCTATTTTTTCACTACTCAGAAAAAATTAAATACTAAAATAAATTATAACTGGTATGGGATGATAGTTGATGAACCTTTTCCCAATCTCAATCTCAGTGCCAGGAATCTGAGGTCCAGGTGTCAGCTGTTGCCGACTTGAGCCTCCATGCAGAAATTCCTGAATATAATGAGCATAAAAATACTTACTCGAGGGCCCAGCAGACATTCCATAAGTACTGGTTTCTCTTGCCATTTTTCTTCCAACATTACTAACTCACCTGGTTGTAATTAAATCTTATTCCCTCAAGCCTTTGGACCTGAAGTGAAATATGAACAAATTTTGCTGCCTCAAAATATGCAGAAGGAAGACAAGCTAACTCAGGCTCTTGAGTGCCCTTTGCTTCCCAAAAAAAAAAAAATGAGTACAAACTCTCTAAATGTTTCCTTAGATCCAACACCACTTTAAATAATGGTAACCATCATGGTGCTATCTATATAGATGTATGTTCCCTTATCTTACAACCCCATGTTACCCTTGCAGACATACACAGAACATTGCTAGGGATCCAGATACCTTCATTTGTACAGAAAATATTTACTCCCAAATACCATCAAGGATCATGCCAGAAAGCGGGTAGTGTGAAAAATGGCCCTAGCTCTAGTGCAAATGCATTTGTCATTAATTTTGGCTATAATAATAAAGAGAAAATATGTTCTCCATAACACCACCCCCAGCTTGATAATCCTGTTAGTTACTTTTCCTATTACATTAATTCTCTTCTATAATAGCTGATTGATGAAAATTCTTTATATGCACTCCTTACAAGAATCGACTTATATATCACTAGGACATTGGTAAAGGACTTTCATCACTTGCTTAAATAAAAATATTAGTAAAAAAACCACAGCATTTTATTGTTATGGAAGAGTCCCTAAATATGTTCCCACTGAATCCTCTAGTTGTTTCTATAATATTTCTTACATCTCATTTACAATATCTCATTCAGTCACCAAATACTATTTAATGTCTATTACATATGAGATGTTATGTCTACCAGGTGCTGAAAATATGGAGTAAATATATGAGATGTAGTCACTGCTGTCATGGGAGCTAAGTTCCAGTGATGAAGACTAGAACTACACAAGCTAAAGTCTCTAAACAATGAAAACAATGTATATATAGTCATTTTTCACTAGTATATGTTTTGGCCAATTGTATACAGTCTTTTCTTCTAAAGGTTACCAAGGGGTGACAATAATGGTGTTGGAATAGATTAGGAGACACATCTTACTTATTTTCTTTTGTGTAGTGATTTGAGTAGATAGAGTAAGTAAAATGAAGTGAAGTAGAAGTTATGAGTGGAGTGTGTCTTGGCCTAAGTAGTAAATATTGAATTAGACCTATGGTAGTATCTGCAACTCAGTAGCTGAAAAGCATAAAGCATAATATAAAACAGAGCAAATTGTTTATTAATCAGGAACCTAAAGGTAAGAGTATAACAGATAAGATCTGAGGTCTTCACGTTGGACAGGAAGCTGTTTTAAGGAAGTTAAAGAGCAAGAGGTAATCTAGTAAAGAACTAGAGGAAGAACATTTCAGACAGTGACACTGGCTCATGAGTTCTGCGAAAGAAAACACTGTGGAACTAAACTATTTATTGTCTTGAGCAAGGCAGGCTATAGGATTTATATAGGATCACATTTCTGTTTCTCTGAGGAACTTTTCTGTCAGTCCTGTTGTACCATACAGTGCCCCTTAATTCACAACTCATATACACACACTGTCAGAAGATGCCCTACAGTGCAAAGAACATTAAGACACCCAAGTGTTGTGTTCCACATGGGTATAAACTTGTTATGCATTGCCTGATTTATTCATATCTGCTGAAAAAAATTTTTTAAAAAGCCACAGTGCATAACTAAACATGGTGAGCTTCATCTGTGATCTGCAAAACAAAGGCACACTCAGAGAATACCTTCAAGTGAGATCAACAGTTCATTTTGTCATATTTCACTACAAACATTTTGTCTATTCTGCATATTGTAATCTGTTAATACAGATTACATTTGATGAGTCTTATGAAAACAAAATTGAAAGCCATAGCTTCTAAACTATTCTAAGATCATTAGTTGAATCCAACTTTCCTGAATATGGAAGAGATATGGACATATGACACCGAGTTTCTCTGGGCTACCTTCTGTTTCCTCATTTATTAAACTGGAGTATTTTATGTCTTGGCTTTCCAACTCACTTTGGCTTCAAAAATTGCAACCAGTTATCTAATTAGCCAATAAAATATTTAATTAACTATTCTTGATCTCCTTAGTTTACATAAAACAAGAGATCTTAACATTAAAATGCAGAAGGAGCTGGGGAGTAGCACAGCAGGTTAAGTGCAAATGGCTCAAATTAAAAGGGCCAGAGTAAGGATCTTGGTTCAAGCCCCAGGCTCACTGCCTGCAGGGGGTCGCTTCACAAGCCATGAAGCAGGTCTGCAAGTGTCTATTTTTCTCTCCTCCTGTCTTCCCCTCTTCTCTCAATTTCTCTCTGTCCTATCCAAAAACAACAACAGCTATGACAACAGTAACAACTACAACAAGCACAACAAGGGCAACAAAATAGGAAAAATGGCCTCCAGGAACAGTGGATGCATAGTGCAGGCACCAAGCCCCAGTGATAAACCTGGAGGCAAAAATAAATAAATAAATACAATGCAGAGATTGTTAAATGCATGAAAGCTAGTTCAGGAGTCAGGCAATGGATCACCTATTAGAGCACATACTACCCTGCACAATATTCAATCTTCTTGTCCCCACCTATGCAGGGAAGCTTTACAGGTAAGGCAGTCTTGCAGGTGTCTCTCTTTCTCTGTGTCCCTCTCTTTCTCTGACACCCCCTCTGTTGTTGAGGTGGTCTGGTGTCGGGCTGCACCGCGGAGAAGAGAGCGGACGTCCAGAGCAAAGGGGTACACAAATCTTTATTATAGGATGGGGGGGGTTTGGTTCAGACCACGTGGAGCCAGCCGGCAATGGCCGACCACGGGGGGAGAGCAGGGAGCGAGACCTCAGAGAGGGAGAGCTGAGAGCCCAGAGAGGGGGGGGGTGAGGGGGCTTTTTATTGGGCGACAACCAGGGGTGACGTGTAGGGCCAGGATTGGTTGAAGGGGAAAATGCTAGGGTTTCGCGCGGCGTAGTGAAACCTGGGGGTGGAGACTGCATCAGAATAACTCCTCAGCAACATATCCTCATATCCCTTTATATATAAATGGACACATTAAAGAAAAATGGAATGGAGCAGGCTTAAATGTTTTAGAGGAATGCCATGCTCAGGTGGGAAGATGTAGGACTTTCTGTGGAGGAGGGAAGGCTTAAATGGCTGCGAACCTTGTGAGATTTATGTGTCCTCCTGTGCTCAACCCCTCTTTAGAGAGAGAGACTTACCTGGAGAGACTCATCTCATAGGTTTAAGCACAGCCTGCTCAACCATCTCTTCACAATATCTCTACATCTTTTCTATCTTTCTATCTAGTAATTGCATAAGATGTACAAAGTCTGTAAAAGACTATCATGGGGCAGAAACCTTTTGGGCATAAGCCTAAATGATATAACAAAATAGGAAGGGACAAGTAGGGGAGTAGTAAAAGCCAGTGTGGTGTGAAGGGAAGGATTGGTGTGTAAAGGAACATTCCCTGCTTGGGTGGGGAAAGGGGAAAGGGTACATAATGAGGGGGAGGCGGGAGGCATGACCCACCAAACAGAGGGGCTATTTGGTATTGTATAGTCCTCAAGGCAACAGTCTATAAAGTCTATGAATTACTCAGGATCAGTCTATGAAAAACCAGCAGCGTGAAGGGAAATAAGCTGCTTCAAAATTGTGTAAAATGTATATAGGGTATGTCAGAAAGTCCGATACAAGTCTCAGTCCGAAGTAGATGGCTAGGGGAAGAATTGGCAGGGGATGCAACGCTGCATGAGGGAGGTCAGCTGCTGGAATGTTGCTTTTCTGTAGATAGCCAGCTGGAACTGCCAACACATGACAAGCAGGTCAGAAGCAGGAACGGTAACCAGGCATGAAGAAAGTTCTGTCCTTGGAGTCTGTGTATCAGGTTCTTCAGATCGCGTTAAGTGACATCTAGGGTTTCGGGGGGTGTGCCACGGTAGTCGTGCCATCTAGTGGGTGACGTCAGGGTGTGCAGAGGTTCAGATGGTTTTTCTGGGATTCCTGTGAAAGAAACACAAACAATCTGCTTCTCGTGGTTAATTTGAACTTGTAACAAGTTATAGGTTTGTTATAGTTGATACCTCTATGATTATAATTGGTTTAGAATCTCTTTATGATTTTATTTAAAGGTCATCTAATGTGACCTCCTGTAGCAGCCTCTACCGCAGGATCTTGAGACCAATTTTAGCTAAAATATGTATTTTAAACAGACTCAAATAGCTTAGAGAGTTAACGTATATTCGTGACAATGATTTTAACGTTTACAGTGCCAGATTGATTCCAGATCTGTTGTGGATTAATTTCCACAAGATAGTTTACAGGGCACCTTTGGGGGCCCTTCAAAGGTGTCCTGTATATAAAATTTATATAGTTTAGTTTTGGGAATGAATAGTCACGTTGAACATTTAGACTTTTACCTAAATAGTAAGTTACCTTAACAAATTAATTTTTACCTTGTCTGGTAAAAGTGTAGCTGTAGGGTTACACTTTTGACCATTAAGTTAGTGTTACCAAACTTGAGACACACCCATAAACATTTAGTTATAACAAACTGGAGGAAAAAGAACTTTTGTTATAAAAACACATTATTTAAAAACAAATTTAAATCTGTCATTAGTCACACAGTTTAAGACCAAACACTTACATATAAACCAAAACTATATATAAAATTCAAAAGAGGGAGAAAGAAAAAAAAATTTTTGGAATGTTTCTGGATGTCTCCAGAAACTTTGGCTGCATCCAGCATTTTTATATAAAGCCAATTACCTTTTAGAGTACTCCAAGCACATGGGTCATGCAAAAAAAAAATTTTTTTTTGTCATTCAACACACTCACTCACAAAAACAACTGGCCTGTTATAGCATAAGACATACAGGGAAAGGGTAGGAGAGAGGTCTCTGTGAGCCAGATTTTGTAGGTTCTGCCATGTCGTATTACGGGTCCTGGAATGTATCCTGAATCTGGTCCTCTTGTAGTATTTCTTGTTCTTCAGGAATAACAGCGCCATCCTGCGGGTATTGTCAGACATGGCAGGCAGGAACCCAGACAGAGCCGAGTTATTGTAAATATTAAAGAGATTTAATGTAGTTAAGGCTTTTGCTAGCTGGATATTGGGGGGATATGTTCCTCCTTTATCTTTATTTAGTTGAGCCTTCAGAGTTTGATGGGCCCTCTTGACAATGCCTTGTCCCTGTGGATTGTAGGGAATGCCTGTGGTATGAGTAATATTCCAGAGGGAACAAAAATCTTTAAATTGTTTGCTTGTAAACATAGGTGCATTGTCTGTTTTCAAAAATAATGGGACCCCCATAACAGCAAAACAAGAGAGCATATGGCTTACAAGTTTTTAGCACTTTCTCCTGTCTGAGCTGTAGCCCACATAAATTTGGAAAAGGTATCAATTGAGACAAACACATATTTTTGTTTGCCAAATTTTGGTATGTGGGTGACATCAATTTGCCAAATAGCATTAGCTTTTAAACCTTGGGGGTTAACCCCAAGGGTCTGGATAGCAGGTGTCTTTATGAGACTTGCACAAGAAGAGCATGTTGCAAGGAAATGTTTTAACTGTGGTACAGGAACATCAGGGAATCGAGCTCGAAGGCCTTTAAGATTAACATGGGTTAGAGAATGAAAATTAGCAGGATCAGAGACAGAGACTGGGAAAGTTCCTGTGGAGGCAAGACGGTCAACTGCGGCATTCCCTTCAGACAGGGAACCAGGAAGAGGGCTGTGGGAACGAAGGTGTTGAATATACAGTGGTTGGGTTCGAGAACAGAGCATAGAGGAGATTTGAATCAAGAGAGGGGAAAGTGGGTTGTCATCAATTTTCACATAAGAACGAGCAAGCCATGGAAGTAAGTTAACAGTATACACACTGTCAGAAAAAAGGTTGAAGGATTCTGGTACAGCTTTTAGTGCAAGAAAAACAGCATAAAGTTCTTTGTACTGAGGGGAATTATCAGGAAGCTCAGTAAAGTTAGGTTTAGGAGATTGTTTGTCTGGGTAATATATAAAGGCAGCAGCTCCCCTTTTTCTGCCATCAGTAAAGATTGTAGGAGCAGAGGGAATGGGATCCCGAGAGAAAAGTTTAGGTGCTAGTAGAGGCAGAAGAGGTAAAGAAACTATCAATTTATTAGAATGAAAATTGTTATCTATTTGTCCTGGAAACCCCACGAAGCTTATGGCAAAGCGGGAATGATGGCGTATAAGCCACTCTGTATCTGTGAGAGAAAAGGGCAGAATGATTAAATCCGGTTCTTTCCCTAAGACCTGCACAGACCTATTTCTCCCTTGGGGAACCATGAATGCTAACGCGTCTATCTCAGTGAGGAGTCTTGGAGCTCCTCCTACTGGCGTGTGAAGCCATTCGAGAACCCTATGGTCTTGCCACAGTACCCCTACTACTGTGGGGGTGGAGTTGAAGATTAGAAGGTTTACCGGAGAGGAGGGGGAGAATCGAACAAGGTGCATGTCCTGGAGGGCCTGGTTAACCCTTTCCAGTGCCAAGGAGGCCTCAGGAGTTAACTTACATTTTGAAGAGGGCTGTTTGTTTCCTTTCAACAGGTCAAACAGTGGTTGGAGGCAGCTTGTGGGCAGATAGAGATACTGCCTAAGCCAATTTAAATTTCCAAGAAAACTTTGTAAAGAAGCAAGAGTAAGGTTAGAAGGGAAGGTAACATTAGGTTTTAAGGGACGAATTTGCGTTAGAGAAATCTCTGAACCTAGGTAGAATATTGGAGGGATTAGCTGTATCTTCTCAGGGGCTACATTAAGGTCACTTTTCTTTAATGCAGGAATGAGAAAATCACGTAAGGCATAGAGATCTGTATCTGATTTTCCCCATATTAAAATTTCATTTGTATAATGAAAAATATTAAGGCCCTTATGAATATATGGGACAAGGGAAGATTTAACAGCCTCCTGACAAATTGTAGGTCTATTGGCCATACCCTGGGGCAGCACCACCCATTCAAATCTATCAGCAGGGCTGGCGTTATTAATAGACGGAACAGAGAAGGCAAAACGTTTACAATCTCGCAGATGCAAGGGGATAGAGAAAAAACAATCTTGTATATCAATAGCTATGATTGGAATTCCCGTGGGAATTGCAGAAGCAAGAGGCAAACCCCTTTGGGGGGAGCCCCAGACCTGCATGGTTTTATTTACTGCACGGAGATCTTGAAGGAGGCGCCATTTTCCCGAGCGCTTTTTAATCACAAAGATAGGAGTATTCCATGGGCTTCAAGAATGACGAATGTGTCCCAAGGACAACGGCTCTTGGACTAGCTCTTTTAAAATTTTTAGCTTATCCCTAGGTAAAGGCCACTGTTCCACCCAGACAGGCTCATTAGAAATCCAGCTTAAGCGGGGTGTTTGGCTACGAACAGTGGCATTTAGTATTGGGGGTGCTGAATAGGCCTGGTATCACGGGAATGAGTTTTACGCTCTGCAGAGGCATCTGTGGATATCCTAACATCAAGACATTCCAGAAGATCCCTGCCCAGTAAGTTGGTGCTAATATTAGCTACCAAAGGGCGGAAGTGTCTGGTAGAACCTTCTGGGTCTTCCCACATGAGCGAGTCTCGTGTGCAAAATGCTCTGGTCATCCCTCCTATTCCATGTAAACTGGGTCCAGGGATAAGTTCCCAATCATGGGGAACCTCTTCTTGCCTTAAAATCGTCTTTTCTGCCCCCGTGTCAATCAAAAATTTAAAAGAAATATTGCCAATCTTTACTGTCATAGAAGGGTGGCCCCGTTCTAAAACAGGAGTGGTCCACAAAATCTCAGGCCCCGAATTTGTACCATTCAGGGGCGAACCATCTTTATGAAATTGGGACCAACATTCTCTCTTGCAATGAAACCCCTACGACATTTTGGAAAAACAGTACGTGGTCTCTGGCTCCCTGACTGAAAGCGGGGTTGCTCTGGCTGGAGGCGTGGTTGCAACTTATCAGGACATTGGTTACGCCAATGTCCTTGGCGACCACACTGAAAGCAGGCCCCGTTTTGCTTACGTGGGGCAACTGCATAGACCTGTGTCATAGCGGGTGCCCCATAATTGCCTGATGTAAGTTCCTGTGTCACTAGAATCCAATTATCTGGGTGTAGGTGTTTAAGATTAAGGCATACCTGACGGAATTGTGGTGTCATGCCTTCCCAGACAATAGAGCGCAGGAGTAGTTTGCAGACATCAGGATTATAAACCTTTCTCTCTAAGCTTCTCTTCACCCTTGAGATGAAGCTCGCCAATGATTCATCAGAGCCTTGGTGAAAAGAGTTAATGGGAGCTGACGGATCTACATCAGGTGTGGTCACCCTTTCCCATGCTTGTGTTGCACAGATGCGTACCTGTTCAAAATAACCGGTTGGAAACCTGGCTTCTGCCTGCTGAGCTCCAGATTCATAAGCTCCTGCTCCAAACAAAGCATCAGAATTCCATTCTACCTGTTTGTTACTATTTTCCTGTGATTGTCTAGAGCACTCATCGCGGAAGCATGCCTGCCACTGAAGATAGAGTGGGTCTGGGAGTGCAGCACAAGCCAGATCTTTCCAGTCTTGTGGTGTATTTAAATGCTGGTAAAAACTCCTCAAGATGGACTTGGTCCATGGAGAATGCATTCCGTCCTCCCTGACTTCTTGTCTGAGTGTTCCAAATTCTTTAGAGGAATATGGCTACGAGGAATATGGCTGCCACGGCTGAGGGTTTTGTTTAGAAGGGGCCAAGTTTACCGGGAATGTGTGGATTTGGTCCAATGGCGCGGGAGAGGGAGCTACAGAAGTGGAAAGTGCCGTAGAAACTGCTGTAGTGGCTGCAGGGGAGACTAAACGCATATCTACAGGGACGGAGCTCCCGGGGTGGACTGCACATGGTTTAAAATCCTTAAATGCTGAAAAAATATCCTTTAGCTCTCGTATCTCAGCCACTAGGTCCCTTAATGGTGACGTATCAGCAGGGGGCGGGGTCAGGGACGAGGAAGCCTCAGGCAGAGCTGAAACCGCGGTGGCAGGGGCAGGGGGGGGGGGTTCAGGGACACGGAAGCTACAGGCAGAGCTGAAACCAGGGCGGCAGGGGCAGGGGTGGGGTTCAGGAACGCAGAAGCTGCAGGCAGAGCTGAAACTGGGGAGGCAGGGGCCAGGGGCGGGGTCAGGGACGCAGAAACCTCAGGCGGAGCTGAAACCGGGGTGGAAGGGGGCGGGGTCAGAGGAGGAGTGTCCGAACACGTGTGCGTGTCTGTGGGAACGGAATTCTTGGGTTTAGCCGCTGATCGCTTAGGACGTCTAAGTCTTAAGCACATGTGATTTAACTCTCTTACCTCAGCCTCAAGGTCACTTATCCTTATGGCATACCACGTTTTACATATCTTGAAAGTGGCGACCACAGTTAAAAAAATCCAAGGGGTAGCGAAACTTAAATCGTTTATGACAGTGCGAATCTGTCCCAGGTCAAGAGATAATGACTGGGACACCTCCTCATAAAACGAGAAATTTCCCATGGTGGAGGGAAACACAGGGCCACAGAAGTGGGCGGATGCCACTTACCTGTGTCAGGGCGGTTTCGGAGACCTCAGGCTGGGCGTGGTGTGGGTACGGAACACGATGGGCGCCAGATGTTGTTGAGGTGGTCTGGTATCGGGCTGCACCGCGGAGAAGAGAGCGGATGTCCAGAGCAAAGGGGTACACAAATCTTTATTATAGGATGGGGGGGTTTTGGTTCGGACCACGTGGAGCCAGCCAGCAATGGCCGACCACGGGGGGAGAGCAGGGAGCGAGACCTCAGAGAGGGAGAGCTGAGAGCCCGGGGGGGGGGGGTGAGGGGGCTTTTTATTGGGTGACAACCAGGGGTGACGTGTAGGGCCAGGATTGGTTGAAGGGGGCAATGCTAGGGTTTCGCGCGGTGTAGTGAAACCTGGGGGCGGAGACTGCATCAGAATAACTCCTCAGCAACACCCCTCACCCCTATCAAAAGAACAGAAAGGAAGGAAAAAAAGTAGAAAAAACAAAATGGCCATTGGAAATGGTAGAGCCTCAGTGATAACCTCTGGTGAGGAAAAAAAAAAAACTTAGTTCAATCAGAAAACAAATATTTTGAATATTGATTTAAGTAATCTGCTGCTTTTGGTGGGAACAAATGAGACAATTTATTCAGCTTTCCAACTATTCAAAATACTAAATACATAAAAAGTATGCATTAATTCAAATAATAAATCAGAAGTTATAATATAGTCTCTTATTATGACCCTCAACTTTTTTCTTTTAGCCAGCAGTATTATTGTTGGTGCTTAGTGCCAGCAGCCTTTTTTTTTCTTTCTTCCCTTCTTTTATTTGATTGAGACAGAGACCAATAAAAAGGGGGGTGACAATAGCAGGAGAGAGAGAGACACCTGTAGCACTGCTTCCCCACCTGTAAAGCTTGCCCCCCCCATAGGTGGGGACCAGAGGCTTGACCCTGGGTCCTTGTGCATGCAAATATGGCCACTATACTTTATGGACTACCACCAAGCCCCAAGACCTTCAACTTTTAACAGAATGCATCTCCTTTCCACTGTCTCACTCCTCTGGAATGGAGGAGGGGGGAAGGGACATAATGTGTGCATGATGTGGCACTGAGAAAAAAAGAGGAGAAAATTTTAAAGACTAAAAAAGCTGAAATAAAAAAAAATAGCAGAACTGATGCAGATAACTTTAAACAACAAATGATCATCTTTCAAACTAAACAAGTGTTATCTCTAAAATCATGATTAGTTTTACCCACATACATCACTGTATCATGATTTCAGAAATATACAGAATCAGCTACACATTTAAAGCATTCATACATATCTTTGTACAGATTTTACCAGTGGGGTCCGGGTGGTAGAGCAGTGAGTTAAGCACACAGGGTTTGAAGCATAAGGACCAGCACAAGGATCCCAGTTCGAGCCCTCGACTCCCCACCTGCAGAGTGGTCACTTCCCAGGAGGTGAAGCTGGTCAGCAGATGTTTGTCTCTCCCGCTCTGCCTCCCCCTCCTCTCTCGATTTCTCTCTGTCCTGCCTGACAATAACAGCAACAACAACAATAACAGCAATGGCAAAAAAAAATGGCCTCTAGGAACAGTGGATTCATAACCCTGGAGGTAAAAAAAAATGCAATTTTACCAGTGGACACATTATATTCCAACAAAACATATGAGATACACCCATAAAACTAAGATGAGGAAACTTTTATCTGCCAACAGCCACTTGGATACTTAAACATCATTCATAGGTCATAAAAATTCATCAATCTAAATATTAGCACTATCCCCACCTGTCAGCTTGCTTTCTCCATATCTCATCCTCCCCCTCTCAATTTCTCTCTGTCTCTATCCAATAAATAGATATAAATATGAATTTTAAGGTGAATGAATGATAACAAAATATTTAACACTTTGTATTGCCAAGTTTCAGTCATCATGGTAGGGTCACACCAAATGTTTTCATGGACATTATATGGCCTACAGGCCAGACATTCTCCATCCCTGCCTTAAAGGAAATTTTCATTATTACAGCAGCCTTAGCACTCCAGAATATATACTCATATTGCTGTAGGCATTGTCTTGGTCAAATTTATTTACCTGTTTTGGCTAGTTCATTTCCACAATTCAATTTTCAAACAGAAGTGTGAAATTAAAAGCAACCAGTTACATTCAAGTTTACAAAGTAATAAAAAAATAATAAGATAAGGCCATAAACATAAAAGAGCTGTCAGTTTATAATTATTTTTCAGAGCAATACAAGACTCACTTTAACATATTTGTATTTAATAAAGAAAATTAATTCAGCAATCTCCACGTGCTTATTAAAATTTTGGTCTGGGACTCCATTGTACTTCTAAAGATGAGAGTAGTGAGCTATTGAGGAAAAAGTTTGGAAGACTGATGTCCAGAAGGTAAGAAAGTGGTCATATCGTGGTCTGGGAGATGGTGCAGTGGATAAAGCATCAGACTCTCAAGCATGGTATCCTGAATTCAATCCCTGGCAGTACATGTACCAGAGTGATGTCTGGTTCTTTCTCTCTCTCCTCCTGTATTTCTCATTAATAAATAAATACAATTTAAAAAAAAGAAAAAGAAAAAGAAAGTGGCCATAACTCAGAAGAACTATAAAAAGGACACCTCCCACTTTCTGCAGCCCATAATGATCCTGCATCTGTCCATATTCCCAGAGGGATAAAGAATAAGAAAGCCTTCAATGGAGGGGATGGGATGAGTAACTCTGGTGGTGGGAGTTGTGTGGGATTGTACCAACAGATTTGTAGATCATAATTAAACCAATAATAAAAAAGGACACCATTTTTGTGGGTCAGAAAATGAGCAATAAATTTAAAGTGTAAAATAAATTCCTCCAGTTCTACCTCAAGTAAGGCTACCATCCTTACCATGCCAAGTAGTCCTACACTGATCTAGGATGAAGTGACATTTAGAGGTGCTCAAGGCCCCTTTTTTTATTTCATAGTCTCTGCTTCCCAGAGAAATGAGATCATGGCACCCTCCAATGTAAGAATTGGACTTTCTTTTTCTTTAAAAAATTTTTTTATTATCTTTATTTATTTTTTGGATAGATAGAGACAGTCAGAAGTCGAGAGAGAAGGGAGGGATAGAGAGGGCGAGAAACAAAGAGACACCGGCAGCACTGTTTCAGCACTTTTGAAGCTTTCCCCCTGCAGATGGGAAGTGGGGGCTTGAACCTGGGTCCTTGCACATTGTAACATGTGTGATCAACCAGGTGTGCCACCACTCGGCCCCCAGTTTTGTCTTTCTAAGACCATTTTACTAAGTTGTTTCTTTTGCTTGTTCACACACACACAAAAGACCAACCCATAATATTTACTTACTCTAAGGTTCTTACTGTACAGCAAACCCTAACAGGGGGACTTTTCAAAGTTAACCCAATTACCAAATAATGTGATGATAACATTAACTATCCATTGTCTTTTTGAACCCTAAGACAGCAGGAACCTCACATCTCCACTATAGAGCTTCTACTTCCCCCAGTCCTGGAACCCTTGGATAGGGCCCAGTTTCCCATATGCCTCTCCCAATCCATATCAAATAATATTGCATCTGCCGATCACAACCTAATCAACGCAACCATTGCCACCTCAACATGCTTCACATCAGACTGTGTCCAGAGACTTCACGTGTGGAATGACAACCCTTCAACTTCATTACTCAGGTGAGACCTTTCTTTCATAGTATACTCTAATTCCATCTCAGGTGGTTCACTTTCTAACAAAGTCCCAAAACCTAGATATACAGCAGTTTCTGTGAGAGAGAGCATATGTTCACACGTATTCATAAACTACTGTAAAATATATACCTGAAAGCAGAAGTACACTAGAGTTTGCAGTGAGTACCTCCCTAACACTTCCTCTCCACTATTCCAAGCTTTGGGTCCATGATTGCGCAACAATTTGTTTGGCTTTGTATGTTAACTCTCTTTTCAGTCACCAGGTTCCAGATGTCATCAGGATGCCAGCCAGGCTTCCCTGGATTGAAGACCCCACCAATGTGTCCTGGAGCTCAACTTCCCCAGAGACACACACTACTAGGGAAAGAGAGAATCAGACTGGGAGTATGGACCGACCAGTCAACGCCCATGTTCAGCGGGGAAGCAATTATAGAAGCCAGACCTTCCACCTTCTGCCACACACAATGAATGACCCTGGGTCCATGCTCCCAGAGGGATAGAGAGTGGGAAAGCTATCAGGGGAGGGGGTGGGATATGGAGATTGGGTGGTGGGAATTGTGTGGAGTTGTACCCCTCCTACCCTATGGTTTTGTTGATTTATCCTTTCTTAAATAAATAAAAATAAATAAATTTAAAAAAATAAAATAAGGTTTTAATTTGACTCCCACCTGCACTTAACCTCTTGTGAAATTACATATAAATGAGCATGTTTGCTTTTTGTTGGAATCATTGCATTATAGATGTAAAAGACCTTTGCAAATATTTATTTAAAATTAAACAAACCTTTGCATGAACTATGAAAAGACAAATCATTCATAGTCTATAAGTAAAGAAGGACTTTTAAATAAACATGTATCTTGTCATATCAGTTCACAAATACTTTATTTAGGAAATCATATAAAGTAACCATGAATTATTAGGTTTGAATTTTCCCCCAATCAATTCTATACTTAGAAACTAAGCTCACCAATCATTTCCACTAAACACAGTACTTCTGGTACCATTTATCAGAGTAACGTGTCACTTGAATCGATACATGGATGTAAAGAGCTTTGCAAGCCTCTCCACCCACCATAATTACTCTAAAAGAAATACTACAGAACCACACTTTTATTCTTTATCTTGGATATGAATAGAAGGTCTAGTGAAAGTTTATGGCCATGTCATCATAGGATGAATTTAATCTACTCACTATGATTACTAATATAGCCTCCAACTGCATGCACTGCAAGTTAATTGTGCTAGACTTCTTACCCAACAGATGCATTAAACTAAATAACTGATAACCCATGAGTATACTTTTTTAAAATAATGTTTTATATTTATTTATTTTTCCCTTTTGTTGCCCTTGTTTTTTATTTTTGTTGTAGTTATTATTGCTGTTGTTTGATGTTGTCGTTGTTAGGACAGAGAGAAATGGAGAGAGGAGGGGAAGACAGAGAGGGGGAAAGACAGACACCTGCAGACCTTCTTTACTGCTTGTGAAGGGACTTCCCAGCAGGTGGGGAACAGGGGTTCCAACCAGGATCCTTAAGCAGGTCCTTGCCTTTGCACTACATGTGCTTAACCTGCTGCGCTACCGCCTGACTAACCGTGAGTATATTTTTAAGGAAAAATTTTGTCCTTTTGTCCAGGAGGATTAATTTAATTATATCTGCTTTCATTCTTGCTTTCTACACACAGCACATCTGTGAACATCACAGAAGTACTTGGGATATTAGGAAGATCATTTCTGCCTAGTCCACTCTGACTCCCAAGTGCTGCCACTCTAAATTGCTAAGGGAATCCAGGATGCCTCAGAGCTGAGAGTACACAAATTAGACAATTCTGACTGCTGTTACCAAACCAAATCAAAACAAAACAAAAAAATAGGGTTTTCTAGCTGGGATGGGGTGGGGGGGATTTTAGAGAGTTTGAACCTGCATTTGAGGTAGGAGATTTAAAGATAAAAGACCAAAGTTTAAAATATGAGATATTCCCATAAAAAGATGTTCCATGTCTGAATTTCAAAGACAGATACTTTTTATTGTTTTTTAAATTTAATTTAATTTATTTCTTTAATTTTTTCCCTTTTGTTGCCCTTGTTGCTTATCATGGTTGTTGTTATTATTGTTTTCATTATTGTTGGATAGGACATAGAGAAATAGAGAGAGAAGGAGAAGACAGAGAGGGGGAGAGAAAGACAGACACCTGCAGACCTGCTTCACTGCTTGTGAAGAGAACCCCCAGCAGGTGGGGAGCCAGGGGCTCAAACCCAGATCCTTGCACCCATTCATGCACTTTCTGCCATGTGCACTTAACCCGCTGTGCCAACCCCCAGCTCCCCATTCCTTGCTTTTTTATGAGTACATTTTCTTATATAGGAAAAGGATCCCCAATTACAATTAAGTTTGCAGTGGGCATAAATTAACCATTTTAGATTCAAGTAGCATCACACCCAATAGAGTATACAGATTACTATCTGTGCAGGCACACAGATTTAAGTCCTTAGTCCTCTCCTACAGAGAGGAACTTCACAAGCAGTATCTCTTTCTGTTTCTCTCTCCATTCTTCTCTCTCTCTCTCTCTCTCTCTCTCTCTCTTTCTCTGTCCCTCAGTCAAAAGAAAAAAAATGTCCACTGAGAAAGGTGGAGTTGTTTAGCATGCATGAAGACCCAGGGCTGACCTTGGCAGCAAATAAATAAATAAATGAAATTATTTTAAAAAATTAAAAATAAAAAAATTACCATTTTCCCTACAGATGGGAATTATTAGCAATGCTTTGACCTTAGAACTTTCTGAGTGGGTTGAGAATTGATAATATCTTCTTAATCCCCTTTAACTTGGTGGCATCACTAACTTATCACTCCTACATAAACATGCAGTAGAAATTCAGTGGTTCTGGCTGATAAAACTCAAATCTCCATGTGGACTGAGGTGCTTCACCAGGGAAGCACAAGCTTAAGCAGCTGGGATGTTCTCTTCCGAGGCCGCTGTCGATATAAGCAGAAATAAATCTTTGAAGTGACTGAAGTCACTAGAGGTGTTACTATGACATGGTCCTTCTCACTAGTCACAGACTCTGTACACAAATATTTCCAGTTAATAATCAATATTTATCCAGACTCGTTGGCTAGTAACTGTTTCTTCTGATTGACATTTAATAAATGAATTGCTATGTGTGATTTTATTATCAGAAAATATTTAAAAATATAATTTGATAAAGATATTTATTTTCTCTTAATCACTTCAAAGATGACATTAATTTATTTAGCAGTTATGGCTCCAAAGCAGATCAAAGACATAAACTAGTATCCTGATGAATTATGTGCATATAAAACAAGAAAATTCTCATTTTTTAATATGGAAAGCACTAGGAACAGATTCACATTTGTTTCCATGATCATGGTTATGCTACTGTTGTCATTTCTACTCCAAATGAAAGTGCTAAGAAAGGAGAAATGACAAAATTAAAAAATGTGAACAATTCGTAAGGCGTAAGAAAATATTATAGACCACAAAAATGGTGTGTTTTCCCATTTGTGAGATGCAGGTTGGTTCAAGCCTGGCTCCCACTGCATTGGAGGAAGCACTGGTATGGTGACATCTTTCCTTCTCTCCCTCTCTCTCTCTCTCTCTCTCTCTCTCTCTCTCTCGCTCTCTTTGTATAAAGTAGAAGCCTTAGAAATGACAAAAATAATGTTAAGGATTTTGTTCTTGTCAAGAGTTATTTTTTAAAAGTTATTGTAAAAGCACAGGATATGCATTTCTAAGGTTCCAAATGTCCCAGTTGAGCTATGATCTGATCTTTCTTTCTCTTCCATAAAAATGAAAAAGTTGGTGGGGGGGGGGGAGATAACTGAGAGAAGTGGTCAACACTTTCTAACTCCTCTTTCTTTTTTTAAATTTTTATTTATAAAAAGGAAACACTGACAAAAATCATAGGATAAGAGGGGAACAACTCCACACAATACCCACCACCAGAAAACTCCGTATCCCATCCCCTCCCTTGATAGCTTTCCTATTCTTTATCCCTCTGAAAGTATGAACCCAGGGTCACTAAGGGGTGCAGAAGGTGGAAGGTCTGACTTCTCTAATTGCTTCCCCGCTGAAGATGGGTGTTGACAAGTCAATTCATACTCCCAGCCTGCCTCTCTCTTTCCCTAGTGGGGTGGGGTTCTGGGGAATCAGAGCTCCAGGACACATTGGTGGGGTTGTCTGTCCAGGGAAGTCTGATTGTCTTCATGATAGCACCTGGAACCTGGTGGCTGAAAAAAGAGTTAATATATAAGGTCAAACAAATTGTTGACTAATCATGAACCTACAGGCTATGATAGTGCAGATGAAGAGTTAGTTGGGGGAGTCTCTGTTTTGTTGATAGTTAGTAGTACTATTTTAGTTATATTTCAAAGGGCACATGACTATACTAGTTTATTTTTTTTCATTTTATGGACAATGTGACTTACGAGTAGTAGTAGTAGTACTAGTAGTAGTAGTGATTATACTAGTTCACATACCTTAGAAAGGGATTTAATATTTGAATGCAGATTTTTTCAATATTAATAAAATTCTTTTGTTATCCTTCTAACTCTGGTTCCCTATTTTGAAACTTGAATAGTGTATCTTCACTATTCAAAATTGTATCCTAGGTCAAATTAACATTAATTTATTTAATTTTTAATATTAATATAATAATTAATATTCACTTAACATTTTACATATACTTTTTTTAAATTTGGTAAGACTGAGAAATTGAAAGGAGGAAGAGATAAAGAAAGAAGAGAGGTGGAGGTCCAGCAGTAGTGAAGCAGGTTAAGTGCACATGGTGTGGAAGTACAAGGACCCACGTAAGGATCCTGGTTCAAGCCCCCAGCTCCCCATCTGCAGGGGGTCTCTTCACAAGCGGTGAAGCAGGTCTGCGGGTGTCTATCTTCTCTTGCTCTCTCTGTCTTCCCCTCCTCTCCCCATTTCTCTCTGTCCTATCCAACAATAATGACATCAATAATAACAACAAGAATAATAACCACAACAACAATAAAAAAAAAAAAAGGGCAACAAAAGGAAATAAATGGCCTCCAGTAGCAGGGGATTCATGGTGCAGGCACCCACCCCCAGGAATAACTCTGGAGGCAAAAAAAGTGTGTGTGTGTGTGTGTGTGTGTGTGTGTGTGTGTGTGTGTGTGTGAGAGAGAGAGAGAGAGAGAGAGAGAGAGAGATGCATACAGACCTGCTTCACTGCTCATGAAGTGACCCCCCTGCAGGTAGGGCATGGGAGCTCTAACACTAATCTCTTTATATTCTATGTGCTGCTTACATACCGTTCTGATTAGCTCCATATTCTTTTAAAAATTTATTTGTGATTTTTTATAAAAATTATGCTACAACAGGCATATAATTCCACACTGTTCCCTCCCAGAGTTCTGTGTCCCCATTCCCTCCATTGGAAACTACAGTATCTCTCTCAAGAACACAGATATTGACTATTAATTTATAACTATTGATATTTATAGACCCATTTTCTATTGTCCTGCTTTCTTTTCCTTTTTTTTTTTTTTTTTTTTTTTGCCTCCAGGGTTATTGCTGGGGCTTGGTGCCTGCACCATGAATCCACTGCTCCTGGAGGCTATTTCTTTTCCCCTTTTGTTGCCCTTATTTTTTTTATCGTTGTTGTGGTTATTATTGTTGTTGTTGTTATTGCTGTCATTGTTGATAGAACAGAGAAAAATGGAGAGAAGAGGAGAAGACAGTGAAGGGGACAGAAAGACACCTGCAGACCTGCTGCACTGCTCCTGAAGTGGGTCTGGAGCTTGAACCAGTATCTTTACGCCGGTCCTTGAATTTGGCACCATGGGCACTTAATCCAATATGCTACCACCTGCTCCACCCCTCTTCCTTTCTAAGCCACACCTACACCTGTTACTACTTCTGAGCATCCTTCCTTCTCTGTTTCTCGGACTCCTAATAGAGTTAGAGACACCTGGTTATCTTTTCTCTCCCTCTACGAAAGTGGACAAAAATTCTTTATGGGATGTAGGAAGAGGTTCTGGCTTCTGTAATTGCTCCTCTGATGGACATGGATGCTGGCAGGTCGATCCATATCCCCAGCCTACTTCTATCTTACCCTAGTGAGGTAGGGCTCTACATAGGTGAAATTCCAGGTCATCATAGAAAAAAATATATATCTTTTAAAATTTCTTTATTGGGGGGTTAATGGTTTACCGTCAACAGTAAAAACACAATAGCTTGTACATGTGTAAAATTTCCTAGTTTTCCACATAACAGTTCAACCTCCCCTGTCATGGTGTTCCAGGACCTGAGCCGCCCTCCCACCCTCACCCCACCCCCACCCCCACGTCCACCCCCTCCAAGCCCAGAGTCTTTTACTTTGGTGCCAGACACCAACTCCAGTCCAAGTTCTTAGTGTTTAGTGATCTCATTTTTCAACTTCTGCCCATTCTTCTTCTTCTAGCGTTTGCCCTTCTTCCGTAGCCAGTTAACAGCGTCAGGTTGAGCCTGATGTAAAGTTTCGAGACCTCCTTTGAATCTGGAGAGGTCACAGTCGTTGACTATGTGGGTCATGAGTGAAATTATCTCGTCTCCATCCTTCTCTTTCTGGCTTATCTCACTTAACGTGATCCCTTCAACCTTCTTCCAGGATGGGGTGAAGAATTTGAAATCACCATTTTTAAGAGCTGAATAGTATTCCATTGTGTATATATACCACAACTTACTCAACTGTTGTAGGGGTTGGACCGATTTACATTCCCACCAGCAGAGCAAGAAGGTTCTTTTGTCCCCACAACCTCTCCAGCATTTGTTTCTGCTACCTTTTCTGATGTATGACATTCTCACAGGACTGAAGTCCCATCTCACTGTTGTCTTTATTTGCATTTCTCTGGCAATCAATGACTTGGAGCATTTTTTTCATATGTTTGTTGGCCTTCTGGATCTCATCTATGGTGAATATTCTGTTCATATCCTGTCCCTGTTTTTGGGTCATTTTTTTTCTTGTTGTTGAGTTTGGTGAGTTCTTTATATATATATAATTTTAGTTATTTGCCTCTTGTCTGATATATGGCATGTAAAGATCTTCTCCCATTCTGTGGGAGGTCTCTTTGTTTGGGTGATGGTTCCTTTTGCTTTTTAATTTGATGTAATCCCATTAGTTTATTATTATTTTTTTGTTTTAGTCTTCTTTGTAACTGGGTTTGTATCATTGAAGATGCCTTTAAAATTTAGATGGAAAAGAGTCCTGCCAATATTTCCCTCTAAATATTTGTTAGTTTCTGGTCTAGCATCTAAGCTCTTGATCCATTTGGAATTTACTTTTGTGTTTGGTAAAAGAAAATTTTAATGCAGCTCTTATTCTCATATGCTTCATTTCTCACTTTTTTATATTCACATGCCAATTTTTGAATTCCTGACAGAAATGCTGCTGAAGAATCATTGATAAAAGCATTTTGATTATACTTACACTTGTTAAGATTTACACTTAACAAATTTTTCAACTTGTACCACTCTCTCCAAGAAAACTAGTAGCACTGAATTTCTACACCAATTCTAGCTTTCTTCCCTGAAAGAGTCTTTATAAAATAATTACTAGACCACTGGAATACTGTTGTGCAAATTGTTTTGTTTACTTGTTTTCACTATCTGAATAGAAGTTTTAAAATAAATAATGACGACTAGCTTGTGAAATTATTCCATCCTCAGCTTGGTTAGATGTGATAACAGCTCTCAAATATGTGTGTAAGGTGCCTCTGACTCAGTAACAGGTATTACTAATCAGTAAATAATAGAATGGTTATCATTTCAACCGATCTTGGATGGACCTTGAAAAATTCATGTTAAGTGAAATAAGTCAGAAACAGAAGGATGAATATGGGATTATCTCACTCTCAGGCAGAAGTTGAAAAACAAGATCAGGAAAAAAAAAAAAAAAAACACAAGTAGAACCTGAACTGGAATTGGCGTATCACACCAAAGTAAAAAACTCTGGGGTGGGGGGTGGGTGGGTGGGGAGAATACAGGTCCAAGAAGGATGACAGAGGACCTAGTGGGGGTTGTATTGTTATATGGGAAACTGGGGAATGTTATGCATGTGCAAACTATTGTATTTACTGTTGATGTAAAACATTAATTCCCCAATAAATAAATAAATAAATAATAAATAAAATAATAGATTGGTTATATTCTTAACATTTCTCCATAAACTATTTGATTAACAACTAGCAAAAGTTTAATTTCACAAGTTTATAAATGATGTAATTGTGCACTAATGTAACAATATAATTCAGTGATCTAACTGCATCTAACAATGGTAATACTACTTAGTTATACTAATACTACTTAATAATACTCATCTTAGTTTGAAATAAAATTTTCTGGGAATGTTTTTCAGTAAGAAAATATTGTGGCATGATAGGATTACCTGATATTGATATATCAATGTCTTGTTCCTGGTCAAGTACTGAGTTAACCACAATTATTCAAATCTAACTATTCTGACCTATAAAAATGACAAATCTAAATAACTCAAATTTATACCAAAACAATTTGTTGTTATTCACCCTACAAAGCATCAACTTTACATAGTCCAACCTAATACCTTACTGCAAGTCAACTCTATTTAAACATTTACAAAGTGGCATTTCATGGATTAATGCATTTAGCCTTCACAAGAACAACAAAAACACATAGACTTTTTAATATTCATTCTACAAATTGTAAAAATTGATCTTAGAGACTCTTTGTTAAATAGTTGTTAAATGAACTTCTAGTGAAATTTTAGAAAGAAATAATGAGCATATTATTGAGGACAAGAGGCAAAGTGATGTTGCAAGACATTAGTTAAAAAATCCAGTGAACTTTCATCTAGGGTAATTATTGTGGGTTGAACTATGTGCTTCAGAAATAAATATTGAAGACCTAACCACCAATACTTATTTCCAAATAAGTAATCCCAGTTATGACTTGGAAAGTAGGGTCTTTGTAGATATAAATGGTTTTTAAAAAAATGAAGCCATGTTGTATTAGAGTAGACTTTAAATCCAATACCTAAGCAGAGAAAGCACAAACATAGACAGACACACATGTACAAAGAGGCAACGAGAGAGGACACACTAAAAAGAACACTCTGTAAAAATGTAAAATAGAGATTGATGTAATGTTTACAAGCCAAGGAAGGAAAGGATTTCTGGCCACTAGCAGAAGATGGGAAAGACACATGAAATAGATTCTCCCTCAAAGACCACAGAGAAGAAACCAGTTCTGCTGCTGACTTGATATCAGACTTCTGGCCTGATGGGACAAGGAGGATTTAATATCCTGTTGTTTACCATCATCCATCTTACAGTAATTTGTTATGGTAGCCCCAGAAAAGTAATTTAGAGAGACAACTATTGTGTCAGTCATTTGGTAAATGGTAAAGAATAAAGATTCAACACTAGCAGACACACCCCAGAGTCTTTGCTATAAGTTACACTGAGAACAAATCCACATTCGCAACCACTGTCTCATCTTATTTTTACATATTATATTTGATATGCACTAAGGGCTATATTTTATACATATGGAATTGAAAGTCAGAAAATGAGGTTTGCCAGTGACAATATCAGGATTTGATTCTTCATTAATTTAATTGCAGTTTACACTAAGATTCAAGTCATATTTGATGAATCCCCCATATGGTTGTATTTAGAACAAAGTTGCTTTTTAACATTTTTGTTATTAGTAGTTTGTTACAAGATTGTAAAATTACAGTGTGTATTTCATACCACACCCACCACAAATGTTCTATATTTCCACACTGCAGCCTCCCAAAGACAAGTTCTCACAAGTCTTACAAACAGTTTGCTTGCTTCTGTTTTGTTTGGATTATTATTTCTTTTCTGGCAAGTTCATGAAAATCAGATGGTATCACAATGTAGTTTTTTTCATTTCCATTTCTCTAATGGTCAGTGAAGTTCAGGAACAATTATTCATGTGTCTGTGTGCCATGTCTATCTCTTCATTAGAAAACTGTATAGTTTTTTTGTCCACTTTTTCATTGAGTAATTTTTGCTTGTTTTGTATAAAGATTTATTACTGTATGTCAGTGCTATTTTCTCTGGTTGAAAATCATACTGCGTGATTGTAATGTTGTGATGATAACTGCTTGACTGAAAACAAACAAAAAAGTAAACAATATTAGTTATCAAGGTATCACATCTTAATTTTTAAAGGTTTCTGCAGGTTGGTGAAATGTCTTACTTGGATAGAGTGCTGCTTTGTCTTAGAGTTGAGAAACATCAAATTGAAGCACTGAAGGAAGCTTTGTTCTTGAGCGTTTTCTCTCTCCCTCTCCCCATATTTTCTCAGATATTTAGCTTTAAAAAAAAAACCTAGCTTTAAAAAAATAGCTTTAATATATATATATATATAGCTTTAAAAAATACAGCCTTCAAATACCATTTCTTTTTTATAATTTTTTATTTATTTATTTTCCCTTTTGTTGCTATTGTTGTTTTTTTATTGTTGTTGTAGTTATTGCTATTGATGTCGTCATTGTTAAATAGGACAGAGAGAAATGGAGAGAGGAGGGGAAGACAGAGAGGGGGAGAGAAAGATAGACACCTGCAGACCTGCTTCATTGCCTGTGAAGCGACTCCCCTGCAGGTGGGGAGCCAGGGGTTCGAACCGGGATCCTTACTCCCGTCCTTGCACTTCACGCCACGTGCGCTTAACCTGTGTCTTTTTTCTGCTTCTGAACAACACTGAGTAACTAATGTACTGTATTTTTATTTTATTTTATTTGTTCTTTATTGTCTGAAAGACAACAAGACAGTAAATAAATCATTTGGAAATAAGAGAAAAAACATTCATAAGCATCTAGAAATTCAGAAGAAAGAGGAGGCCTCACTAACGTAGAAAATAATGTTAATCAAGCTATATAGTTTAGGATTATTATTCATTAGATACATAAAAAATTACAATGGCATCACTCATGATGTCTAACATATTGTTCCTCCTTTTGTCCTCATTGCCTGCGATGGTGCAGTGGCTTTTCATATTTGTGAATCCCACCTGTACATTAAAAAGTTCACCAGCAGGAGCTAGGTGTGGTACACCTGGTTAAGTGCTCACATTATAGTGCACAAGGACCTAAGTTCAAGCCCCTGGTGCCTACATGTGGCAGCAGGAAAAGCTTCATGAATGGTGAAGCAGTGCTACAGTTGTCTCTCTGTCTCTCTTCCTCTCTATCTCCTCCTCCCCTCTCAATTTATCTTTGTCTCCACCCAATAATAAATAAATAAAATATTTTTTAAAAGAAAGGAAAAAGTTCACCAACCAGGCTTTGTCTATACTACTAACATGTCTCCATCCTCACAATTTAACTGAAATAAGGAAGGACTAAAATCTGTGACTATAGGGGTCTGGGCAGTAGCACAGCGGGTTAAGCACATATGGCATAAAGTGCAAGGGCCTGCATAAGGATCCCAGTTCAAGTCCCCAGCTCCACACCTGCAAGGGGTCACTTCGCAAGCAGTGAAGCAAGTCTGCAGGTGTCTATTTTCCTCTCCCCCTCTCTGTCTTCCCCCTTCTCTCCACTTCTCTCTGTCCTATCCAACAACAACAATAGCTATGACAACAAGAACAACCACAGCAAGTGCAACAATGGCAACAAAATGGGGAAAATAATCCCCAGGAGCAGTGGATTCCGTAGTGTAGGCACCAATCCCCAGCAATAACCCTGGAGGCAAAAAAAAAAAAAAAAAAAAAAAACAGTGACTCCTCACAACTCAGTCTTTCTTTCATAAAGGTTAACTTTTGTAAAATGGTAATTCTGAAGTAGGATATAGTAAGTTCTCCTGTGTCTTTTCTTTCTATTTTTCAAGTTTTCCAATAATAGGTAAACATTGTCAATAGCATCCTTGGTGATAAGTTTCACTGACTAAAATATGCACTCATAAAATATTTGTATAAGCCAAACAGATTGAGCAACAAGAACAAAAGAGGCTGCTATATGATGGAAGGATACATATATTATAAAGCACTCACTCTAAAAACACTTGACAAATTACTTAAGGGGGGGTATTTTCTCAGTATATACATTTATTCAAAAATGGGAAGACTGTCCTATTTGAAATAAGATTACTATAATAAGAACAATTTCAACAAAATCTACTTTATTTGTATCCAAATCAGAATTATCTGGACAAAATAAATGATATAAACTTGAAAAGTACAATGTTGTTTAGATAATTTATGATGAAATATGTAGTATGACTGTAACCGAAAGACAAACTCTGTGTCCCCAACAAATTAAAAAGAGACAGATAAGGATCTCGGTTCCAGTCCCTGGCTTCCCACCTGCAGGGGAGTCGCTTCACAGGCGGTGAAGCAGGTCTGCAGGTGTCTCTCCTTCTCTCCCCCTCTGTTTCTTCCCCTCCTCTCTCCATTTCTCTCTGTCCTAACAACTATGACATCAATAATAACCACAACAACAATTTAGAAAAAGAGACAGAAATGTGTTCTATATAGTAAAGTACGGTTTAGTTTTGTCCTTTGACAAGACTTACTGTACCCTTTTATCCCCTGGAACTTTTGGATCAGTAGAACCCCCTCTGAAATAAAATAATTATGTCATTTGCCCTAGAGAAGTAGGAAGACCACCCCCCACCCAGACAGTCCAAGACAGACCCAGTCAGCTGTTTGTGCTTGGAAAAAATCATTTCAAAGCTGAAAAGTGCTGTAACATGCTTTCCCTACAAAGTACAGGAGCGCTCAATATTTGGAAGTTCTCCTCCATATCAGGCACAAACTGAACTTAAAGAATGTCCAGAAAGGAAGGGTCATGATGTATCTTTTATTCTGGGGTCTGTGACACTTTGTGTCTCTCAAGAAACACAAGTAAGTGGTCCGGGAGGTGGCGCAGTGGGTAAAGCGCTGGACTCTCAAGCGTGAGGTCCTGAGTTCAAGCCCCGGCAGCACATGTACCAGAGTGATGTCTGGTTCTTTCTCTCCTCCTATCTTTCTCATCAATAAATAAATAAAATCTTAAAAAAAGAAAGAAAGAAATACAAGTAAGAAATGATCAGAACAAATACTCAATACAGGTAGCTCAACATCTGTTTTCTTCAGCTGGCTTGTTCCCATCCCCCACTAAACTCTGGATTAATTCCCAAAACCCGAGGGATTCTAATTTATGGTACACAAAGAAGGGATATTAGGAAGTTGCATTTATTTAATCACTCTGAATGATCTGGACACAGGTTATCTGTCAACCATCCTTAGTAACCTACCCACATGTACTATTCTCCAGCTTCAATGAATACATATTAAAAATTTGAAAGTGCCTATCATGCAGACACATATTATTTTCTGTTATCTATAGCTTTATTGGAATATATTATTCATGTAACCACTGATTAATCAATCACCAAGGATTCTGAAAGAAACAGCTTTTCAAAAAATTACATGGAAGATGGCATCCTATTTAGAGAAGTTATTTGTTGGCAGTTCTGTGACATAAAGTGACTCAAGAGTTTTCGCATGGAACTCAAAACTAATTAAATCATAGTCTCAAAAGGAGGGGGTAAAGTGTTCAGTGTGGCCTAGGAAGTGGTACAGTAGCTAGAATCTTGCATTTAAAAATGTGAAGTTCAGAGTTCAGTCTCTAGAATCAAGGGCCAAAGAATGTTTTATTTCTCTCTCATGTAAGTTTTCAAAAGAAAAAAAAAAAAAAGAAAGTGTTTAGCTTGGAAACCAAAACCTCTGAGCTAAAAAGGAGAAGGGCAGATCAGGAAAAAGAGAAAATGGCATTCATCTTGTTAAATGGGTTTCATTTTTCTATAATTTCACTCTTTCCTTTCTTGATCATCATTCATTCCTTCACTATTTCCACTTACACTTTGATATCCTTCTCAGACACCAGTAAGTCATTTCAGTATCCCAAGTCTACAAGAAAAATGATAGTTTCCATCCCACTTTTGAAAATGAAATCTTTCTTTGCTCCACAGCTCTCAGTCCAACTCTCTCAGGCCAGGTAGTTTTCCACTGAGCAACAGAGGGCTTGTCTCCGGGGGGGGGGGGGGGGGTAGGGGTCTTACTTCATTTATTTATCTTCCAGAACTTCATAAAAAGGATACAGAATAGTTCTATGTAACACTGTTTTCTGTCTTGCTGCTGCATTCTAAATGTCACACCTTGAGAGAAATAAGCTTTGGTCAGACATTATACACAATGGGACCCCTTACCTCCTCTAGGAAAGACACAAACATCATTGTCATTTGAGGCTCACCAATTCAGTTTAACCTTATCAAAATCTGGGACTTTTCACTAGCATCTTTTTTTTTTTTTAATAAATTTTGATTTATAAAAAGGAAACACTGATAAAAACCGTAAGATAAGGGAGGTACAACTCCACCCAGTTCCCACCACCAGAACTCCATATTCCCTCCCCTCCCCTCCCCTGGTAGCTTTCTTATTCTTTATCCCTCTGGGAGTATGGACCCAGGATCATTATGGGGTGCAGAAGGTTGAAGGTCTGGCTTCTGTAATTGCTTCCCCACTGAACATAGGCATTGACAGGTCCATCCTCCCAGCCTGTCTCTCTCTTTCCCTTTCACTAGCATCTTTAAAAAAGAAGAAGAAGAAGAAGAAGAAGAAGAAGAAGAAGAAGAAGAAGAAGAAGAAGGAGAAGGAGAAGGAGAAGGAGAAGGAGAAGGAGAAGGAGAAGGAGAAGGAGAAGGAGAAGGAGAAGGAGAAGGAGAAGGAGAAGGAGAAGGAGAAGGAGAAGGAGAAGAAGAAGAAGAAGGAGAAATTCTGGAGAAATAAGGATGTAGTTTAGGATGAATTGTGTATGCTTTATTAAGTAATAAATTTTCAAATTGATTTAGATATCTAAAAAAACTAACATGTTTAATTTCCAATATTCTCTCATGAGAGCATGGGTAGTAATTAACATCTTTACTGGCTTTCAAAAAGACATTTGTGAGTCCTCTGTTTCTGTTAGCATTTGAGCTATATTTGATCCACTGATCATCCTCTTTATTTACATTCCGTCTCTACACAAATCTACATCTCCCCATACCAGACCATGTTCTGTCTTAGATCAGGACTAATACATACACTGTAAAAAAATTTCGTCCTGTTCACGATTATTCAAAGATCAGACTTCAAATGCAGTGCTTCTGTGATTCAAGAAAGCAAGAGTTCGCACAAAGCCTTTCAGCAAAACTCATATCCACTTTTGGTAAATAGTGGATTTTTGTAACTGCCTCTGGATATCCTAGATTTCAGAGGCATAAAAATTTCCTCATCTACTTTTAGAAGACTTTTATAGACTGTCAGCACTTTTGTTAGAAAAGTAAAACTTAGGTGGTGGCACACCCTGTTAAGCACACACATTACAGGGCTCAAGGACCAACCAGGGTTCAAGCTCCAGATCTCTATCTGTAGGGGGAAAGATTCACAAGGGCTGTAAGTGTCTTTCTGTCTCTTTCCTCTTTACTGTCTCTTTCATTCTTGATTGTTTTTCTGTCCCAATCCAACAAATAATTTTAAAGGGCTGGGGGAGGCAGCATAATGGTTATGCAAAATAGGTTACATGCCTGAGGCTATGATTCCCCAGGTTCAATTCCCAGCACCACCATAAATCAGAGCTGGGCAGTGTTCTCTGTGTCTTTCTCTCTGTATTTCTCTTAATAAAATTAAAGGGGTCGGGTGGTGGTACACCTGGTTAAGTGCACATAATATTAAGCACAAGGACTGGCAGAGGGACCCGTGTTTATGCCCGTGTTCCTTAACTGAAGGGGTCATATTTTATAAGAAGTAAAATAAGTCTGCAGTACTCTCTCTCTCTCTCTCTTTATCTCTTCCTCCTCCCTGAATTTCTCTCTGTCTTATCCAATAAAATGAAAAAAAAAAAAAAAAGGCCAGGAGGAACAGGCTATGTTTGATATCAGTGGCTTGTCTGATTTATGATTGCAAATATCTTCTACATCTACTCGGTTGCTTGGTTATTCTTGTGTAGCTTACTTTAGATGTGTAGAATTTCTTCTATTTCATGTAATCCCATTTCTTTACTCTTATTTTCATTTCCCGTGTCCAGGGGGTTCAGTCTGCAAATACATCGGGTTTATTTACTTATTTATTTATTTATTTTAATTTATTTTTTATTTATAAAAAGGAAACATTGACAAAACCATAGGATAAGAGGGGTACAACTCCACATAATTCCCACCACCAGAACTCCATATCCCATCTCCTCCCTTGATAGCTTTCCTATTCTTTAGCCCTCTGGGAGTATGGATCCAAGATCATTATGGGGAGCAGAAGGTGGAAGGTCTGGCTTCTATAATTGCTTCCCCACTGAACATGGACATTGACAGGTCGATCCATACTCCCAGCCTGCCTCTCACTTTCCCTAGTAGGGTGGGGCTCTGGGGAATCAGAGCTCCAGGACACTCTGGTGGGGTTGTCTATGCATGGAAGTTTGGTCCATCATGGTATCATCTGTAACCTGGTGGCCAAAAAGAGAGTTAACATACAAAGCCAAACAAATTGTTGGCTAATCATGAATCTAAAGGCTGGAATAGTGCAAATGAAGAGTTGGGGGGGTCCTCCATTTTGTAGATAGCATATTTTAGCCTGTGGCTTTTAAGTGAAGGTCCTACAGAGTTTCACCAAAATTTTCTCCTATAAATTTTAGAGTTTCTGGTCTAATATCTAGATCTTTAATCCATTTTGATTTGCCCTTGGTGTGTGGTGTCAGGTGGTGGTCTAGTTTCACTTTTCTACATGTGGCTGTCCAAATTTTCCCAGCACCATCTATTGAAGAGACCTTCTTCACCCCTGGATAAAGACATTATGGGTCTATATATTCCATGGAATATTACTCTGTGATCAAAATAAGATGATATTGTGTCCTTTTGAGCAAAATGGATGAAACTGGAGGTGACTATGCTTAGCAAAATAATTAAAGAGATGATAGACAACTGCCAGATAGTTTCACTCATATGTGGTATCTAGGGATCTGATCTACTGAAGATTGTTGGGTCAAAACATTTCATTTGAGAGGTCATGGTAGAGCACAGGACTTGCATGTGTGAGGCCACAGGTTCAAACCCCATTGGAGTGGGTGTCTTTTACTCTCTTACTTTCTCACTCTTGTCACTCCCTTTCATAAAGCATATATATATATATATATATATATATATATTGCTCATAGAAGTATGTATTAACACTATTCCCACCACCAGAGGTCTGTGTCCCTACCCTCACCCCCTGTAGTGGAGCTGAAAATCTACCCTCGCCACAACTCTCCCCACCCCGAGTTTTTTACTTTGGTGCGATACTCCAAACTCAGTCAATTTCTGCTTTGCATTCCCCTTTAAAGCAGTTTTAAAGAGTTTTATCTGAATAGTATCTATTGAGTGCTAGTTACTAAAAAAAAAAAAAGAAGAAGAAAAGAAAAGAAAAAAAGGAAAGGAAACAAAAGAATCTACTCACTTGGGGAAAAGCAGTAAGCTTTATTAGTAAAAACAGAATGTGTTGGGGTGTACTGTGGTAGCGCAGCGGGTTAAGCACATGTGGTACAGAGCACCAGGACCAGCGCAAGGATCCCAGTTTGAGCCCCAGGCTCCCCACCTGAAGAGGCATCACTTCTCAAGTGGTGAAGCATGTCTGCAGTCGTCTATCTTTCTCTCCCCCTCTCTGTCTTCCCTCCTCTCTCCATTTCTCTCTGTCCTGTCCAACAATAACATCAACAACAACAATAATAATAACCACAACACAAAACAACAAGGGCAACAAAAGGGAATAAATAAATATTTTTTTAAAAAAATACAGAATGTGTTAAAATAATGAATTCACTAGAAAATTTAGGGAACAGGAAAAGAGGATGAGGTAAAAATGAGTCTACCTTTTTGGACTATAGGAATAAACAGATTTGAAATTATTTTACATAACACAGAAGTTCTTACCAAGACTACATTCTACAGTGTTCTCCCTTGTCTTATTTTGGGGGACCACCTACCTACTACTATTCATGTTATAGTTCAAAAAATACCATAAAGGGAACTGAAAAAAATAAGTAGGAGCAGTATAGCTGTGCACAAAGAATGAGAATCCACGGTTCTGAGTTACAAATTAGGATAATTTCACTAACCCTGGGAAGTCTACCTGGTGCTAGTACCGATCTGTTGACTTTCCCCTTATCATAACCATAGTCAAGATAAACAAGGGAGAAAATCTCTTTGATCTGGAAGAGTTAAAATAGTAAACTTTCCTGAAGATCCTGTATATTGCCTTGTATATTGTAAAGCCTGTGAATGACTGTGCTCTTTCTCTTCCAGCCCTTCTGCTAACATCGTACTGGTTAAGTCTCTGTCAGGGAAAAAGTACAGTCCATCTTTCCTGTTTTAGAGGCTTGGGAGATTAAAAAAAAAATTTATACTAAAATTTTCAACCATCATGATTACAATCTTGCAGTGTGCAATTGACCAAGCATATTTCACAAGGCTGCCCAGACAGTTCTTCTCCCAATCCTATATATAAGCATCACTGTAGATGAATGGTTTAGTTAAAAAAAAAAAAAGTGGGGAGTTGGGCGGTAGCGCAGTGGGTTAAGCGCAGCCCAGGGGCTGGCTTAAGGATCCCGGTTAGAGCCCTTGGCTCCCCACCTGCAGGGGAGTTGCTTCACAGGCGGTGAAGCAGGTCTGCAGGTGTCTTTCTCTCCCCCTCTCTATCTTCCCCTCCACTCTCCATTTCGCTCTGTCCTAACCAACAACAACGACATCAATAATAATTACAACAATAAAAAATAAGGGCAACAAAGGGAATAAATAAATAAATATCAAAAAAAATCTCTAAGAGGCATACATACTAAAAGTAAGTGAAAGGCAAGTATAATCAGAGAGAATCTTATGCTCACAGCCATTTCTTATACTCTGTAGATTAAACTAGGGGCAACAGAAGGGTCCGCATTAAATTCAACTAATTAACAGCCACAATCAAAGATAAGTAGGAAGTTTGATTATCATATAGCTCATTAATATCTGGTTTCAGAGGAAAGATGTGCCATCCATATGAACAGAATGAGACAGAGAGAGGAGAATGGAAAAGAGAGTGGAGAGACAGAAAAAATTAAATTGACAGCATTTCCTCTAAATTCCATTTGACACTCCAATCCTATAGTAGTATTCTTTTTTTTTCCAGGTCTCTGACATCATTTTGAGAACTTAAAAATATAATTTCTTTTTTTAAAAATTGTATTAATTTATTTTTTAATTTTTTTATTATCTTTATTTATTGATTGGACAGTCAGAAATTAAGAAGAAAGGGAGGGATAGAGAGGGTGAGAGACATAGAGACACCTACAGCACTGCTTCACCACTTGTGAAGCTTCCCCTCTGCAGATGGGGACTGGAGGCTCGAACCCAGGTCCTTGCGCACTACAACATGTGTGCTCAACCTGGTGCACCACCACCCGGCCCCAAAAATATAATTTCTAAGGTACTCCAATTTCTTGGTAAGTAGAAGTGTTTTCTTTGACAGAGGATTGAAGAGAAAGGGACTGAAATTTAGTCATCTGATCAAATTATCACAGAGCCCTATTCCTGATCGGAGGCACTAATAACAAAGACAATCCAATTCCACCCATTTTTAAAATGTTGAGTAGCCTGACATTATTGTGATGCATTGGATTGACCTTCCCGTGGTGCATCCCGTGAGTACCCATTCATTGGGGAAACTGACGATCCTTCCTAACCGACTGAATCCACATGGATCCCCAGCCACTTTCAAAGCCAGCAACAAGCAGCTCCTGACAGCTTTTAAGCTGTTGGTCCTGCTCTTTGAGTCCTCCAACTTAATGTTGAGGGGCTGTCCTTTGCCAAACGCGTTCTTATTGGTCAATTGGTGATACAGCATAGGCAGATGTTATTTGCCTATAAGAAACACATATAGCAGTCGATGAAGCTGCTCAATTCACCATCAGTGGATTCGATTTAGTATGCTATAATCTCCATCCTAAACATGGCCGAGCCATCTACACCAAATCGTGTCTTATGGACATTTACCACACGGCCTCTTCGACCTTCTAAGACTCCATTACTATTGGAACTATTCAGCTCGTCAATGTATATAGCCTCCCAGTGCCTCATGGGATAATGAGGTCCTGCCTAGCCCAAATCACCCAGCCGTTTACGTTGGAGACTTTAATAGTCATCACCAAGACTGGGGATAGTCCTCTACTCGTGCTGACGGCTCTATCTTAGCCGACTGGGCTTCAGCGAATGATCTCTCCCTATTATACGATCCCAAACAGCCAGGTTCTTTTCACAGTGCTAGATGCAATAAAGACTCGTCACCCGACCTGTGCTGGATTAGCACAGTCAACGGCCAAGCCTTTCCCACTATGAGACAAGTTCTCAAGATCTTCCCGCACAGTCATCACCGCCCAGCTATCATCCACATTGGTCTCCAGCTCCCACTGATTCTGTGCTTGGAGAAACTAAGATGGAACTTTCAGAAAGCAAACTGGCGTGTGTTCAGTGATCTTACCAACAAATCTATTCCTGCAATTCCAATTAACTCTATCCCCTCTGAAGATTCCTACAGGTGCTTCCGCCAAGCCATCTTCAAAGCAGCATCCCAAGCTATTCCTCGTGGGAGATGTGCTAACTATACGCCTTGTCTTGATGCTGAATGCGAGCAACTACTAAAGCAGTATGATGAGTCGGGCGACCCAGATGTGGCTGACCATCTCATTGCCTCCCTGGATGCAGCACGCCAAGCCCGCTGGCAACAACTCACGGAAAGTTTGAACTTCACCCACTCAAGTAGGAAGGCCTGGAAGCTTCTTCATAGTCTGGGTGCCAGTAGCCAACCCTCTCCTGTCTCCCATCCTCCCGTATCTCCAAACTCAGTGGCCAGTCACCTAACTCAAGTTGGACGTGCTAAGATCAACCCAGTCTGGAAAAGAGAAATTTTCCATGAGTGGTCATCCCACTTCCGTTTATCTTGTCCATCTCCAAAACTCTCTCCCTTTACACTGTCTGAACCGGAAGATGCTTTGAAGAGGGTTAAACTGGGAAAGGCTGCTGGCTATGATAACATCACCCCAGAACTCATTCTTAACTTGGGCCCCGTGGCAAAGAAGTGGCTCACTACATTCCTGTCCCACATCTTGGAATCCGAATCTATGCCCAGAATTTGGCGTTGTGCGAAGATAATAGCAGTTTTGAAACCAAAGAAAGACCCAACACTGGCCGCCAGCTATAGACCAATTTCTCTCCTCTCTCTGTGTTACAAACTCCTTGAGAGGCTGCTTCTGTCATGTATTTCTCCTCTTACAGAGAAATTCCTATCACCCGCCCAAGCTGGTTTCTGCCCAGGAAGATCTACCTGCGAGTAAGTCCTGGCCCTCTCAACTTACATTGAAAATGGATTCCAGAAGAATTTAAAGACGGGTGCTGTCTTTGTTGATCTCACAGCAGCCTATGACATGGTCTGGCACCATGGTCTCCTAGTCAAGATCTCAAGATGCCTGCCTCCATGGGTGGCCCACACTATATCGTTTCTTCTCCAAAACAGAAGATTCCGGGTGCATCTGGGTGACAAGTCTAGCAGATGGAGACTTGTCTCAAGTGGCCTCCCCCAGGGCTCTGTTCTGGCTCCTATGCTATTTAATATTTACATCAATGACCTCCCAGAAACTTCTTCAAGGAAGTTCATCTACACCGATGACATCTGCTGTGCAACTCAGGCATCCAAGTTTGACATCCTCGAGGAAACACTCACGAAAGACATGTCTCTGATATCTGATTACTGTAAAAAATGGCGACTAATCCCTAGCACTGCAAAAACGGTATCATCTGTTTTCCATCTACACCATGCCTTGGCCTCGCATGAGCTTAATGTGCAGCTTGAAGATACGAGAATCCGGCATGAAGCCCAGCCAGTCTATCTTGGCGTTACTCTCGATCGCACTCTGTCATTTCACGAACATCTCATAAAAACTGCAGCAAAGGTGGGCGCAAGGAATAAGATCATTGCAAGATTGGCCAGCTCCTCATGGGGCGTGAGCGCTTCCACACTACGATCATCCTCTCTGGCATTATGCTATTCCACTGCATAATACTGTGCCCCAGTATGGTTCCGTAGCCCCCATGTCCACTTGGTCGATTCCAAATTATATTCCTCCATGAGGATAATTTCTGGAACCATCCGTTCCACCCCGGTTCCATGGCTGCCAGTTCTTAGCAACATCGCCCCGCCAGATATTCATAGGGATGCGGCATCATCTAAGTTCATTTCCCATGTCTACGCTCAACCGGACCTGCCAATATAAGTGGATATCTTCGCCCACCCTGTCCAACACTTGACGTCTCGTCATCCAATCTGGTCCCCTATACCTACACTGAACTTCTCTGTTCCAGACTCTTGGAAACAGAGTTGGCAGTCAGCTGAGGTAAAGAACAAACACCTCATCACAGACCCCTGCAAGCATCAACCCGGCTTTGACTTAGCACGTTATGATTGGGCCCTCCTCAATCGCTATCGAACAGGCCATGGCCGGTGCGCCACTATGTTTCCATCGCTGGGGAGCCAGAGACGACCCGAACTGTCCATGCGGCTACAGACAGACTATGACCCACATAGTCAAGGACTGCCACTTCTCCAGATTCAAAGGAATTCGAAACTTTACATCAGGCTCAACCTGACGCTGTTGACTGGCTACGGAAGAAGGGCAAACACTAGAAGAAGAAGATTGTAATAATAGGAGATAATAATTTCACTCCCCCCCATTCCCCCGTGTGTCTGTGTGTCTCTGTGTGTGTGTGCCTTGGCTAGACAGACTGTATCCAAGAATTTTATCCAGGAACAGAGAAATCCTGAATACAGCAATGGGTCAAGTGTCTTATTCGTATTTGTTACAGATACATGAAGAAAAAAAATAATAAAACAGAAGTTCAAAGCAAATTAGCCGAGCAGAAACAATTCAGGGAGATGTCCACTCTGCTTGACTCCTACAGCAGCGTGTGCTATGACCCTCATCCCATACCTGGACCCAGCCATGCAGACATTATGTCATCAAAGGGTCATTTATCATGACCCTTTGCTTAGCAAGGTGTGGTTATCATCAGAAGCTACAGGTCAGACATTTGCCTATGAGAACTTCTGCTCCAAACCCTCCTTTCCTTGACAAACAACAAAGCATTTCACTTTTCAAAAAAAAAAAAAAAAATCTAGACATAGTGAATGTCTTGAAATTACTAAAAACAAGAGCTCTGAGAGAATTTAAATTTTACCTCAAATTTGTTCACATGTAGAGATACTCAAATGACCCCACAATATGGCTTAGTTTCAGCAAGGCTGAAAATAACTAAAAGTACTTAAAATTATTAAAATTTTATAACTTAAATTACTGTGTCAAATACTACCCATCAATGCCTACTAAGGCAGTAATAATTGGGGTCATTTGCATTTTTTCCTCTAGTTCTATTTTGGCATAAATATATTATCTGAGAAGGATAAAAAAATTATACCTCAGTTTGTATTCTGTCAGGATTATGTCTTTCACAGAGAATTCATCAGAAAAATTTATTTTTGAAAGTTTCACCAAATCTTTAATATGCTAATGAGCATTGTGGATCTTCAAATGAATCTTAAAACTTGCATGATTTTAAAAACTTTTTTTTTTTTTTTTTATCTTCCCACTCCAAGTTGTCTCTATTAAAATCTGGACAAACACTCACAGTTCAGTTTGAGAATGAACAGATGATCAGATAAGCTCAAGACCCTGAATAATGAAACAAGACCCTGGAATAATGAAACCCTGAACATGATTTTTAAATGGAATTTAGTCAAGAAAAACAGTGCAGGGGCACAGGCACAGCCAGGAGAAGGAGCCTGTGAGGGTTTGGAGGGTGAAGTTTTGTGAACCAGACAGACGCCAGCCAGAGAAATAGGGAGAATAGGAAACATCTGTGAACTGGAACAAAAGGCAAGTGGGATTTAAGACAAACCCACAGGACTGCCTCTCAGTTCTATTTACACAGGTACTATTCTTTCAGGTGACAAAAACACTGGGAGAAAAAAAGGTTTAGTACCCTTACCAGCTTAGTGTTCTTTGTCAGCTGTGTCCAATGATCAGTATGCTACACTGGCTGTATCAGAAGTTCAAGTAATAAAAAATGTTATATAGCTTTTATCTCACATTATGTTTGCAGGATATTAAGCCCATCTTTGGTAGATAAGATATCAAGGAAAAGTATTGTTGGACTCTTTTCAGAAAGATAGGGAACCAGGTCTTTTCTTACAATCCCTGTCCTTACTTTTTTTTTTAAACTTTTAAATATTTTGTATATTTATTTATTCCCTTTTGTTGTCCTTGTTGTTTTATTGTTGTAGTTATTGTTGGATAGGACAGAGAGAAATAGAGAGAGGAGGGGAAGACAGACATCTGCAGACCAGCTTCATCTCCTGTGAAGGGACTTCCCTGCAGGCCTGGAGCCAGGGACTCCAACTGGGAACCTTATGCGGGTCCTTCTGCTTTGAGCCACTTGCACTTAACCCACTGTGCTACCATAGGACTCCCCCTATCCTTACTTTTAAGAGTACTACCACCAAGCTGGAGCTAGAAAAAGCATAATGGATATGCAAAAAGACTTTCATACCTGAGGCTCCAAAGGTCCGAGGTAGAATGCCCAGCACCAACATAAACCAGGCTAAGAAAAAAAAAAAGGACAAAATAAAACAGAGTGCTTTCATCCTGTCTCTTCAAATGTCCTGTAATTTTAACTTAGTTACAACTATTTAAATAAATATAACTCTTGAATTTATATTAAGGCCTAAAGCATTGCTTAAGACTTTCTCTGCCTCTCCCTCTCAACTTCTGGGTGTCTCTAGCAAATAAATTAAGTTTAAATTTTTTTTTTAAAAATCAAGCTTAATGAAAGAAATTTAAAAAAGAATTAAAAAATTACCTTTATTAGGGGAAGGTGATTTTTTTTATGATTTATTCATATTCTGATAAAGATGTACTTTCCCTACATCCCATAGTGGCAATGGGGTGATTTTCCTCCTAAACAGTAAGTTAGTGAAGTAGTGTATATAGAAATTAATGGCAACTGCTTGTACCAGGCTCCTTTAAGGCCTCCGTAAATCCTAAATCTAACTCCTTTTCCTCCTAATGTTTGTAAAAGCCCTGGCAGACTTACAGCCAGCTTCTGGTATTTATAAAAGGCCATGACAGCCTTTAACCTTCATGGTTTCTGCACATATCTCAGTCCTTGTATGCATAACTGTAAATCATTTTCTGTCAACTTTTCTTTATGTATAAAAGGGATTTATTTATTTATTTATTTATTTATTTATTTATTTATTTTAAAAAAGGAGACATTAACAATACCATAGGCTATGAGGGTACAACTCCACACAATTCCCACCACCAGATCTCTATATCCCATCTCCTCCCCTGATAGCTTTCCCATTCTCTATCCCTCTGGGAGTATGGACCCAAGGTCATTGTGGGATGCAGAAGGTGGAAGGTCTGGCTTCCGTAATTGCTTCCCTGCTGAACATGGGCGTTGACTAGTCTATCCATATTCCCAGTCTGCCTCTCTCTTTCATAAAAGGGAAATTTTGCAGCATATTGGGGCCCATAAGCTTTTGGTGTTGGCTAATTCTGGGACTAGATGCCAGAAATCAAAGCTTTATTTTCCAGTGCTGTGACTTTGTTCAAATTCCCAACTTTACACTATCATTCTTTCTTCATTCATATCATTTTTTTAAGAAACAAAATCCCAACTTCATTTTTATAATTGCTTAAAATTTCTTATGATTTACCAAGTTTTAATTTCCTTGACAGTAGTGTCTCCTACTAAATTGGCTTTTTGGAACTCTACAAATCCGAGACTAAGTTAAATTAGCACTTCTGAAAATAATATTTTTTTATAGTAATAAATCAACTTTTTAGATTAACCAGCTTTCCATGAAGTATTTGATTTTCATAGTAACAAATAGCTCATCCAACTGTGAAAAAAGAAAATCATTATTGGAAGAGAAATAAGAAAGGAATGACCAGAACCATAATAAATGTAGAATTGTTTACATGTATCGGCTGACTTACATAGTTTGAGAAATAACAGATAGCATCGAATAACATCTTTTTGCAGTCAAGAAACTGGAGAAGAATCAAGAATCGAAACTTTCCACTATGAAACTAACATGCAAAATTCAGAATTGACATGACAAACTTCAGTTTCTTACCCTGAAATAATAAAAATCCCTATAATGTAAAAATAAATTTCCCCCAAAGACAGCTGTGTTGTCCACAGTATAATCATTGGGACAGCTATGGCTCCTTCTGTGGGCCCTGGCAGAGGTCATAGAATCTATGTCTACACTTGTGAATTTAAGCACATTAAACAAATTCAGGCTTAAATTTCCTCAGAAGAAATAATGGAAACAATGTATTTCTTCACAGAGCCTTTGGGAGGATAGCAACTGATCTGATGTTTAGAAGACAAACAGCAATCTGGATGCTGAGAAAACACCATTCAAATGCTAATGATGCTAGAGTGTCATTTCCATACATTGACCTTTAGGATGTGACTTTTTCAGAAGCACAGGAGCAGAGAGAAAGGAAGAAAGGGCTGCACTAAATCCTCCACTAAGGTAGAGGGCTAGGTTTGAACCTGACTCATGGCAAAACAGTGCACTCCAACTGAGCTATTTTGTCCCCTACCAAGCAAAGAGAGAGTAGAGGAGAAACCCCTTTACTCTCTGTAGTTATAAGAAAGTTTGGAAATGTAGTGACCATTTCTGATGTGAAAATGGGTTGTAGGCAAACTGCCTTAATTAAAAGGTAAGAGAAGCCAGTAAGAGGAAGACCAGTACTGAATGGTCTCACTCATAACTGGACCTTAAGATTTAAGGACAGTAAGGGAAAACATACGGTGAAACTGAGACTGGCTGTGGTGTATTGCACCAAAGCAAAGGACTCTGGGGAAGGAAGAAAAGGGACAAGGGATGAAATGAAGGGACACAGGGGTCTTGGTGAATGGTGGATGGGTGAGGGGGTCTAGGTTGGTAGAGTGATTGTGTCTAGACATCTCTTAAGGGGAAAGGAGAGATCTTGCCTACGTGCTAAAGACTATCTGTAAACCATAAATCTACCAATAAAAATTAATTAAGTTTAATATTAAAACTTTCTCTGACTCTACTGCAACATTAACCTGGGTCATCTTGATTGAGCATCTTATCAGCTATTGTAAGTGATATCCAATTAAGATGACTTGTCAAGGCAAAAAATAAGGAGTTGAAGCAAGGCATTTATTCTTTTGCAAAAGGGAGTGCCACCAACAGTGGCAGTCAGGCAGCAGTACCCCCTCCCCCACCCTTCCGCCATCTTTTATACCTGACAGAGCTGTCTCCACTTCTGCACTGGGCTTCAGAGCTCACATTCTCCCCAACTCTAAATAAGAAAAGACAGAGTCTGAGGGTCTCTGCTGGAGGATTAGCAAGCACTGCAAGAAACTATTATCTGACCTAAAGAATACAAAACTACTGGCCACAGGTGGTCATAGATAAAAATTTATAAAAAGAATTTTTGTTCTAAACAGTTGTTCTATTTGTGTCCCTTTGAAGAGAAGACCTAACCATCTCTCACATCAACTATACATAACTTTCAGCCCTTTCCATAGTACTCAGGGTTTCCAATCACAGTCAGCATTTTGCTACGTAAACCTTTATACTGAATATGTCAAAGTATCAGTAAAGAGGAAACTTGTTATTGCCAGTTGGTTTCTGCTATTTTCCCATCTGGGCTACTAATACATGACTCTCTTTGCTAAGAATAAAAGGCTCCAAGGCAAGCATATACCATAGAGCCCCCCCCCCCCTTTTTGTCACATGGCTATGGTCTCTTGGATTTCAGTGCATATCACTGTACCAGTTTATCTTCCGTGTAAAAATGATTCTATAGGAGCTGAGTGGTGGTGTACTGAGTGGTTAAGTGCACATATTACTAAGGACAAGGTACCCAGTTCAAGTCTCTGGTACACTACCTGACGTGGGGAAACTCCACAAGTGGTAAAGCAAGTGTTGTGGCTGTCTCTGTCTCTATCTTTGTCCCTGTCTCTCTCCTCCTTCCCTCACTCCTCTCTCAATCTCTCTCTGTCTCTATTCTCTATATATTAAGTGACTACATAAAGCATGCAGGAGGTCCTCGGCTTACCCCCAAGTACTATATAAAAATAAATAAATAAATATAGGATATGATTGAAACTACAATTAGCCTGTGATGATATACACACACACGAAATTATCTTTTAAAATGTGCTACTTTTGATTTCTGCACTCAGGAAAATTGCAGTTGCAAGAGATATTCTTGGCTTCTTTTGCTAGACACTACAGACATGAGGACCCCACATCCCATTTTCTAAAGATTAACTTGACTTAGCAGCTATCCATGATCAGAGATCTGGGCACCTTTGGGAGACTTATACTGATCTGACTAAACAACAATATTTTGGAGAATACCAAATTTTCACAGGTAATAATGTAGAAAATTGACTGGTGGCACACCTTATTAAGTGCACATATTACCATGTGCAAGAACCCTGGTTCTAGCTCCAGCTCCCCAACTGCGGGAAGTGGGCACTTCATGAATGGTGAAGCAGGTCTGCAGGAATCATTTTTCTAAGCTTTGAGTTTATCCTTTAACAATTCACTGTGTGCATTTGTAACCTTACCTTTTTAGTTCAATTGGTCATAGAATGACTTAAAGAGCAGACATTCTGGGGGCCAGGAGGTGGCACATCTGGTTGAGCACACATTTAGAATGTGCAAGGGCAAAGGTTCAAGCGCCTGGTCCCCACCTGCAGGGGGAAAGCTTTGCAAATGGTGAAGCAGTGTTGTAGGTGTCTCTCTCCCTCTCTATTACCCCCTTCCCTCTCAATTTCTGTCTCTATCAAATAAATAAATAAATAAATAAATAAATAAGGAGTTGGGCAGTAGAGCAGCAGGTTAAGTACACGTGGGACAAAGAGCAAGGACCTGCATAAGGATCCCAGTTTGAGTCCCTGGTTCCCCACCTACAGGGGAGTCGCTTCACAGGAGGTGAAGCAGGTCTGTAGGTGTCTATCTTTCTCTCATCTTCTCTGTCTCCCCTTCCTCTGTTAATTTTTCTCTGTCCTATCTAATAAAAATAAAAAAGAAAGAAAGAAAAGAAAGAGGGAGGGGGATTGGCCTCTGAGAGTGTGAATTCCTACTACCTGCACTGATACTGAGCCATGATACTGGTAGCATTAAAAACAAAATTAAAAAAAAAGAAAGAAAACTGCTTATTTTTTACAAAACTATAGACAAAATGTATTTGTCTCTGCTAGGATTCCTAACTGCTATATGCAATATTCTTACCTGTACTGAAAGGAAGAAATGCAAGAGGTCTTGCATAACTTGAGTTCTGCATGCAAAGAGGTGTGTGTGTGTGTGTGTGTGTGTGTGTGTGTGTGTGTGTGTGTGTGTGTGTGTAGTCAGCAAACTCAGAATAGAGCCTACTGAATCTCCATAAAGGCTGAAGTGGTAGAATCCCCACAGTTTCTGAAGAGGATTTCCAAACCAATGTCAGAATGCTGTTCCTATCACTGCCAATAACAAAATCCTCCTCATTACAATGATTTGGACTGCCCTCTCCCCCCACACCAAAATTCCTATAGTAAAATTTGAGCCCTTAAAGTGATGGGATAAGGTTTAGGATCCTCATATGTGGAATTAGTGCCCTTATAAAAGAAGATCAATAGTTATTTCTGGTCCCTTCTAGCCTGTAAAAACACAGACAAAACTATGCAACTTGGAAAGAAAGCCCTCACTTAACCCTGCTGGCATTCTGACTTTGGACTTTAAGCCTCTAAAACTGTGAGTGGCGGTTAATTATATAAGCTTCCTAGGCTGCAGCATTTTGTCACAGTCACCAGAACAGACTATGGTGATTTCTGTAACTCAATACCTGTAATAAAACTGAGATTGAACGCCATGTCTCTCCTCACCATATACATGTAGTCTCTTCCTGGCATATCCAGTAGTGGGTAGAATCTAAATTATATATTCTTCCCCCCAAACTGGATTTATTTGACTTCCTAGTAGTGGCCACAGAAACTCAGTAGCATTGATTATTACAAAATGAAGAGACTTTTAAAAACACTTCATGTGATTACATGTCAGAAGTTCACTAAAGTGTATATTAAAGTGGAAATAACAATAGAACCTTTCATATGATTCACATATGCATTAAGTGAAAAGAAATATGTACAGATAATATGATTATTACAAAGAAAGTGATCAATAGACGCCATATAATGTTACTGAATAGAATCTCTCGTACCTATCTGGATTGGACAATTAGACCACAGACTAAAACAGATGGTTATCTAATACCCTACACTTGTAGTAAATGTGTTATCATTATGGGAACTAAAAAACTTAAGATTTTGAACCAAAACATCTCTTCAGGATTTAAGGTCTAGGTGTATTATTCTATAACATCTGTCAGGACACTTCCATGGACATAAACAGAAGACTAGGTAGACAAAAGTGGAAGAAGGGGATAAAGATCTTAGAAACACATATATGTTCTAGGGCACAGTGAAGGGTACTGAAGCTTTTCCTTATAAAAAATAGAAAGGTAATAGCTCACCCACTAATGTCCAGCTAGATGTCTTCCTAGAGGACCAACTGTAGAAATGAGATGAGTCTGTAACAAAGAGATTGACATTTCACTCCTCAATGTTGCTTGTTAATCTGCCACCAGAGTCTGTCTGAACAGGAGCATTAAACTATCATGGGTAGAAGAAGCAAAGGAAGAGAAGAGAAGTCATGTGGTATCACAAGGATGTTTGGGTTTGTTATAGGTGAGGAACTTTAGTTTTCAAACTAGTCTTTCAAGTCTATTCCCACCAAACCCTAATAGACTTGGTTGAATTGTTCCAGAGTGTGCCTAGTCACATATAATTTTTCAAAGATCCATAGGTTAGCCAGTCTAGTGTTCTAATGGCCAAACAAGCTACAAACTGCTGTGATTTTCTTGACTATACAGTCACACAGTTAGTAGGTGACAGAGCTGAAATTTGAATCCACAGGCTTGTATTTGAAAACCTAACATTATGCTGACATCTTGGTACATGTCAATTTCTCCATAACTTTCTAAATTTCCATTTTGTCTCTATATATTGTTTCTCCTACATGATTGTACAATATATTTTATCCTTTTGTCCTCCATCTTGGAATTTATGCCCTCCCTCCTTCACTTCTTAGACCAAATACACATTGAAACAGTCCTTTCTCATACTCTTTTACTATTTTCCCAACATCACCATAACCAAATAAATTGGAGATAAAAATATTCCTTTGTTACTATCTGGAAGTCCAAGTTGTTACATCTAATAAGATCTACAGAATAAGCAAGTCCAACCTCTTTTATTTCTAAGAAGAATTAGTACTATAGATTTCCCAGATCATGCACAATACTGGGAAATGACACTGAATATAGTATAAGGCAAGGGCTTTGGTAAAACATGCTAAACAAAGTTTTACTCACTGGAAAAAAAGATGTTTGGGATTGTCAAATTCATCTACAAATTTTTATTTTCCTCTTACTCTGATACTCTGTCACATGCGCTGAAATATAAGTAGAAAGCTTATGTGGAGAAAAATCAAGATATTCAGTCTTTTTGTAGAAATAGGCAGAAAGAGACTGGGAGGGGACTCACAAAAGAACAAGCCAATTTAATTATCTATACCTTGTCTCAAAGTACCATATCATAAAGGTGCTTAAAATATAGCATATTGGTATGGGAAATTATAGAATAAAAAGACTAGGCAACAAGAAAATGGCAAGAATCATCTTCATCTAATACTCTTTTAAAAGACCCTAAATATCAACAGGAAATAGTCTCCTACCATTAAATTGTTTGGCATAATGAGCTTAAAATTTAATATCTCATTAAAATGAAAATCAAAGCTCATAATGAGCTAATAATCTAGAGTTCTAGTGTTTCCCTGATAATGACAATTTTATGCATTAGATCTCTCAGATCTGCAAGTCAGTAATCTAAAGCACTCTCCTCATGACCTCATAATGTTGGCCCACTGATAACATAATCAACCAGGTGTGAAAGAAATTTGGAAAAGAAAAGAAGATTTATCTTTACTATAATTACTATCTTATGTCTAAATAACGTGGTCTTTCCCAGTAACTGGTAGGTTTATTTCTTCTTATGGGAAAAAGTTGCAGGTACTCTGGATCATAGTTTTAAAAAGAGAACCGTGTTATAGGGTCCTTAAAGGACTATCTTTTATAAAGAGAAAAAAATAGATGCAGCAGCTGTCAAATTCTGATATGTTCAAATGATCAAATACCATGCAAGCAGACAGTTTGACAAGACTGCTCAAGTAGTTTTTTCTAACACAAAAAAATTTCTTTAAAGCCACTGCTCACAGTACTGCTTATAAGTAGTTCTGGTCATTTATCCTTTTTGAAGATGAAACTGTACAAATGTCTGACCAGAGGAAAATGACCCCAAATCATTTCACAAGTCCCACCAGTATGGGCTAAAATAAGAATTTTAGAAATACTTAGAAAAAAAAGTTTTTTTTTTCTTCCTAAGAAAATTTACAGGAAAAATCAAAGGTACCACTATTAAGATTTATGAGTATAAATGGTTCTTGTTTGAACTTGAGAAAGCAGATGGAAAAGTAAAAGCAATTTCAATCAAGAAAGTATGCCCAGAGCCCTAAAAATGACTTGCAAGGCAACTAATTTCTGGTAAATAGTTTTCCATATTGTCAAAATAGAGATGTGTAATAATTGTATACTTTTGATATTCTATGTATTATACACATAAGAAGGCCTAGACCTAGACTTTTCAAATACACTTAACACAAAAATAATAAATGGTAAAAATATATTTACACTGAAATTAATAGAAGATATTTGAAAGACAGTAGCTAAAGATGACTTCCTATATGTGAAATCACCAAAGGGTTCCCTAGTCACACCTTTCTTGTGACTTTTATTAATGCATTATCTTATCACTGAAGCCAAGATTCTCTCTAGTTATACAGAAATCCAAACTTTAATAGACTTTCTTCAGCTTCTTGGACATAAAGTCATAAAACCAGAGAGACCTCTAGAATGGCTAATTCTTCACATTTTAAGCCAAGTTCATGGTCGTCATCACTTACCCACCACACTATCCCTTCTTTGTGGAACAGAGAAATAATCCAGGAGTTAGTTCTTCTCAATGATAGTATATTTAAAATATATATATGTATATGGAAAATATGGTACAACTAAATCAATATCATTCAAGAATTAAAGATAGCATTTAAAGAGGGAGAATTCTCAGTTTATAAGATGGGGAAGAAAAATTATGGTAATTGGAGGTGCGAGTCATCAGGAAAGTCACATAGGAATGGTTACTTAAGAGTAAGTATGGGAGGAGAATATCAGAGGTGGGGCTACGAGCAACAGCTGACATATTTCTCTCCTCTCCCGGATCAACTAGGAATACCAAAGGAGAACAACTGGGACCGAAACAAGACAGGACTAGAATGACTTCAGGAACCCACCAAATCACCGGTGAGTGCAAACATTTGTGGCTGGTGGACAGAGAGGAGCCTAGGGAGAGATTAAGTGGCTGGTAACAGTCCGGAAGTTTATCAGTTGAGACACCACCTCCAGTCTGTTCCACCAACAAGGGGACAGCTGAAGGGAGGAGAGGACTCCCCTGAGACTCACCAAGTGAAACTCTGAGCCTCCATTACTACTGCCTTCAGAATCTGGAGCAGTGGCAGGGAGGCCCTGTGCTGACACCAGGGGAAAAAGAACTAACCAGGAAACTCAGGAGAAGACCTATACCTATGTGGCATAGCGGTGGGGCTGTGAAAGTCTTTTAGCATAGCCACTGGATTATCTCTGCCCCACCCTGCTTTATCTCTTGGTCACGAGTCAGTGATTAAGTTAAGAAGCCTACTTATAGTTTAAAAGCACTCAGGCTCCCATAGCCTACAGGAAAGGAAAAGAACAAAAGTGGCTTTTAAAGCACTGAGCTCCATCTCAGGGATTAAAATGCTATTGAAACAACTGTTAACTTCCACAACTGTGAGCCCTTTAACTACCTTACCTAGACACAAGTCAATCCAGGCAATAGTGATCAGTAATTTGAAAGGTACTGAGAGAGTAACATCATAACATAATATATAAAATGGTTAAACTAACAAGAAGAAATATTGGAGAAATGAACCAGGACAAGAGTCCAGCTAAAAGCCCCCCAAAGGGTGAAGCACAAAATAATGAGGTCAACATCCAAACACTAGTTAAGGAAATAATCACAGGAGTGAGTAAAGAGTTTGAAAGAAACAACCAATAAGACTCTGGAAGAAAACACTAATTATCTCAAGGTTACTAGAAAGCTGAAATAGCTGACCTAAGAACACAACTAGCTTGAGAAGCTAAAACAGTATCAGAACAGGGTAACAAAATAGATGAACTCCAGAAAGCAGTAGAGGGCAGAGAGAATAGAATAAATGAGGCAGAAGACAGAATTAGCAAGATTGAGGACAAATTAGAGACAGCTAAAAAAGAAACAAGAGATCTAAAAAAATTAAGAGAAACTGAAAACAACAACAGAGACCTATGGGATGACTTCAAAAGATATAATATGCACATTATTGGCTTACCAGAAGAAGAAAGAGAAGGAGGGGAAGAAAACATTCTTCAGGCCATATAGCTGAGTACTTTATTAATCTAGACAACAAAAGAAGCCCAGAGTGTTCAAACAGAATTAACCCAGACGTAAAGACACCAAGACTCATCATATTTAGAATGGAAAGGAATAAGGATAAAGAAAGGAACCTGAAGGCTGCAAGAGCAAAACAAAGAGTCACCTACACAGGAAAAACCATAAGATCAGCAGCAGACTTCTCCACACAAACACTACAGGCCAGAAGAGAATGGCAAGATAGCTATCAAGTGCTCAATGAGAAAGGCTTTCAACCAAGACTACTGTATCCTGCTAGACTGTCATTCAGACTAGATGGAGGCATCAAAACCTTCTCAGACAAGCAACAGTTGAAGGAATAAACTATCACCAAGCCTTCCCTGAAAGAAGTTCTGAAAGGTCTCCTATAAATAGTCAGACCACCATAAATAGGCCATGTATCATAAAATTCTATAACTCTACAAGAGTGGCATTAAAATATCTTCAATCTTTGATATAAATAAATATCAATGGCCTGAATTCACCTATTAAAAGACACAGAGTAGGAAGATGGATCAGAAAACACAACCCAACAATATGCTGTCTACAGGAAACCCACCTAACTCAACAAGACAAACACAGACTCAAAGTGAAAGGATGGAAAACTATCATACAAGCCAATGGCCCACAAAAAAGGGCAGGAACAACTATTCTCAGATCCGACACAATAGAATTTAAGATAGATAAGATTAAAAAAGTTAAGAAGGGACACTACTTAATGCTCAGAGGATCAATCAAGAGGATTTAACAATTATTAACATCAATGCACCCAATGAGAAGCCATCTAAACACATCAAACATCTACTTAAAGAGCTACAGCAATATATTAACAGCAACACAGTCATAGTAGGGGACTTCAGCACCCCCCTCTCTCAACTGGACAGATCATCCAGGCAGAACATCAATAAAGACACAAGGGAACTAAATGAGGAGATTGATAAACTAGAACTATTGGACATTGTCATAGTCATTCATCCCAAGAAATGGGAATATACATTCTAATCAAGTCCACATGGGTCATTCTCAAGGATAGACCATATGTTAGGCAACAAAGACAGCATCAGCAAATTCAAGAGCATTGAAGTCATCCCAAGCATCTTCTCAGACCACAGTGGAATTAAACTAACATTTAACAATCAACAAAAGATTAGTAATAGTCCCAAAATGTGGAAGCTCAACAGTATACTCCTTAATAACTACTGGGTCAAAGAGGAATAAAGGAAGAAATCAAAATGTTTCTAGAGTTCAGTAAAAATGAAGACCCATGCTATCAAAATATTTGGGACACAGCTAAGGCACCACTGAGAAGGAATTTCATAGCCATACAAGCACACATTAGGAAAGGAGAACACAGGGGTTCCCAGAAGATGGTGGACTGAGAAGCTGTTAGTGGCTTGAGCTCTGACCACAATTCTGGAAATGGTAGGATATTCTGCCTTTAGTAGGCCAGTCAATAAAGGGTCCTAGTGGTGACACCAAGGAGGTGACTATAACTTAATTTGGGTTAAGAAACAGAGTAGAAAAAAAGGGGAAATTTTTTTATTTCCTTTTAGTTATTAAGCGCATCTCCTCCCACTTACTCCCCCCCAATCACCAGTCCCTGGTGACCAGCTCCTAGCTGGCTCCCCTGCTGAGCTTCTGTCTTTACCAAATTCCTGTCCCACCAGGGAGTATCATTCATTCTAAGTCTATACACTTCTGAAACCTCTGGCCTTTTTTCTTTCTAAGTAACCAACCCCCCCACTCACCCTCCATAGCTAATTAAATAATTAAAAATAAATTAATTAATTAATTAAAACTCTTTCCTTTCACCTCTCTTTTATTACTGTTCTTTTTCTTATCTTTTTCTTTTTTCTATCTCTCTCTTTCTTTTTTTCATTCATGTCATCCTTTCTTCCTTAATCCTACAGCTTCCAAAGCCATAGGCCCCAGCCACACACCACCAAACAGTGTGATTTTTTGAATTCACTGATACACATTTGGGAATTATTTTGGGGAAGAATTCTGACTCAGTGTGGACTCCCACTGCAAGTGTCTCTGCTCAACTTCCCTTCCTCCTTTAGCCACCCCTAGAATATACAGTGGATAGTAGATTTGCATAACTATCTATTTCAGCTATCCTTGTCTAGTCCTGAGGTTGTTTTGTTTTTTTTTCTCATTCTTAACAATCAGCTGCCTCTGATCACAAGGTTTGAGGTAAACTGACACAGGATTTTTTTTACCCTGCTCTATTTCATTATTAATATTATCCAAAGGCATATATCTTCCCCCCCTTTAGGTTGATCAGAATTAACTCTTAGGGTATCATTCATTGCTAGGGTAGTGGGCACCTTATCTATTGTGGGAGGAACTTATCTCTTTACTCCTACCTCCTCTACAGACTCTCCCCTCCCTCCTCCTCCTAGCTAATGAAAAAAAATTAAATTAAATTAAAAATAAAGTAATCAAAAAAACCCTTTCCTTTCACTGCTCTTTAATTACAGCTCTTTTTCTTATCTTTTCACTTTTCTTTCACTTATCTCTTTTTTCTTTTCTTTTTTTTATCTTGTCATACACTTCTTCCTTCGTTCTTCTTTGCGTTTTTGAATTTGTGAATTATTTTGGGGAAGAAATCTGACTCAGATTGGACTCTATATGTGTGTATCTCTGCTCTACTTCCCTTGCCCCTCTTGTTACCCCAAGAATGTACAGTGGATAGTAGATTTGCAAAACTGTCTATTCTTGCTATCCCTTCTTCTCTCTTTCTTCTTCACTGGGATTTGGTTACTATTTTTTCACGGACTGGAGAAATTGTTTGGCTAACTGGTAGCGATTAAACTGCTTCAACACTTGCTTCAGTTGCTACTGTAATTCCTGAGGTTGGTGACTGTAATTGTCATAAAGGTATTTAGTACACTGTTGCTTGTACTCAAGACACAACAAGTGAGGAACAACAGAGCATAAAAAAAGAAACACATAAATAAAAAAAAAATGGGTAGATAAAAAAACAAATAAAACTGCTACTCCAATGAATGAAGACAAGAGCCCAGAAGAAACTACAAATCAGCCAGAAATAATCATAGCTAAGAAAAGTATGCAAGCAATAATAAAATTATTAATCACAGAAATGTAAACAACATTGGAGGAAAGGAATGGAAGTATTAGGGAAACAACAGTTGAGACCCCCAAGGAAAATACTGATTATCTTGAGGAAATTAGAGAACTGAAAGCTGAAATAGCTGTAATGAAGAAAGAAGCTGAGGCAAGGGAAAGCAGACTAACAGAAGCAGAAAACAGAATTAGTCAGACAGAGGATGAGTTAGAGAAAACTAAGAAAGAGGTGAAAGAGCTTAAAAAGAGATTGAGAGACACTGAAAACAACAACAGAGACATATGGGATGATCTCAAAAGAAGTAACATTTGTATAATAGGCCTGCCAGAGGAAGAAAGAGAGGAAGGGGAAGCAAACATTCTAGAGGAAATAATAGAAGAAAACATCTCAGACCTGAATAACAGAAAGGAAATCAAGATTCAAGAGGCCCAGAGAGTACCAAACAGAATCAACCCAGACCTGAAGACACCAAGACACATCATAGTCACAATGAGAAGAAGTAAGGATAAAGAAAGGATCCTAAAGACTGCAAGAGAGAAACAAAAAGTCACATACAAGGGAAAACCCATAAGATTATCTGCAGACTTCTCCACTCAAACTCTAAAAGCCAGAAGAGAATGGCAAGATATCTATCGAGCCCTGAATGAAAAAGGGTTTCAATCAAGGATAATATATCCTGCTAGACTTTCATTCAAGCTAGATGGAGGGATAAAAACCTTCTTAGACAAACAACAGTTAAGAGAGGCAACCATCACCAAACTGGCCCTGAAAGAGGTTCTAAAAGACCTCTTATAAGCAAGAACATCACTATAATACTGGCAATATATCTGAGCAAACAAAAAAAATTTTTTTTGGAACAATGGCACTACAATACATTAAATCCATAATATCAATAAACGTCAAAGGCTTAAACTCACCCATCAAAAGGCACAGGGTGGGGGGATGGATCAGAAAACATAACCCAACCATATGCTGCTTGCAAGAATCCTATCTGTCACAACAAGATAAACACAGACTTAAAGTGAAAGGATGGAAAACGATCATACAGGCTAACGGACTACAAAAAAGGGGCAGGTACAGCCATTCTCATCTCAGACATGATAGATTTTAAATTAAATAAAGTAATAAAAGATAGGCAAGGACATTACATAATGATTAGAGGATCAATCAGCCAAGAAGACTTAACAATCATTAAGATCTATGCACCCAATGAGGGACCATCTAAATACGTCAAGCACTTACTGAAAGAATTTCAAAAATACATCAATAGTAATACAATAATAGTGGGAGACTTCAATTCCTCACTCTCACACTTAGACAGATCAACAAAGCAGAGAACCAACAAAGATACAAGAGAATTGAATGAAGAGATTGACAGACTAGCCCTCTTGGACATTTTCAGAGTCCTTCACCCCAAAAAACTGGAATATACCTTCTTTTGAAATCCACATAACACATATTCAAGGATAGACCACATATCAGGTGACAAAGACAGCATCAATAAATTCAAGAACATTGCAATCATCCCAAGTATCTTCTCAGACCACAGTGGAGTAAAACTAACATTTAACAACAGACAGACAATTATTAAAAGTCACAGAATTTGGAAACTAAACAACATACTCCATAAGAACCAGTGGGTCAGAGATTCATTCAAGCAGGAAATTCAAATGTTTCTGGAAAAAAATGAAAATAAAGACACAACCTATCAAAATATTTGGGACACAGCTAAAGCAGTACTGAGAGGGAAACTTATAGCCATACAATCACATATTAAACACTAAGAAGAAGCTCAAATGAATGACCTTACTGCACACATCAAGGACTTAGAGGAAGAGGAACAGAGGAACCCTAAATCTACCAGCAGGACAGAAATCACTAAAGTTAGAGCAGAAATAAACAACATTGAAAATAAAAGATCCATACAAAAGATCAATGAAGCCAAATGTTGGTTCTTTGAAAGATTAAACAAAATTGAAAAACCCCTAGCCAGACTCTCCAAACAAAAAAGAGAGAAGACTCAAATTAATAGAATTGTAAACGATGGAGGAGATATCACAATTGACACCTCAGAAATCCAGAGAATCCTGCTAAACTTCTATAAAGAAATATAGGCCGCCAAGCTAGAGAATCTGGAAGAAATGGAACAATTCCTAGAAACCTATGCCCTTCCAAAACTGAACCAAAAATAACTACAAAATATAAATGCACCAATCAAAGACAAAGAAATTGAAACCGTTATTAAGAACCTCCCCAACAACAAAAGTCCTGGACCAGATGGCTTCACAAATGAATTCTACAAAACTTTCAGGAAACAGTTAGTACCCATACTTCTTAAGCTTTTCCATAAGATTGAAGAAACAGGAATACTTCCTTCCACCTTTTATGAATCCAACATCACCCTGATACCAAAAGCTGATAGGGACAGAACAAAAAAGGAAAACTACAGACCAATATCTCTGATGAACATAGATGCCAAAATATTAAACAAGATCTTGGCCAACCGGATACAACAACATATCAAAAAGATTGTTCATCATGACCAAGTGGGATTCATCCCAGGAATGCAAGGCTGGTTCAACATCCATAAGCCAATCAATGTCATTCACCACATCAAAAAAAGCAAAGCCAAAAACCACATGATTATCTCAATAGATGCAGAGAAAGCCTTTGACAAAATCCAACACCCATTCATGCTCAAAACTCTACAAAAAACGGGAATAGATGGGAAATTCCTCAAGATAGTGTAGTCTATATATAGCAAACCTATAGCCAACATCATACTCAATGGACAGAAGCTGAAAGCATTCCCCCTCAGAACGGGGACTAGACAGGGCTGTCCACTGTCACCGTTACTCTTCAACATAGTATTGGAAGTTCTAGCCATAGCAATCAGGCAAAAGAAAGGAATCAAAGGAATACAGATTGGAAAGGAAGATGTCAAGCTCTCACTATTTGCAGATGATATGATAGTATACAAAGAAAAACCTAAAGAATCCAGTGGAAAACTACTGGAAGTTATTAGGCAATATAGCAAGGTATCAGACTACAAAATCAATGTACAAAAATCAGTGGTATTTCTTTATACAAACACTAAATCTGAAGAATACATCCAGAAATCACTCCCATTTACTTTTTCAGCAAAATCAATCAAATACCTCAGAATAAAGTTGACCAAAGAAGTGAAAGACTTGTATGCTGAAAACTATGAGTCGCTACTCAAGGAAATAGAAACTGATACCAAGAAATGGAAAGATATCCCATGCTCATGGATTGGAAGAATAAATATCCTCAAAATGAATATTCTCCCCAGAGCCATATACAAATTTAACGCAATACCCATCAGAGTTCCACCAAGCTTCTTTAAGAGAATAGAACAAACACTACAATCATTTATCTGGACCTGAAAACAACTAGAATTGCCAAAACCATCTTGAGGAAAAGAAACAGAAATGGAGGCATCACACTCCCAGACCTTAAACTATATTATAAAGCCATCATCATCAAAACAGCATGGTACTGGAACAAAAATAGGCACACAGACCAGTGGAACAGAATTGAAAGCCCAGAAATAAATCCTCACACCTATGGACATCTAATCTTTGATAAGGGGGCCCGAAGGATTAAATGGAAAAAGGAGGCTCTCTTCAATAAATGGTGCTGGGGAAACTGGGTTGTAACATGCAGAAGAATTAAATTGAACCCCTTTATCTCACCAGAAACAAAAATCCAAGCCAAATGGATCAAAGACCTGGAAGCAACCCAGGTGCCCAACAACAGATGAATGGCTGAGAAAGCTGTGGTATATATACACAATGGAATACTATGCAGCTTTGAAGAACAATGAACCCACCTTCTCTGACCCATCTTAGAGAGAGCTAGAAGGAATTATGTTAAGTGAGCTAAGTCAGAAAGATAAAGATGAGTATGGCATGATCCCACTCATCAACAGAAGTTGAGTAAGAAGATCTGAAAGGGAAACTAAAAGCAGGACCTGACCAAATTGTAAGTAGGGCACCAAAGTAAAAGCCCTGTGGTGAGGGGTAGACATGCAGCTTCCTGGGCCAGTGGGAGGTGGGAGTGGGTGGGAGGGATGGGTCATAGTCTTTTGGTGGTGGGAATGGTGCTTATGTGAACTCCTAGTAAAATGTAGTCATATAAATCACTAGTTAATTAATATGAGAGGGGGAAAGTTAATTGTATGTCTCAAAGTTTTTCAAAACACAAATTGAATCTTTTCAATATATAGGCTATGTAATTGATATGCAGACTCTCTCTAAAGCCTAGACCAAGTAGATCAGAAGCTACCAATAGCACAGCTATATACAAGATGCTGGGTACTGTATAGCAAACCCTAAAAAAAGGACTTTTCAAAGTTAACCCAATTACCAAATAATGTGATGATAACATTAACTATCATTGTCTTTTTGAATCCTAAGACAGCAGGAACCTCACATCTCCACTATAGAGCCCCTACTTCCCCCAATCCTGGAACCCTTGGATAGGGCCCACTTTCCCGTATGCCTCTCCCAATCCATTCAAATCATATTGCATCTGCCGATCACAACCTAACCAACATTATGATTGCCACCTCAACATGCTTCACTTCAGAATGTGTCCAGAGACTTCATGTGTGGAATGACAACCCTTCAGCTTCATTACTCGGGTGAGACCTTTCCTTTCATAGTATACTCTAATTCCATCTCAGGTGGTTCACTTTCTAACAAAGTCCCAAAACCTAGAAATACACCAGTTTCTGTGAGAGAGAGAGAGAGAGAGAGCATATTTTCACATGTATCCGTAAATTACTGCAAAATATATACCTGAAAGCAGAAGTACACTAGAGTTTGCAGTGAGTACCCCCCTAACACTTCCTCTCCACTATTCCAAGCTTTGGGTCCATGATTGCTCAACAATTTATTTGGCTTCGTATGTTAACTCTCTTTTCAGTCACTAGGTTCCAGATGTCATCAGGATGCCAGACAGGCTTCCCTGGATTGAAGACCCCACCAATGTGTTGGAGCTCCGCTTCCCCAGAGACCCACCCTACTAGGGAAAGAGAGAGGCAGACTGGGAGTATGGACCAACCAGTCAACGCCCATGTTCAGCGGGGAAGCAATTACAGAAGCCAGACCTTCTACCTGCTGCAACCCACAATGACCCTGGGTCCATGCTCCCAGAGGGATAGAGAATGGGAAAGCTATCAGGGGAGGGGGTGGGATATGGAGATTGGGTGGCGGGAATTGTTTGGAATTGTACCCCTCCTACCCTATGGTTTTGTTAATTAATTCTTTCTTAAATAAAAAAATTAAAAAATAAAAAAAGGAAATGAGAACACACAAATAAACAGCCTGATTGCATATCCTAAAGACCTAGAAGAACTGCAAAGGAAACCTAAACGAGAAGAACAGAAATCACTAAAGTTAAGGCAGAAATAACATTGAAAATAAGAAAACCATACAAAAGATCAACGAAAGTAAATGTTGGTTCTTTGAAAGCGTGAACACAATTGACAAACCTTTAGCCAGACTCACAAAACAAAAAAGAGAGGAGACCCATTTAAATCAGATAGTAAATGAAAGAGGAGATATCACAACAGACACCACAGATATTCAACATATCATGTGAGGCTTCTATGAACAGCCATATGCCACCGAGTCAGAAAACCTGGAAGTAATGGACAATTTCCTAGTTACCTACCCACTTCCAAAACTAAGTAAAGAGGAAGTAGATAACATGATCAGGCCATCATAGCTAATGTTATCAAAAATAGTTATCAAAAATCTTCCCAAAAATAAAAGTCCTGGACTAGATGGTTTTACAAAGGAATTCTATAAAACCCACAAAGATGAATTAATACCTCTACTTTTAAATTATTCCAGAAGATTGAAGACACTGGAATACTCCCTTCAAGCTTCTGTGAAGCCAACATCACTCTGATACAAAAAGCAGGCAGAACACAACCAAAAAAGAAAAATACAGACCAACATCTCTGATGAACCTAGATATTGAACAAAATTCTGGCCAACCGGATACTATATTAAAAAGATTGTTCATCATAACCAAATGGGGTTTATCCCAGGCATGCAAGGTTGGTTTAATATACGTAAATCAATCAACGTGAGCCACCACATCAACAAAAGCAAGGCCAAAAACCAAATGGTCATATCAATAGATGTAGAGAAAGCCTTTGACAAAATACAACATCCCTTTATGATCAAAACGCTACAAAAAAATGGGAATAGATGGAAAATTTCTCAAGATAGTGGAGTCTTTATATACCAAGTTTACATCTAACATCATCCTCAGTGGTGAAAAACTGGAAGCATTTCCCCTCAGATCACATACGACAGGGATGCCCACTATCACCATTACTATTCAACACAGTGTTGGAAGTTCTTGTCATAGCAATCAGGCAAGAGCAAGGAATTAAAAGCATACAGATTGGAAGAGAAGAAGTCAAAATCTCTCTATTTTCAGATGACATGATAATATGCATAGAAAAACCTATGGAATCCAGCAAGAAGGTTTTGGATGTCATCAGGCAATACAGTAAGTTGTCAGGCTACTAAATTAACATTAAAAATCAGTGGCAGTTCTCTATGCAAACACTAAGTTAGAAGGATTTGAAATCTAGAAATCAATTCCTTTTACTATAGCAACAAAAACAATACTGAAAGACTTGTACACCGAAAAATATGACTCACTACTCAAGGAAATTGAAAAAGACACAAAGTGGAAATATATTCCATGTTCATGGGTTGGAAAAATTAACATCATCAAAATGAATATACTACCCAGAGCCATCTACAAATTTAATGCTATCCTCATCAAGATCCCAACCACATTTTTTAGGAGAATAGAACAAATGCTACAAATGTTTATCTGGAACTAGAAAAGACCTAGAATTGCCAAAATAATCTTGAGAAGAAAGAAAAGAACCAGAGGCATCACACTCCCAGATCTTCAATTGTTTTATAGGGCCATTGTCATCAAAACTGCTTGGTACTGGAACATGACTAGACATACTGACCAGTGGAATAGTGTTGGTATGCATGAGACCCCTTCTGTTTCATTTGGTTTAAATCCCCCCTGCTTAACACTATTCTATTTACATAACCACTGTTAACAAGTTCCACCCTCCCTCCAGGGCACTGTGGTTCAGTGATAGGATTCTCGCCTGCTCTGCCCCTTCTTTGTCACACTCTGATTTTCACCAGTCACTTTTCTCTCCACCCTCTCTATGTCACATCCTGTTTCCACCCTATTTGGGAAGTATATATAAAGACAGCACTGTGAGTTTTAGAGTACTGTACCTTGAGTTTAGCTTAGCTCGTCTTAGATTGTGCTGCGTCCTGCATGAATAAAGAGATACTGCCTACAACCCAGCCATGAGTTCCTGGTCGTCTGTTACCTGCCCGTGAAGCCAGCCCGGCGAAAACAACATAACCCGTCGAAAACGACAGAATAGATTTGAGAGCCCAGAAGATAGATTTGAGAGCCCAGAATAGATTTGAGAGCTTAGCCCCCACACCTATGGACATCTAATCTTTGACAAAGGTGCCCAGACTATTAAGTGGGGAAAGCAGAGTCTCTTCAACAAATGGTGTTGGGAAAAAAATGGGTTGAAACATGCGGAAGAATGAAACTGAACCACTATATTTCACCAAATACAAAAGCAAATTCCAAGTGGATCGAGGACTTGGATGTTAGACCAGAAACTATCAGATACTTAGAGGAAAATATTGGCAGAATGCTTTTCTGCATAAATTTTAAAGATATCTTCAATGAAACGAATCCAATTACAAAGAAGACTAAGGCAAGCATAAACCTATGGGACTACATTAAATTCAAAAGTTTCTTCACAGCAAAAGAAACCACTACCCAAACCAAGAGACCCTCATAGAATGGGAGAAGATCTTTACATGCCATACATCAGATAAAAGTTTAATAACCAACATATATAAAGAGCTTGCCAAACTCAACAACAAGACAACAAATAACCCCATCCAAAAATGGGGGGAGGACTTGGACAGAATATTCACCACAGAAGAGATCCAAAAGGCAGAGAAACACATGAAAAAATGCTCCAAGTATCTGATTGTCAGAGAAATGCAAATCAAGACAACAATTAGATACCACTGCACTCCTGTGAGAATGTCATACATCAGGAAAGGTAACAGCAGCAAATGCTGGAGAGGTGTGGCATCAAAGGTATACTCCTGAACTGCTGGTGGGAATGTACAATGGTCCAACCTCTGTGGAGAACATTCTGGAGAACTCTCAGAAGGTTAGAAATGAACCTACCCTATGATCCTGCAATTCCTCTCCTGGAGATATATCCTAAGGAACCCAACACACCCATCCAAAAAGATCAGTGTACACATATGTTCTTGACAGCACAATTTGTAATAGCCAAAACCTGGAAGCAACCCAGGTGTACAATGGATGAGTGGCTGAGCAAATTGTCATATATGTACACAATGGAATACTACTCAGCTATTAAAAATGGTGACTTCACCGTTTTCAGCTGATCTTGGATGGACCTTGAAAAATTCATGTTAAGTGAGATAAGTCAGAAACAGAAGGATGAATATGGGATTATCTCACTCTCAGGCAGAAGTTGAAAAACAAGATCAGAAAAGAAAACACAAGTAGAACCTGAAATGGGATTGGCGTATTGCACCAAAGTCAAAGACTCTGGGGTGGGTGGGTGCGGAAATACAGATCCAAGAAGGATGGCAGAGGACCTAGTGGGGGTTGTATTGTTATATGGAAAACTGGTAAATGTTATGCATGTACAAACTATTGTATTTACTGTTGAATATAAAACATTAATTCCCCAACAAAGAAATTTAAAAAAAAAAAAGAGTAAGTATGAACTTTGACTGAGAGACAAAATCCATGTGACCTCACAAGAAGATATGCATGCTCTCTATATACTCCTTCCAGACTCCTGCTGGAACTCAACATTTATTAAACCCAATAGGAAGCCAGAAGACTAAAGTGCCTTCTGACATAATTTATGAAGCCTAGCTACCGAGGACAAATGCTTGAGAAGGCTGAAGAGACAAAAATCACTTATACTCAGTACTTGTGGTAATTTTCTGGAGATCACACAGCCACTAGTAGAGGGAAAAATGACAAATGCCTAGGCTTTTCCATTCTCAAGACTTTCCTTACATGTTATTGGGGAGTGAAGGGCTTATAACTATATGTAAATATATATAAATGTATGTGTGTATCCTGGAAGGTAAGGAGTTCATCATTTAACAGATTCATCGAAAACTCTGTGATGCTTGGGTCAAAATGACTCCTCTGGACCCTCATTTCATGACTAAAAACCTTAGAGTAAGCACTCTGTGGTATTCTTTTTATTTTCCAACTTCAATATGACTTTATTTTTTTTAATCTGGGGTTGTTCATGATTTACAGTATAATCATTGACACATGAGTAAAATTTTATTATATACCAGGACCCCAAGGATCTATTTAAATCTTACCTCCCTCTCCTTCCCCAGAGTCCTTTGCTTTGCTTCCATATACCATGTCTAGTTCACATTTCATTTTGTGTTCTCCCTGTTTATTTTGTTCTGCTTATAAATGGGATCATTTACTAGTTAGCTTTCTCTTTTGGGGCTATATTACTTAAAACTATGTCTTACAATCCAATCCCAGATAAGGCAAAGTTAATGGCTTCATTTTTAAAAGCCTAGTAGCATTCCATCCTGTACATATACCATAATTTTTTAGCCACTTGTTATTGGACATCAGAATTGCTTGTAGGTTTTTGGAATTATGAATTGTGATGTTATTGTGATCACCAGCATACTTAGCTATCTTCCAACAAGTGTTGTTATCTCTTTTGGGTAAATTCCCAGGACAGAAATTGCTGGATCATAGGGTTAGTCCAGTTCCAACATTCTGAGAAGCCTCCAAACTATTTTCAACAAGGGTTGGACATTCCCATCAGCAGTGCAGAAGTGTCCCCTTCTTCCCACATCCTAATATTCGTTTTTTCTATCTTTTTAAATGTATGACACTCTCACTGATATAAAGTGGTATCACATTGTTGTGTTTCTTTGAATTCCTCAGTGACTACGAAAACTTTCACTTGTGCCTGCTGAACAATCTGGATCTTTTCCTTGATGAAGTTTCTGTCCCTGTCCTCACACTAATGAGGTTACCTGTTTTTTACTGAGCTCCTTATCTATTTTGGTTATTACCTGCTGTTTATTGTAGAAAGCCCTTCTTTCCCTCTGTAGATTGTCTTTTTGTTTTTGTGATAGTTTCATATCCTCTGCTGTGAAGAAGCTTTTTAGTTTGATGTAGTCCTGATAATTTATTTTTCGTTTTATTTCCTTTGCAACTACATTTGAATTTTTGAAAACATTTTTGAAGCCAAGATCATGAAGTATTCCCACAATGTTTTCTTCTATGTTTTTGAAAGTTTCTGGTCTTATGTTCATGTTTTGATCCACTTGGAGTTGACTTTTGTGTGTGGTAATATCTGGTGGTCCAATTTCATTTGTTTACATGTTTCAATCCAATTTTCCTAACACTACTTGTTGAAGAGACTCTTTTTTTCTCCATCTAATGTTTTTAGCCCTCTTGTCAAATATTAGTTGTCCAAAAGGATGGGGCTTATTTCTGGTCTTTTGTTTCTATTCCACTGGTATGTATATAATCTTTTGTTCTAGTACCAGGCAGCTTTGATTACAATAACTCCGTAGTATGGTTTGAGATCAGGAGGTGTGAGGTCTCCAGTCTTGTTCTTTTTTTCTCAAAATTGTTTTAGCAATTCTACCTTATGCTCAAAATCAAAGGATGGAAAACTAATATACAAGCCAATGTACCTTAAAAAAAAAAAAAAAGGAACATCTATACTCCAAATGAAGAGGCTCAGAATATGTAAAGCAGCTACTCAGACACCTGAGAAATTATATCAATAATAATAATATTAGAAAACTTTAATCCCTCACTCTCTTAAGCAAACAGATAAATTGGGCAGAAAAAGTAATAAGGAAATGAGAATTAAATGAAGATATAGACAGGTTAGATCCTCAAGACATCTTCAAAGCTCTTCATGCCAAGAAAGTGAAATACACATTCTCAAATTCACATGGGACAATCTCACAGTTAGACCATAGGCTGGGTCACAAAAACATCACCAATAAATTCAAGTGCATGAAAATCATTCCAAGCTTCTTCTCCGACCACAGTGGACTTGAACTAATACTCAGCAACAAACAGAAAAGCAAAGAAAACCCCAAAATATGGAAACTTAACAGAATGGTACTCAATAACTATTTGGGTAAACGAAATTTAAAAATGTCTCTGGAAACAAGTGTCAGTGAAGACACACAGTATTTGGGACACAATATCACTTTTTCCTAAGGAAATGTTTTATTTTCAAAATGGTTATTGTCACAAGAATACATGTCACATTTCCCACATTTCTCTGTGGAGTTCTAGATCCAACAAACCTGATGAGAGAAGCTTTAGCTAAAGCCAACTGGCATTAAGGGCTCTTTCAATGCAGCATAATGTATCTTGAGGGATTATTTCCTTCCTTCTAGGTAAAGTACAAAATTACTTTCTATATGCTTATACAAGAGTTCAAATTAGCTTACTTTTGCAATTGTGATATTACTAAAAGTTCAAGCTGTCTTCAACTTGGCATTATCTTAAATGTCTTGTGACTTTAATTAAGTCAGTATCATGTCTAAATGTCCTTGGTATTTGGTAAAAATACAGAGGAAACTTATCAATGACTGGGCCTTTCAAGAGTGTTTAAAATGACATGAATTTCTCAGTCAACACAGTTATCTAAAAGGCAACTCCATCATATCTCTCTCTTTCTGAACTTAAAGCATGAAAAGTTTTGTTGAAACACATTTGGGCTGGGGCATCAATTTGTCTACTTGATCTACAATAGAACCTTAATTCTCAATTTTCTCTTCTGAAATTTCTGGATCATAGAATAGAGGGCATTAGCTAACTCTACTTGGTCTTGGTGCATGATGATGGAAAAGGGCCTAAGCTGAGAGTAAGAGTGCTTGGCAGACATCTCTTACAGGGAGATGAGGAACTGGGCCCATGTGTCAACACCTGCACTGAAAATCATTAACCCTCCCATAAAATTATTTGGACAAAATGTATAATATTAGTATAATATATTTTATAAAATACTTCAGTTTATCACTCCAATATTCTCCATAGAAAGGATGTCACATTGTATATAGGTCCCCATATCTTCACTTATTTTGGTATAAAGAAACAAGATCATTATTTTTTGTGTGACTTTTCATAGTATTCTTTAATTTTTTTAATTTTATTTAAGAAAGGATTAATTAACAAAGCCATAGAGTTGGAGGGGTACAACTCCACACAATTCCCACCACTCAATCTCCATATCCCACCCCCTCCCCTGATAGTTTTCCCATTCTCCATCCCTCTGGGAGCATGGACCCAGGGTCATTGTGGGTTGCAGAAGGTAGAAGGTCTGGCTTCTGTAATTGCTTCCCCGCTGAACATGGGCGTTGACTGGTCGGTCCATACTCCCAGTCTGCTTCTCTCTTTCCCTAGTAGGGTGTGTCTCTGGGGAAGCTGAGCTCCAGGACACATTGGTGGGGTCTTCAATCCAGGGAAGCCTGGCCAGCATCCTGATGGCATCTGGAACCTGGTGACTGAAAAGAGAGTTAACCTACGAAGCCAAACAAATTGTTGAGCAATCATGGACCCAAAGCTTGGAATAGTGGAGAGGCAGTGTTAGGGAGGTACTCACTGCAAACTCTAGTATATTTCTGCTTTCAGGTATATATTTTGCAGTAGTTTATAGATACATGTGAAGATATGCTCTCTCTCACAGAAACTGGTGTATATCTAGGTTTTGGGACTTTGTTAGAAAGTGAACCACCTGAGATGAAATTACAGTATACTATGAAAGGAAAGGTCTCACCCAAGTAATGAAGATGAAGGGTTGTCATTCCACATGTGAAGTCTGGACACAGTCTGAAGTGAAGCATGTTGAGGTGGCAATCGTTGCGTTTGATTAGGTTGTGATCGGCGGATGCAATATTATTTGATATGGATTGGGAGAGGCATACGGGAAAGTGGGCCCTATCCAAGGGTTCCAGGACTGGGGGAAGTAGAGGCTCTATAGTGGAGATGTGAGGTTCCTGCTGTCTTAGGGTTCAAAAAGACAATGGATAGTTAATGTGATCATCACATTATTTGGTAATTGGGTTAACTTTGAAAAGTCCTTTTGTTATGGTTTGCTGTACAGTATCCAGTATCTTGTATATAGCTGTGCTATTGAATGCTTCTAATCTACTTGGTCTAGGCTTTTGAGAGAGTCCGCATATCAAATACACATCCTATATATTGAAAAGATTCAGTTTGTGTTTTGAAAAACTTTGAGACATACAATTGATTTTCCCCCTCTCAAATTAATTAACTAGTGATTTATATGTCTACATTTTGCTAGGAGTGTACATAAACACCATTCCCACCACCAAAAGACTGTGACCCATCCCTCCCACCCACTCCCACCCCCCACTGGCCCAGGAAGCTGCATGTCTACCCCTCACCACAGGGCTTTTACTTTGGTGCCCTACTTACAATTTGGTCAGGTCCTGCTTTTAGTTTCCCTTTTAGATCTTCTTCCTCAACTTCTATTGATGAGTGGGATCATCCCATACTCATCTTTATCTTTCTGACTTAGCTCACTTAACATAATTCCTTAAGATCATTATTAACACAATCAAGTTAAATTAAAATACTTCCTTATTTTCTTTATTTTTTATCTTCTATTTATTCATTTATTTGTTTATCTTATTGCCACCTGAATTAACACAGGGATTCAGTGCCTGAATGCTAAATCCACTGCTGCCAGCGACTTTTTTTCTGGTATTTCTTTATTTGTTTACTTATTTATTTTGCCTCCAGGATTATCACTGGGGTTCAGTGTCTGCACTACAAATCCAATGCTCCTGGAGGCCATTCCCCCCCGCCCCATTTTTTGGATAGGACAAAGAGAAACTGATAGAGGAGGTGAAGACAGAAGGAACGAGGACGATAGACACCTGCAGACCTGCTTCACCACTGACGATAGACACCTGCTTCACTCTGCAGAGTGTGGAGTCAGGGGCTGGAACCTGGATCCTTGACTGAGTGGGTCCTTATGCTTTGTACTATGTGCACTTAACCAGGTTATGCCACTGTCTGCCCTGCTCCCTCTCCCCTTTTCTTTTATTTGACAGGACAGGGAGAAATTGAGAAGAGAAGGGAAGACAGAGAGAGAAAGACAAAAGAAAGATCTGCAGACCTGCTTCACTTCTTGTGAAGCTTTCTCCCTGCCAGCGAAGAATGAGAATTTGAACCTGGGTCTTTGTGCATAATAACATGTACACTCAACTGGGTGCTCCAATGCCTGACCCCAGTACTTCCTTATTTTCATATTCAATTCACATCAACTACTAATTCTCTACAATGTACCAAGAATGCCTCTATTTGTTGAACAAGTTCATCAGTAATAGGCAACTAATTATCCTTAAACACTGTTCAATTTGAAATTATTCATTCTCAAAAACACTGGAAATGTCATTTGTAAATATAAACAATAATACTAATAGCATATATTTGTAACTTTTTAAATCATGCAATTTATGTGAAAGACTTCACAAAGAATAATAATAATTTTCACATCAACATCATTCATAGATATTTTGTTTTTGCAGAAACAATAGGTAACAAGAAGGAACCAATACTACAATCACATTTGCATATTCATTTGGTAGAATTCTCACACTTACAAATTTCTTTCCTACCTAGATCTTATAAAAATAGAGAATTAAGGGAGTCGGGCAGTAGTGCAGAGGGCTAAGCACAGGTGGTGCAAAGCATAAGGACCCGCATAAGGATCCCATTTCGAGCCCCCCGGCTCCCCACTTGCAGGAGAGTCGCTTCACAGGTGGTGAAGCAGGTCTGTAGGTGTCTATCTTTCTCTCCCCCTCTCTGTCTTCCCCTCCTCTCTCCATTTCTCTTTGTCCTATCCAACAACAACGACAGCAATAATAACTATAACAATAAGACAATTAGAGGAACAAAAGGGAATAAATAAACTAATTAATTAAAAAATTGAGAATTAGTAGTTTGAGTAGGTAAAATGGAATGGAATAAACAAATGGATGGGTGAGACATTAGTAATAATTTCACCACACCAGCCCCATAATTATTTTGCTATATTATTTATTAATGAACCAAAGATCCTTCTTAGTTACTGTCACCCAGTGGTGACAGTCAGAAACAAACTGGACATTTTTTTGTTACTCTAGCACCATTTCCACTACATTTATTCTGATAATTATTCTTTATTTTGGATTAAATTCATAATCCCCATCTTTCTAATCAGAGCACTTCAAATAACTGAACACCTATTTTAGTGACATCAAATAACCTGTGTTGGAAATCAAATGCAATTAAGAATCACACAGCATCTCCTCATGTGAGGTAATCATGCTCCAACAGTAATTGGCTCAACTAATGAAGTAATGATGCCTCTAGGCTATAATCTTGCAGGTAGTAGCCAGTTTTCATGTAGAAATCTTTTTTTGCAGGGTAGAAATAACTTCAATTTGAAGCTCTCAAACTGTGTAGGTTATGATATTTGAAAGGCCATGAAAATAATGATGAACCCTGGGGCCAGCTCAAACAAAAACAATCAGGGAATGAGCAAATAGAAAGTAATTGAAAATTAACAATGACAACAAACATGGCTAGCTTATTACTTTTAGGAGATTGTTTCTAACTCTTGGTGTTGTTTTCTTCATCACCAATGTGTTACTTAGGCCCACACTGTTTCCATACCTCAAAATGTCATTCCTAATTCAGGCTAAAGACTTTAGTTCCTCCAAGCTGTCATAAATATAATTCAAATGAAATATAAATTATCAAGTCAAAACTAAGTTCTAGACTTAGTGTAAAGAACTGTTTTATGTATTTTCACACCTAAATGTATACTCTCTGAGGTGGAAAATAATGTCCTCACTTTAGATGAAGAAATGAGTATATGCAACTTAAGCCAAATAATACAACAAGCAAGTGGCAGATTTCAAAATATGAATCCACATTCCACTTGGTAGTTGATCCAGTATCATAATTTAATCTGTACCTAAACCATAGCTCATTCCTAGAAAAAATTGTAATACATATTTTAGTAGCATTACTGACAGAAGTGCCAATTTCTTTGACAAGTGATTTATAAGTTCATAACCCTTTCCCTCTGCTCGGCTTCATCTACCAGAATTATCTTACCAATCCTGGAAGACTTGACTTTACTCATATGTCATCTCTTACAGAAAGCCTTCCTCATTTCACACCTGGATCTAAGCACCCTTACTCTGCTTTGCCATATCCAGTATATGTATTTCTTTCACAGTATATATCCCACTGTGATGCACTTTACCTTATCTGTCCCCTGAAAAGACAATGAACTTCTTAAAGTAGTAGGGTTCTATTCTGTGATTCACTGTGAAGCACCAAACTCACTTTACTGCTTAAAGGTTTTATCCCAAATCAAGTGGAAATGAAAAGGAAAGATAACCAACACACAATCTAGTTTAAAGCTTTTATCTTGCATTAGACTAGTATTCCTACTAAAGTGGAGTTGAACTTGTGACTAAGACAACTAAAGGAATGTTTATTACTGAAGATTGAATGAATAAAATAGCTGTAGAAATTCACAAGTTTTTCTCAAGTGACTGAGAAATATTAAAATGTGAGGGGAACAAAACTAAACCTTGTATTTTATTTTTTAAACATTTATTTCCTTTTGTTGCCCTTGTTGTTTTATTATTGTATTGTTGTTGTTATTGATGTCATCATTTTTAGATAGAACAAAGAGAAATGGCGAGAGGAGAAGACAGAGAGGGGGAGAGAAAGACACCTGAAGACCTGCTTCACTGCTTGACTTGTGAAGCAACTCCCCTGCAGGTGGGGAGCCAGGCGCTCAAACTGGGATCCTTACACTGGTCCTTGTGCTTTGTGCCATGTGTGCTTAACCCACTGCGCTACTGCCTGACTCCCAAATATTGTATTTTAATTCTAGCAGGCTTTTTGAACAAACTGGTTGCTTTCTTCACCATTACATAGGATATTGAGGAAATAACATGATAACCTCTATTCTGATGATGAAGATGTTCCTAGTAGTTTTGTAGGAATTTAGGACATCAAATATTCTAAGTGTGAAGGCTTTCTAGGTGCTAGAACCCTGTCTTTAGTGATCCAGAGTTTAAAGGAACTTATTATGCCTTGAGAAGTTTTTGCCATAGTAACTAGCATTTATTACATCTTTACTCTCTATTAGGAAGGAATGTAAAGTCTACTGGTGAATAGCACTGTATCCAATAGTAAGGATTTTACATATATTTTATCATTTAGCTTTCTCAACAACTTTACCACACAGCTATTACTATCCATCTTTCCATTTTAAAGGTATAGAAACCAAGATAAAGATAACTGACTGACTTGCCTGAAGCCAACCTAAAAGTTGTTAAAAACAACTACAAAGTATATTGTCCCCATAGTTTTTACATTTTCACCTTATTTATTTTTAGTGAAAGAGAGATACTGAGAGAGATGTAAAGTAAGAGAAAGAGAGACCAGAGCACTGCTCAGATCTGGCTTATAGTGATGGTGGGGACTGAACTTAGGACTTCAAAATCTCAGGCATGAAAGGCTTTTACATAACCATCACACTGTTTCCTTAGCCCCATACTCTAAACTTATATTTAAACTGTCACCCATTCATTTATAGGTACCTTCCAAGAGAATGCAGAGAGCTAGAGCAAGAGGAAGGGTAAGGGAAAGGGAGAGAAGAGAAAGAGGGAGAGAGGATGAGTGTGTGCACAAAGAAGTGTTGAGTGTATTGGAGTCAGGCAAATTGAGAAGAACAGTTGAGTTCCCAGGAGCTGGACTTTAAAAGGAGTGAGCTGTTGTACAGAAATATGCTGAGACCAGACTATGAAGGACTCTGCTTGCAGGATAGCAAGTCTGACTTGCGCCTGCCGCCTGCAAGCAGGGAATCATTCTGGCAGCAGTGAAGGAAGAGGGAGAGGAATTCAGAAAGACTAATGTAGGCACTAGATTCTGTTGGTGGATGCATAGGTATTAAATTCTGTTTATGGGAATCTAAACAAGATAGTGGGGAGGGAGGAAAAGAGCCTTGCATTCAAGATTTCTGGGATAGAAACAATAGGTTCTAGAACAATCAAATATCACAAGTAATTGGAAGGAAGGAAAATGAATTCTGGGGCTTATTTAGAAGCTAATTGCATGGTGATGGCATTAGGAAGCAAGTTTACAAAGGAAAAATATGGGTCCAGTTTGAAGTATATGAAGCTAAAGGGACTAAGATGACTCCATCAAAAAATGGGCAAAGGATATGAACAAAAGATTCGCTACAGAAGAGATCCAAAAGGCTAACAAACAGGAAAAAATGCTCCAGGTCACTGATTGTCAGAGAAATGCAAATAAAGACAACACTGAGATAACACCTCACCCTTATGAGAATGTCATAGATCAAAAAGGATAGTAGCAACAAATGCTGGAGAGGCTGTGGGGACAAAGGAACCCTTCTGCACTGCTGGTGGTAATGTAAATTGGTCCAGCCTCTGTGGAGAGCTGTCTGGAGAACTCTCACAAGGCTAGACATGGACCTTCCATATGGCCCAGTAATCCCTCTCCTAGGGATATACCCCAAGGACTCCATAGCACCCAACCAAAAAGATATGTGTACACCTATGTTCATAGCAGCACAATTAGTAATAGCTTGGATGGGATGATTGCACTCATAAACAGAAGTTGAAAAAGAACAGAAAGGGAAACTCAAAGCAGGATTTGACTGAATTTCAAGTAGGGCACCAAAGTGAAAACCCTGGTTTGAGGGTGAGAGTGGATGTTTGGCTTCACTGGGTAGGGGGGGTGGGTGGGATAGAATGGGAAACAGACTTTTGGTAGGAATGGTGTTTATGTATACTCCTCTTAATTTGTGGTTATATAAATTACTATTTAATTAATATGAGAGGGGGGAAATTGATTGAATGTCTCAGACTTTCTAATGCATGGACCACAAGCTAAGTCTTTGATATGTTGACTCTCTTAAAAGCTTAGACCAGGGAGAAGCAACCAATGGCACAGCTATATACAAATATCAGAGGGCATATATTATGGTGATGTTGTATATGATACAGCAAATAATGTGATTAAAGCAATAATTATCTATTGTCTTCTTAAACCCTAAGACAGCAGGAAACTCCAACTTCCTCTACAGAGCCTATAGTTCCCCCAGTCCTGGAATCTCAAGGGTGGAGCTCACTTTCCTGCTTGCTTTTCTCAATTCATACCAAATGATATTGCATCCGTCGATCCCAACCTAATCAATGCAACAAGTACCACCTACCACCTCAGCATGCTTCACTTCAGACTGTGTCCAGAGACGTCAGGCATGGAATGTCAACCCTTCAGCCTTATTACTTGGGTGAGACATTTCCTTTCACAGGACTCTCTAATTCCAATCCAGGTGGTTCACTTCCTAACAAAGTCCCAAAACCTAGATATAGACCAGGTCCCTTGATATAAAGCATAGGTTCACATGTATCAATAAATTAGGGCAAAATATATACCTGAAAGCAAAAGTACACAATAGTCTTCAGTGAGTCAGTATAAAGTTCATAATAAAATAGTGTCTACTTAGACTTAGATACCTTCCTCAACTACTTCCTATTAGAGTTCCCTCACTCATTCCAAAGCTAACCTTCTCAAAGCAAGGACTGCAAACGCTTCATGAGGGCAAGAGATTGGCATACTTTAAAGATGACTCTTTAGTCACTATTCTGCCACCCCATCAGCTGGGACCCTAGTCAGGGAGTAGTCCTGAGATTCTCAAACAGACAATGGGCCTAGACCTTGAATAAATCCCTCTCTCCATTATTACTAGTCATCTCTATCAGGAACAACAAAATAGACCCCTTTGGGGGCCCCCATAGGACCTTGGCCTAAACTTGGATCAACAATGGTAGAGAATGTTCCATCCTCCAAAGGGAGGCTGGATAACATGTTCTACCTGAGGAAGATGATTCCTGAAACAGAGGCAGCTTAGAACATTCCTACTCCTGACCACAGAATGTGAGCTCAGATCTATAGGGATGCAGAGGTCACACAGGCTCCTAAGCTGAACATGGGCCCCAAATCAGATAAAATTGATGGGGTTTACAGTCAACAATATTTATACACCTTTTCCATATTTGGGAGCTACTCTCTTCCCTGATCCAGCTTTCTGGTCCTTTTCCCAGCCATGACATCATCTCCCCAGACAATAACATGGAACCACCTGCATATCAGATTTCAAGCTCAGGGAGAGAAAAAAAAAACTGGTATAGCCACAGGCCCTTTGGAATATAACTAAAATATGCCTACTAGCTATCTACAAAACAGAGACCCCCTCAACTCTTCATCTGCACTATTAGATTAGCCTAGATTCATGATTAGTCAACAATTTGTTTGGCTTTATATTTTAACTCTCTTTTCAGCCACCAGGTTCCAGATGCTAGCATGATGTCAACCAGACTTCCCTGGACAGACAACCCCACCAATGTGTCCTGAAACTCTGATTCCCCAGAGCTCCACCTGAATAGGGAAAGAGAAAGACAGGCTGGGAGTATGGATCAACCTGTCAATGCCCATGTTCAGCGGGGAAGCAATTACAGAAGCCGGACCTTCCACCTTCTGCATCCCACAATGACATTGGGTTAAAGAATAGGAAAGCTGTCAAGAGAGGAGATGAGATTCAGAGTTTTGGTGGTGAGAACTGTGTGGAGTTGTTCCCCTCTTATCCTATGGTTTTGTTAGTGTTTCCTTTTTATAAATAAAATAAAATAAAAATTTTAAAAAATGGAATAAAGCATGAGATGTCTATAAACAGCTGAATAGAGAGATTTCTGGTGAGAAGTTTTTGTTAAAATATATGATTTTGGATAAAACTAGTAGGTCTATTTTGGGTATATTTCAAGGGGCTCATGACTATATTAATTTTTGCCTGAGCTTGACAGTTAACATGCAGGTGAACCAAAGGTATTATCTGGGGAGATGGTATCAGAGTTAAAAATAGAGAGGATGGGCAGACACTTCTTTTTTTATTTCTTTATTGGGGGATTAATGCTTTATAGTCAATAGAAAATGCAATCGTTTGTACATGCATAACATTTCTCAGTTTTCTACTTAACAATACAACCCCCACTAGGTCCTCTGTCATCCTTTTCCAGGACCTGTACTCTGCCTCCCACCCACCCCAGATCCCTTTACTTTGGTGCAATACACCAACTCCAGTTCAGGTTCTACTTGTTTTCTCTTCTGATCTTGTTTTTCTTTTTTTTTTCTTTTTTATTTAAGAAAGGATTAATTAACAAAACCATAGGGTAGGAGGGGTACAACTCCACACAATTCCCACCACCCAATCTCCATAACCCACCCCCTCCCCTGATAGCTTTTCCATTCTCTATCCCTCTGGGAGCATGGACCCAGGGTCACTGTGGGTTGCAGAAGGTAGAAGGTCTGGCTTCTGTAATTGCTTCCCCGCTGAACATGAGCGTTGACTGGTCGGTCCATACTCCCAGTCTGCCTCTCTCTTTCCCTAGTAGGGTGTGTCTCTGGGGAAGCTGAGCTCCAGGACACATTGGTGGGGTCGGCATCCTGATGACATCTGGAACCTGGTGACTGAAAAGAGAGTTAACATACGAAGCCAAACAAATTGTTGAGCAATCATGATCAACAAGACTAAACTTCTAATAGATCCTTCTCTCCACTGTCACTGGTCATCTCCATGAGGAACAACATAATGGACCCCGAGGTGGGCCCCTACAGGACCTTACCCTCAATGTGGATCAATAATGGTAGGAACTGCCCCATTCTCCCAAGGGCCAAAATATTCTAAAACTCAAAGAAGATGGGTCTGGTAATAAGTACAGCCTAGACTGTTCCTATCTATGTCCACAGAATGCTCAGACCTTCAGGGATGCAGAGGTTACATAGGCTCCTGTGCTGAATATGGGCCCCTGATCAAACAGATGGGGTTTCAGTTAACAATATTAATGTACTTTTTCCATATTTGAATGCTACTCTCTTCCCTGATCCAGCTTTCCAGTCCTACTTTCAACTCTGACTTCCCTGGGCAGACAACATCACCAATATATCCTAGAACCCCACCTCTCCAGAGCCCTACCCCACTAGGAAAAAATAGAAACAAACAGGCTGACTATATGGATCAACCTGTCAATGCCCATGTTCAGTGGAGAAGCAATTTCAGAAGCCAGACCTTCCACCTTCTGCACCCCATAATGATCCTGAGTTCATGCTCCCAGAGGGATAAAGAATAGGAAAGCTTTTAAGAGAGGGGATGGGACAAGGAATTCTGGTGGCGGGAATCGTGTGGAACTGTACCCCTCATCCTACAGTCTTGTTGATTTTTTTTATTTTATAAATAAATTTTTGAAGAGTATTATGTGATAAACATTTATGAAAAAATCCTTTTCTAGTAATATACATTTGTACACTTCCTTCTGTGCTGAAACCACCTGGGAAAGGGAAAGGCCAAGTGAAAAGAAAATTAACGTTTCTTTTCTTTTCAATATTCAGATTGTATTCAGTTTCTTTTAAATCAGTTACCTCTTTTATTCTTCAAAATATTGGTTTTGGCTCGATAGCTATGTGGTTTGCTCTATAAAACTATTTTTCATCCTTTTTTTTTTTTAAGAAAAAAATTTGTCTCCATGCTTAAGGGATTATTTTCTATATGAAATAGTAGCTCTGGACACTGTATTAAGTAGGGTTCTTCAGAGAAACAGAAGCAATGAGTAGTAGAGATATCTACTTATAATATAGATAATATAAAGATAATGGAGAAACATACATCAAGATGTGAGAGGTTATAAGATTTAGTTTATGTAAATCTAAAATCTATAATATTCCCAAACTCATAATCTATTACTTGAAATATAAGAACCTGCCCCCAATAAAAAAAAAAAAAAGTTGCTGGTTCATTCAGTCTAAGTCTAAAGCCCTGAGATTGGAGAAGCTGATGACATAATTCATGGTCAAGGCTTGAAAGTCAAAACAAACAAGAATACAAATGTCAGTGGACAAGAGAAAATGAATGTCTCTGCTCAGAGAGGGTAAATCCACCCTCCTGTTGCCTTGGTAATCTATTGCACCAAAGCAAAGGACTTTGGGGAGGGGGAAAGCACAAAGCAAAATCTGGACTGGACATGGTGTTTTGCAACAAAGCAAATGACTCAGAAAAGGGAGGAAGAGAGAAGGTGGATAGGAAAAAAACTCTGGAGGCCTACTATATAATGAAATTGTATGCGTATGTCAATGATTGCACTGTAATCCATTAAAACCTCCATAAAAATAAGTAAATAAATAGGGGGCTGGGTAATAGTGCAGCAGGTTAAGCGCACATGGCTCGAAGCACAAGGACTGGCATAAGGATCCTGGTTTGAGCCACCCACTCCCCACCTGCAGGTGGTCACTTCACAAGAGGTGAAGCAGGTCTGCAGGTGTCTATCATTCCGCCTCTGTGTTTCCCTCCTCTCTCAGAGATTTCTCTCTGTCCTAAATAACAACAATAATAGCAATAACAACAATAATAACAACAACAATAAATGAGGGCAAAACAAAAAGGAAAAAAATAGCCTCCAGGAGCAATGAATCCATAGTGCAGGTACTGAGCCCCAGCAATAACCCTGGAGGCAAAAATAACAAAATAAATAAATAAATAAATAAAATCTACTTAGTTCTTTAAAGTCCCACTAGGAAGAACAATCTGATTTACTCAGTCTATTGATATAAATGTCAGTCTCTCCTAGAGACAGCTTTACACACACACACACACACACACACACACACAGACACACACACACACACACACACACACACACACACAGAAAGAGAGAGGGAGAGAGGGGGGGAGAGAGATACTTAATCTTATGTACATCTCTTAAACTAGTCAACACTAAAAATTATCTGGGTGGAGGGTGGATAGCATAATGGTTATTCAAACAGATTCTCACTCCCGAGGCTCCAAAGTCCCAGGTTCAATCCCCTGCATCACCATAAACCAGAGATGAACAGTACTCTGGTAAGAAAAAAAAAATCCAACAAAAAAGTAGCCATCACAAATCTAGCTTTTATCTAGCCTTTTTAAGCTTTTTAACCCTAACCCTAACCCTAACCCTAACCCTAACCCTAACCCTAACCCTAACCCTAACCAATCACTTTAAGTCCTATGGCTCAGGATACCAGGAGTGAACTCCATGTGAATGCCTTCTGCTAATCTTCCAACATTACAGGGATTTTCATCACAGTAGCTCACTTCATCATCATCAAGCATCAAGTGCTAACTCACAGACAGCATTTTTGCAAATCCACTTGTATCCATATCCCTTCCTGGCAAGCTGTCTTTTAATGAGCATCTGGAGTTTTCTTTGTTTCAGGCAGTGAAATTATCTCAGACTATACCCCACTGGCTTCGTAAACATAATAGGAAATGCATTATTAATATTGGTCTTCATCAATAATTAATAAGCTTACAGGTGCATCATGTTTCCAGACTTCTCATCTACACCAGTGAAACTGGTACAGGATCGCCGCCTTTTAAAACACCGCAATTAAATGATCGCTGCTGACTGTATGTTTTTAATTAATCTGTGTGACCTTCTCATGCTGAAGCTGGAAAGTAATGAGGTAATTTTTCAAGTAGACAAACAGATTATGGTTTGTGAACTTTTGTTCTTACGTTGTTGAAATTTCATCATACTCACTTTAGGCTTCCTATAGAGACATCTAAAAATGATCATTACTAAATTATCCTAAAGTTCAAGGAAAGAAAATTAGCTGAAGAGTGTCCTTCTGTGAGAAGAGTTTCAAACCCAATTTTTCTTTTGTTCATTTTACCTACCACCCACTCTGATACCTATCAAAAGTACCACCTTCCTCCATCATTCGGTCTTTAACAAACAATTATGAGTGTGGGTTGTACTTTACTAGATAGCTAATAGCAACATTTAGAGTTTGCCCTTTGAATTTCAAGTGGATTCAGAACATCTTCTCTGCATGCTTAATGTTAGCCTCTGACAAAAATGTTTGAGGTCCTGCACTCTGAATGTGAAAGTCTAGAAGTAAAATAAAATGTGTGGTGCCAGAAAAGAGGAAGTACACAACTTCCTCAACCCAGAAACATTTGATGGTAGGGTTACCTCATTCTTCTTGAACCCCAGTCATTGGCACAGTGATTATTCACTGAATACTCCTAAGGAAATTGCTGTTTGTCACTAGGAATGCTGAGAGAACAAGGAAAGTTCACTATCACTGATATTCAATGAGGGAAATACAGTCTGTGCATTAAAAAGTTTGAGACATTCAATCAATTTTCCCCTCTCATATTAATTAAATAGTGATTTATATGACCACAAATTAATAGGACTGTACATAAACACCATTCCAACCACCAAAAGACTGTGTCCCATCCCATCCCCACCCCCCACAAGCCAAACATCTGCCCTCGCCTGTTGCTGAGGACTTATTCTGATGCAGTCTCCGCCCCCAGGTTTTTCTATGCCCCGCTAAATCCTAGAGTGCCCCCTTTCAACCAATCCTGGCCCTACACGTCACCCCTGGTTGTCGCCCAATAAAAAGCCCCCTCACCCCTCCCCTCTCTCTCTCTGGGCTCTCGGCTCTCCCTCTCTGAGGTCTCGCTCCCTGCTCTCCCCCCGTGGTCGGCCATTGCTGGCTGGCTCCACGTGGTCTGAACCAAACCTCCCCCCCCCATCCTATTATAAAGATTTGTGTACCCCTTTGCTCTGGACGTCCGCTCTCTTCTCCGTGGTGCAGCCTGACACCAGACCGCCGCAACAACACTCGCCCTCAATACAGAGATTTTTACTTTGGTGCCCTACTCCAAATTCAGTCAAAACCTGCTTTGAGTTTCCCTTTCTGTTCTTCTTTCTCAACTTCTGTTTATGAGTGGGATCATCCCATACTCATATTTGTCTTTCTGACTTAGCTCACTTAACATGACTTAGCTCACTTAACATAATTTCTTTTAAATAGTCTGCATAGTCTGCAGAGTCAGTATAAAGTTCATAATAAAAGTGTCTACTTAGACTTAGATACTCTCCTCACCTACGTTCTGTTACACTTCCCTCACTCACTCCAAAGCTAACTTTCTCAAAGCAAGGACTGCAAAAGCTGAATAAGGGCAAGAAACTGACATACTTTAATGATGACTCTTTAGTCACTATCAGGCCACCCCATCAGCTGGGGCCCTAGTCGGGGTGTCCTGAGATTCTCAAACAGACATGATGTGCCTAGACCTCAAATACATCCTTCTCAATATTACCAGTCATCTCTATCAGGAACAACAAAATAGACCTCTTTCTGGCCTCCTATAGGACCTTGGCGTCAATTTGGATGAGCAATGGCAGAGAATGTTCTATCTTCTGAAGGGAGGATGGACAACACACTCTATGTTCCACCTGAGGAAGATGGGTCCTGAAATCAGGGCATCTTTCCTACTCATGACCAAAGAATGTGAGCTCAGATCTACAGGGATGCAGAGGTCACATAGGCTCCTAAACTGAATATGGGCTGCATATCAGATCAAACTGATGGGGCTTACAGTCAATAATATTTATACACCTTTCCCATATTTGGGAGCTACTATCTTCCCTGATCCAACTTTCTGGTTCTTTTTACAGCCATGACATCATCTCCCCAGATAATAACTTGGATCCACCTGCATATCGGATTTCAGGCTCAGGGAAAAAACAAAACAAACAAACAAAAAACATAGTATAGTTATGGGCCCTTTGGAGTATAACCAAAATATGCCTACTAGCTATCTACAAAATGGAGAATCCCCAACTCTTCATCTGCACTATTCCAGCCTATAGGTTCATGATTAGTCAACAATTTGTTTGGCTTCATATGTTAACTCTCTTTTCAGCCACCAGTTTCCAGATGTTACCATGATGCCAACCAGACTTCCCTGGATAGACAACCCCACCATTATGTCCTGGAGATCTGATTCCCCAGAGTCCCACACCACTAGGGAAAGGGAGAGGCAGGCTGGGAGTATGGATCAACCTGTAAACACCCATGTTCAGCTGGGAAGCAATTACAGAAGCCAGATCTTCTGCCTTCTGCATCCCACAATGACCTTGGGTCCATACTCCCAGAGGGATAAAGAATAGGAAAGCTATCAGGGGAGGGGATGGGATATGGAGTTCTGGTGGTGAGGATTGTGTGGAGTTGTACCCCTCTCATCCTATGATTTTGTCAATGTTTCCTTTTTATAAATAAAAAATTTTAAAAAATTTTTTTAAAGAAATAAAAACTGAAAAATAAAAAAAGAAAGTGAAAAAATTAAGTGAAACCTGTGAAATGAGAAGAAGTCATAGGAAGTAGCAGTTAAGGAATAGTCAAGGCAGACGGAAAGTTGTTGCAAAATGACTATGGAGAAGGGAGAAGCAGAGAGAAAAAATTGTAGGGAAAACTAAAAAATTCAGATAGAAACCTGGAAAAAAGAGGAAGATGTGGGCCAGGCAGTGGCACACCAGGTTAAGCGCACATATTATGAAGCACAGTCCTTGCAAAGATCCCGGTTCAAGCCTCCACTCTCCACTTGCAGGGGTGTCACATAACAAACGGTGAAGCAGGTCTGCAGATGTTTATCTTTCTCTCCCTATCTTCCTCTCCTCCTCTCAATCTCTCTCTGCCCTATCAGATTTAAAACAAAAAAAACATATATATATATATATATATATATATATATATATATATATATATATATATATATGCCACCAGAAGCAGTGGATTCATAGTAGTGCTAGCACCAAGCCCCAGCAACTTGAGGCAAAAAAAAAAGACTGATGTGCTCTGGTCTAAAAAAGTGACAAGTAGAGACGGAAAGATATGGACATACCAGATCATGATTCTCTCTGCTTTTGATGATCTCATAACATAGTCTTTGTCACTATCTTCTAGGAATTATTCAAATATTTCTTATTTTTTCAATGCACATGCAAAACTTAAAGTGGAAATAAGTTTTTCCTGACTTTTTTTTATCAGAAAAAGAAAAAAATATTTATTCTTGTATTGTGGCACTGAGGAATGTACAGTGGACCTCACTCATGTGCATCCTAGAACAGCCTCCCCAGTCTATTTTTTTTTTAATTCTACATAGAAGAGGGATAAAGCAGATAGATAGAAAGAGAGGAGAGGGATGGGGCGGATACGCCGAAGCCTAGCTCCATCATTGGCGACATTCCCTAGAGCAGTCCATGATGTTCTCAATGTGTCTCTGAGGATCTCATGCACAGTAAGGTATGCACTCCACCCACAGGACTGTCTCCCGGCTCATTCCTCATACTTCCAGTCAGGCTGCTTCACTTTACACAAAACCGGAAGATGTGAACTAGCTCCAAGCTATGTAGATTGTATAAGACATTGCTTATTTTGATTCTCACTATGGAAATATCATTATAGTCAATTAGACAGGCTATGTGATTTTTTTTTATTTGAGGAGTCTCCCCAATCTCCAGTTTACTTATTTATTAGCAAGAGTGACGGATGAAACCACAGCATAGCTCTGCCATATACCAAGTCAGGGATAGAACACGGGACCTCATACTTCCACTCAAGCCACTGAAACATCTCTCAGGCCCACAGTATTTCTTTTTGTTAAGCATAAGTAAAAAAACAAAAAAACAAAAAACAAACTCCATACAATGACTTTAATATTACTACAGGCTGTTTTTGTTTGTTTGTTAAATATTTATTTATTTATCACCTTTTGTTGCCCTTGTTGTAGTTGTTATTGGATAGGACAGAGAGAAATGGAGAGAGGAGGGGAGACAGAGACGGGGAGAGAAAGACAGACACCTGCAGACCTGTCTCACCGCCTGTGAAGTGACTCCCCAGCAGGTGGGGAGCCGGGGGGCTCGAACCCGGATCCTTATGCCTGTCCTTGCGCTTTGCGCCACCTGCTCTTAACCCACTGTGCTACAACCCGACTCCCACTACAGGCCGTTTAAACTAGTAAAGTTGAGAATTAAATCTGTTGTAACACTGATTTTCTCTATCTAGAAATGTTCAGAAAGATGGATAATCCCAGAAAAAAAGTCCAAAAAAAAAAAAAAGTCAAGAGTAAGAGAGCAGAACATGAATAAGAGAAGAAGTCTATAAGGATGAAAAGAGTAATTTAGAAGATCAAGCAGGGTTGATCAAGTTCGGGGTACAATCAGTGAACAGCTAGTTCACTGGAAAGTGTTAATGACCTCCTTGTCACCACTTCTGAATATACTTCATTGTTCCCTAGCAGTGTCAATTTTTGTTTGTGATAAAGCAAAATAGAGAACAGTAAGAAAAATTTTAATTAGTAGCAACTCAGCTGCTTCCTCTAAATAATCTTTGAACACATATTCAAAGAATATTCATTGAAGTGGTATACGTTCATTTAATTTTTGTAGGTCACCCTGAGAATTTGTGTAGCCCCAGTTTTAGCCTAGTCCTACAATCCAAAAATTTCAGAACAATACTTTTCTAGTGTCGTGATATAGGACACAACTAATGTTGGCAATCTCCACTGTAGAAGTCAGTATAATGCTACACTCTTTGAGGATCTTCTTTGTAAAGTCTGTCCTTATCATTGAGCATACCAAGATGAAAGCAACATAGAGCCTACTTTAAATGTTGGTAGACTTCACTAATTTTTCCACTAGGGTCTTGTGCTAGACAAAGAATACACTGCCTTCAGTAGTCATTTATTTATTTTATTTTTAATATAGAATGAGAGAGAAAGACAAAGAGGAAGAAATAGATAGCTGCAGCACTGCTCTACCTCTTGACCGCTCATGAAGCTCCCCCTATCACTGGACACAGAGACAGAGATCTTGAACCAGGGTCCTTTCCCATGGTACTATGTGTGTTCTAGCAGATACGCTACCACCCATCCCTGAGACACATTTTTAAAGTATAATTTATGTGTTTTATTTTAATGAGGAGCAGATGTCAGAGATAAAGATGGAGAGAGAGACTGGAGCACTGCTCAACTCTGGTTTATGGTGGTGCAAAGAATTGAACCAGGAACTTTGGAGCCTCGGGCATGAATGTGTTTTTGCATAACCATTATGCAATCTCCCCCATCCCCTGAAGTAGAGTTTTTTTTTAATATGTATTTTATTTATTTATTCCCTTTTGTTGTCCTTGTTGTTTTATTGTTGTAGTTATTATTGTTGTTGTCGTTGTTGGATAGGACAGAGAGAAATGGAGAGAGGAGGGGAAGACAGAGAGGAGGAGAGAAAGATAGACACCTGCAGACCTGCTTCACTGCCTGTGAAGCGACTCCCCTGCAGGTGGGGAGCCGGGGTTTGAACCGGGATCCTTATGCCGGTCCTTTTGCTTTGCACGACCTGCGCTTAACCCGCTGAGCTACAGCCCGACTCCCTGAAGTAGAGTTTTTAAAAGTTAAGATTTTCTCTAAGTTTCTGCTTATTGTTGAATGTTATTTTAATTCTTCTGTGGTCTGAGAAGATACTCAGAATGATTTCAATGCTTCCGATTTACTGATGCTGTGTTTGTGACCTGTCATCTGATACATCCTGGAGAATGTTCCATGTGGACTTAAGAATTTATTTTCCACTTTCTTGAGGTAAAGCTGTCTAGTAGATCTAATAGCCTCTTTTTCATTCAATTCTTTGCTTTCTTTATTAGTTTTCTGCCTGGTTTCTCTGTCTGCTTGATAGAATGTGGTGTTAAAATCCTCTATTATTATTGTATTTTTAGCAATGCATTTTCTCAGAAATTGTTTTTTACATATTTTTACATATTTGGAGCATAGATGTTAGCTCCTATTAGCTCTCCTAGGTTGACTGACTCCTTAAGCATTATATGGTGTTCACTCCTATCTTATTTTACTTGAATTATTATGAACTCTATTATATCAGAAGCGAGTACAGCTGTCCCTGTTGTTTTTATGGTCCACTAGCTTGTATACTTGTTTTCCAGCCTTTCACTTTGAGTTTGATGGATCAAGTGGAACTCCTACAAACAGCACATTTGTTTTGGATTGTGTGTTTTAATTCATCCTCCTACTCTATGCATTTTTGATAGGTGAGTTAAGTCCATTGACATTTACTGAAATGACAAATTTAAGATATTTTAATGCCAATGTCTTGTACAGTTCTTGAGTGTGCTCACAAGTGGCTTATTTTTAGCTAGACACATCCCTTTAGAACTTCTTGTAGAGAATATTTGGTTGCAGTTTATTTTTTCAGATGAGTGACTTAGAAAGTTGTAGTTCATATATGCAATGAGTTATTACTCATCTGGTAAAAATGAATTGATTTCCTCTGGTTCATCTTGGATGAATCTCAAAGGAATAATTTTAAATAAGTCAAAAGGAGAAAGACAAATGCTCAATGATCTGAAACAAGAACAGAAAGGGGAAATGGGCTGGATTTGGGAAACTGCACCAAAGACAAGGATGTTTGGGGAAGGAAAGGTGGAAAGGATGGAGGAAAGTTGGGGTCCTGGTTTATGACGGTGCAGAAGGACCTACACTGGAGGTAAGACTGTTTTGTAGACACCTATCACAGAAAGATGAGAAATTGTGCTCCTGTATCAACAACTGTACTGTAAGTCATCACCCCCATGCAAGTATTTAGAAAAAAACTAATAATTTCATAAAGAATGGGAAAGTCTTTTGATAAGTTACCAAAAGAAAAGTGAAATATTTTCAATTTTAACGACTCATTTTAGGGTGTCATTTCTTTTTTATCATCTTAATGGAGACATAATGGTTTATATGGCAGCTGTTGACAGGTTGGTATCATCTTTTGTCTCCCAGTAATAGGTGTTTGCACACTAATCCCACCACCAATTCAAATCCTTCTTCACCACTGTGCACTGGTGTTAATTCTTTTTTTTAATATTTATTTTATTTATTTATTCCCTTTTGTTGCCCTTGTTGTTTTATTGTTGTAGTTATTATTGTTGTTGTCGTTGTTGGATAGGACAGAGAGAAATGGAGAGAGGAGGGGAAGACAGAGAGGAGGAGAGAAAGACTCCTGCAGACCTGCTTCACCACCTGTGAAGTGACTCCCCTGCAGGTGGGGATCCGGGGTTTGAACTGGGATCCTTATGCCAGTCCTTTTGCTTTGCGCCACCTGTGCTTAACCCCCCCGCTGCGCTACAGCCCGACTCCCTGGTGTTAATTCTTAAGGAGTATAATATAAAAGATAAAACATAAATATTTCTGCAGATCTTTGTTTTTTAACTACACAAGAGAATCTTAAGAATTCTCTATAAAAGCTAACCAATTAAAATAAAAATAATGCAATTCTGTACTGCATGTGAAGTATAATGCACTGTAACTGAAAATGATCTAGCTAAGGAAAGGTTAGGAGCTTTCTTTGACCTGTACAACCACTTTAGTTTGTCAACGCTAAAAATCTGGCTGCTGTGCAGGCAAGATAGCATCATCAGTAGACCAACATACTTTCCTATCCAAAGCATCAGAGGTCCCAAGTTAAATTCCTGACACCACCATAATATGTGAGAGCTGAGCAGTGCTTTGGAAAAACAAAAAATAAAAAACTTTGGCTACTTTTCTTCTTAATAGAGGGGATGGGATACAGAACTCTGGTGGTGGAAATCATATGAAATTATACCCCTCTTATCCTATAATACTGTTAATCATTATTAAATCACTGATAAAAAAAGTTTTATTACAAAGTAAAAAAAAATAAGTAGTCACAATACTACTTACACAATCACATGATATATCTTGATCTATAAAAGAAAAAATGTAATTCTTCCCATCCTGGTCGTTGTCATGGAATTATAGTTGACACTACAATGAGTAGGGTATTCTTGAAACAGGTGAGCATGTTTTCACTTCAGAGGAAATGGGATATGCATCTACTCTACTGTTTTATTCCAATCAAACAGAAATATGTTTTGGATACAATTCATTTGCAATTTAAGTACTCATAAACATTTTCAGCATTGATATCTATTTATATTCTGTCTCAGTCCTAACTGTTTGAATAATTATGTCAGACTATTTACAGAAAATGATCACAATTACTCCTTTCCCTACACCTATAACCATTTATAATATTACCTCCCAGCTGGACCAGAGTTGTGATTTAGTTTGACCCATATAGTACAGCTGAAGTGATATTGTTCCAGTTCTGAACGCAAGCCACAAGAAACGTATCAGTTTGCTAGGTAAACCATAATAAAATACACCAATGTAGAGGACTTATAGATCTTAAGTTCTGATTGGTCTTGAAGCTAAAAGTCCAAGAATACTCTGTTTCAAATTTTGCTGTCTTCTAAGAATCATTTGGGTTTTCTCCTTGATTTACAAACAGTTGTGCTCTTGCTATGTCTTCACAAGGTCTTTCCTCCAGGTTGTATGCCATTGGGACCGCATAAACAAACCTCATCTTGTAAAAATATTAGATTGCAAGAGTTTCCCCCAATATCCTCACTTAATTTTGTCACCTCATTAAAAACCTTACCTGCAAATATAGTCACAACTGGAAATTATGTGTGGGAGGGAGATTCAACACGAGAAATTTGGGAAACATAAGTCAGCTCCTAACACATTTTTTAAATATTTTATTTACTTTTCTAGGATCGAGACAACCCCATAAAAACGCTTATTAATTTACTATGAATAGTTCCCTTAAGTTAACGCTTTAAGTTTGATAGTGCCTCTTTCTCTTCAGTGACAGAACTGAGGAAGATTATATATAGTCTTGCTGTTAACCTAGTCCTTCTGGAAAACTCCCATCTCTGATTGACTTGGACAGTGCAGGACAACTTTATTTACTTTACTTACAGTTCTTCACAGTACGAAGATAATCTGCCAAGAGAGAATTATAATCAACTTATAGCCAAAGGAAGAAGAATAAATGGTAGATGCCAGAATCAAAAGTAACAAATACTATCAAAACAAACAGACAAAAAATATGTCATATTGGGAATCAGGCAGTAGCGCAGCAGGTTAAGCGCAAATGGCGTAAAGCTCAAGGACCGGCTCCCCACCTGCAGGAGGAGTCACTTCACAGGCGGTGAAGCAGGTCTGCAGGTGTCTTGTCTTTCTCTCCCCCTCTCTGTCTTCCCCTCCTCTTTCCATTTCTCTCTGTCCTATCCAAAAACAAGGACATCGCTAACAATAATAATAACAACTACAACAATAAAAAAACAACAAGGGCAACAAAAGGGAATAAGTTAATAAATATTAAAATTAAAAAATATGTCATATTTCAAGTTTTTAATTTTTAATTTTTAATATTTATTTTCCCTTTGTAGCGACCCCCCTGCTAGTAGGGACCCGGGAATTCAAACCAGGATCCTTACCCGGTCCTTGTGCTTCGCACCATGTGCACTTAACCCGCTGCATTACCGCCCGACTCTCCTTAGGTTTTTTTTTTTTAAGATTAGAAAATGTGAAACATTAATCCCCCAATAAAGGGAAAAAACACAAAAAATATATAAAAAGAATATCTAAGAAGTAATCTCTACTCTTAAATAGCTTAATATATGTCCAGAAAAAAAAATAATATATACGTGTATATAGTCAAGACAATCAACTCTAACTAGATGTTAATAGAGAAATAAAGACTAGATGGTTAATAGAAAAATAAATTACTAAAATAAAATTAAAAATGAAGAGAAGACTTTAAAGATAGACTGAAAAGTACATTGTAATGACTCTAAACTGGACATGACATTTTAGCTTATGTAATCTTCTTATAACTGTACTTTATTTACTTATTCAACCAGTGTTTTTTTTTTCTTTCAGTGATTTGAAATTGATTTACAATATTTTAGGAAAAGAGGGTATAATTTCACACCGTTCCCACCACCAGAATTCTGAGTCCCCATCCTTCCATTGGAAATTGCAGTAGCCCTCCCAAAGTCGCAGACATAGGTTGACTATTATTTCTATAACTGTCTATATTTATATTTATGTACCCATTTCTCCTATGGTTCTGCCCTCTCCTCCTCTGCAACTTAAACCAATACCTACTACCACTTCTGAGTTCTTTTTTCCTTTTCTCTCTCTGGTCCTGAAAGATTTGGAGTTCAGAGCCCTCTTATCATCTTCCCCTAACATTTCTCCCCTTATAGGAGTGTGGATTAAAATTCTTAGTGGGGTGAAGAAGGTGGGAGTTGTGGCTTCTGTAATTGCTTATCTCTTGGGCATGGGTGTCAACAGGTCAATTCATAGCCCCAGCCCATTTCCATCTTTCCCTAGTGGTCCTAGTATTTATTAAACATGGGCTAAATACATTCAGTGTAAAAGGCACTAGGAAAACAGTTGTGACCAAAGCAAAACTAATCTAGTCTCAAAAAGTTCTTGCATTGAGATAATATCTGGGATCAGTTATACCCTACAGGAATGGATCAGAATAAGGGTTGGAGTGGAAGTAAACAAACAAAAAAAAATTTAAGGAAAAAAGGTGATTCCAATTTGCTTGGGTTTCACTTTTTTCTTTTTCAACTGAGGGGGTTAACGCTTTACAGTGCAATCATTGACACATGAATATAGTTCCATTATGCACCAGGCCCCCAGTTTGTTTGTTTGTTTGTTTATTTTTTCATGAAGATAGCCCCCAGGTTCCTTGGTTACAAAGGAGCAGGAAAGAATTCATGTCTATTGAATAGAATCTGACAAAGTCACAGCAGTGAATGGCAGCAAAAAGAAATATGGTGGGACCATGGCTTCCCAGACAAGGAAAGCAAGTCATGCTAGATTCAACAACTTCAAGCCTCACTGCAAGGATTGTATATTTCAGTAATAGCTGCTTGGTGTAGATCAAGAACAGCAAACAGAAACCCAGAATTTAGAAAACACCACCAAAAGTAGGAAAAGTAGAGGGAATACCATCTTTTTTGTTGGCACTTTAAACCCCAACTCATAGAGAAATCAGTGAAGGTTTGTCTTACTGCCAACATCTGGATTAGATTCCTACTATCAGGCTGAATCTTAGGAGACCAAAGATTAAATTCAGTTACCAATAAATAAGGAAAGTTACATTTTTGCACACTGCTTAGAGATCTTTGAGAATATTGTGCCCATGAGCAGTTTTCCAAGAAAAAAAATAAAAGCTCATTTTAAACCATATTTTCAAAAGAATCCTGGGCTAAAATAAGTGAGGCAAAATTAAATTGGTTTAGACCCTGTGACAAAAAGTCTAGAGACTCATCAGAACCCAAAAAATGGAGCTATCTTATGAGCTGGCAATTCCTCTCCTGGAGATATATATAAAGCAAACAAAGACTCTTATCTGAAAAGGCCTGTGTATACCTATGTTCATAGCAGCACAGTTTGTAATACCTCAAAACTGGAAGCAACCAATATTCCTAATGAAAGATGAGTGGCTAAGTTGATATATATGTGTGCGTGTATACATATATATGAATATATGAATAGTATGCAACTGTTAAACTGATGAAGTCATCTCCTTTGCCATATACTGGATAGAACTTAAAAATGTCATGATATAATGAACTCCTTTGGGGGCCCCATAGAACCTTGCCCTCAATGTGGATCAACAATGGTAGAGAACGTTCCATCCTCTGAAGAGGGGGGTTGGATAACATACTCTATCTACCACCTGAAGAGGATAGATCCTGAAATTGGTTCGACTTGGAATGTTCCTACTGAATGTTCCTGACCACAAAATGCAAGTTCATTCGAACCTACAGGGATGTAGAGGTTACATAGAGGCTTCTATGCTGACTATGGGCCCCATATCAAATCTATGGGTGTTTATAGCCAACAATATTTATACACTTTCTCCATATTTGAGAGCTACTCTCTTCCCTGATCCAGCTTTCTAGACTGTTTTTCCAGCCATAACATCATCTCATCAGATAATAACTTGGGTCCACCTGAATAACAGATGTCAGGCTGGGGCAAAAAACTAAGATAAGAAAGTTGTGTACACATACACCACACACACACACACACACACACACACACTCACAGTGGGATAGTATTCTGCTACTGTGACAAAATCATTTCTTTTGGTGCAATCATATATCAAGCAAAATAAATCAGAAGTATGAATACCAGATGACCATATTTATAGATAGACTTTAAGAATTAAAGAAAGGGAAAACACAGGGGAAACTTAACTGGTCATGAGCTATCGCATTAGAACCAAGGACTTTAAGGGGTGAGGGGCAGCTATCGTAAGGTTCAAGAGGACATGGGTGACTCAGTTCACATTGATGGAGTTGTATGTAGCCACTGACCATGGGTAAATAAGAAGCTGTACTCATGTGACAACCATCTATTAATTATTACTTCCCTCATTCAAGTGCTAAAAAAAAAAAGCATAAAATAAAGTTGTGGTATATCTGCACAGAGCAAAACTACTCATCTGTAAGAAATAATGAAATATTCTCTATTACCACATGCTGAAAAGAACTTGACTTGTTTCATATTTCAAAATTTTCAACAAACTAAACTAGACTTATTAAAACTGCATCATATTTCATACAAAATTTCAGCATTGTCTTCATGATCAAATAGGACGTCTCCTCAAGGGAGGGACACCAAGCAACCAGACCCTACTCCAACCAACACATCAGCATTAGCATTTAGTTTTCAAGCATTTCACAATTGGATTCTCCCAGGTTTCTTTGAAATGAAAGATGACAAGAAAATTTTGAAAATACATGCAAATAATTGGAATAAACCAACACGTTTTATATTTTATTTTAGATTTTAGATGCATATTTGGAAAAAGAAGTGGTCACCGTACATTGGTAAGAGGTATTTATTTGATCATTAGGATTTAATTGTTTGTCATTATGTATTAGTCCCCAACTTTCTTAAATCACCTATGGAAGAGAAAGTAAAAGACATCTAGAATAGTCCTTTTATAGACACAGTACAACTTCTTTATTTCTAAATAACTTAGTGCCGGCTTTTTCTAAAGTAATCCTATAGAGTTGTTTCAAGCTAGGAGCATCTCTAACTCTACTCTATCGCAACTTATTTGTAGTATTTATTTATCTTGGAGAGAGAGGAAGAGAACACAAGTTTAACATATGCAGTGTGGATGTCAGGGATCAAATACACAACCTCATACAAAAGAGAGAGAGAGAGAAAGAAAGACACTAAATTCTTACTGCTGAGCTACTTCCCCTTAAACTTTTATGATATTTTAATACCCACTTCAACTCAGACATTCAATTTAAACATCTCTAAAAGCATCACTTTAAATTGAAATCTTATTTGTCAGAGGATTTATGCCTTTAGGCAAAGAACTGTAAAGTATTATAAACTTAACTTCTGAAAAGAGCACTAAAGGAAATAATGAAAAATCCCCTATTGATAAAACACATTATTTAGTTTGCAGAAACTGCCCACTATCTCCATACTTTTTTATAATGACTGACTCCTATTAATCTATATAATGACTGTTAGGCTATGTCTTTTAATCATGATCATCCCTCAAAACCTTCTACATTTCATTCTAGTTAATTTGTCACTTTATGGGAACCACTGGAATTTCTATGGTAGGAATAAGCTAGTATGAATGTGGTTAAAATTAAGAACTAGGGATATATTCCAGTGGTAACACTCCAAAGTTTCATGCCTAAGGCCTCCAAAATCCCAAGTTCAGTTCAACATATCACTTTATATGAGAATAGCACTCTCTCATTGACTACCTCTCGCATAAAAATAAATATTTTTTAACAACAAAGATTGTATATTAGGTAAGCACAGCCCTTAAATTCAAATACTGAATGACCTTGTGCAAACTGACTTCTCTATAATTCACAGTCAATTTTTGTGAAAGGGGAGTAAGAGGAATACAAACACATGACTGTCTAAATTTTTATACGAACTAAATTAGGGTGCCTGACTCAGTAAATGTTATAATAGCATTCATTATTACATATAAATGGCTGCAACAGAACCAGGGTTCCAATCTGACCTCCAGGTGTCTCATAATCCAGTTAGAATAAAATGATGATCTGTTGCAGCCACGACTTAAAAAATAATAATAGCTAAGACATTGCATTCTATAAGATAACATTTCTAGACTTCTATTTTAAGTAATGATTCAAAGGAATGATATAAAATAATAAACATGGTGGTCTAGGAGATGGTACAGTTGATAAAGCATTGGACTCTCAAACGTGAGATCCCAAATTCAATCCCAGGTAGCACATATACCAGGGTGATGTCTGGTCCTTTATCATTAATGAATAAGGAAAAAAAAAAAAAGATGAGTCACTAGAGAATTGTGGTATCAGTATACAATGTGGTATTAATACCCAATATTAAGCTGTTAAAAATAATGAAATCACCTTCTTTGCCCCATCTTGGATGGAGCTTGAAGGAATTATGCTGAGAAGGATGACTATAGGATGATCCCCCTCTTAAACAGAAGTTGAGAAGGAAGAACAGAAAGGAAAACACAAAGCAGAATTTGGACTGGGTTTGGAGTATTGTACCAAACTAAAAGACTAGGAGGGAAAGGTACATTTTCAGCTCCACTGTAGGGGGTGTGGGTAGGGACACAGATCTTTTGTGGTGGGAATGGTGCTAATCTTTACTCCTGTAAACTTATAGTCTTATAAATCACTATATATTCAACGTCATGGGGAAATATATTAGATATCTCAAGTTCTTTAAATGCATAGATTTCAATTCTGAGTATATATTCCTTCAGTCTAAACCCTTAATGTTTAGTACACTGATTGAATTGGCTTAAATTGTTAAAGCATTTCTAACAACAACTTTTTTTAAATACTAAATCATCTATAATTTTAGACCAGGTAGATCAGAAGAAAGATATAGTTATTTGTAAATAAGATATATTTATTTGTAAATAGCATTTAATGACATAAATCATGGTGATGTCATGTATGGTACAGTAAATTCCACATGAAGACCCTAGTTTCATCTGAACTATTCCTATCTTTGGGCCCCTATTTATTAAACAATGTGCCCTGGCTTAGACCTTTCAGCCACCAAGTTGCAGACACTACTATGATGACATCCTGACTTGCCAGGGCAGATGATTTCACCAATGTATCCTGAAACCTCACCTCTCCAAAGCCTTACCCTACTAGGGAAAGATAGAAACAGGTCTGGGGTATGACCGACCTGCTAACATCCATGTCCAGTCAGACCTTCCACTTTCTGCACCCTATAAAGAATTTTGGTCCATACTCCCAGAGGAATAAAGACTAGGGAAGTTTTCAGTGGAGGGTATGGGACATGGAACTCTTGTAGTTGGAGATGTATGGAATTATAGCCCTATTACTCTAAAATCTTGTTTATCATTATTAAGTCACTAAGAAAAATAAAAATCAAGTATGAACAGGTTGTTAAAAACAGGACAAAAATTTTCATTTCAAATATCAGCATCAAAAAAGAATTCCCATGGCTCAGGAAGTCGCATAGTGAATAAAGAAGTGGATTCTCAAGTATGAAATTCTAAATTCAGTCCCCAACATCACATTTGTCGAGGGATGCTCTGACTGATTCTTGCTCTCTCCCTCTGTCTTTCATAAATAAATAAATATTTTAAAAGAAACATATTTATAAAGAAAAGAGAATGAAAGCACACTTGCCAATCTTTAGAAGAAACAATATATCTCTGCCAACTGATTAAATGTCTCTCTCTCTCTCTCTCTCTCTCTCTATATATATATATATATATATATATTCACATGTACAGTTTTATTCCTTCCTGTTGACTCCTTCAGTCATGTAAGAAAAGATAAACAGACACCACAGCACAAGAGCCTCCTCTAGAGCCACTGCAGTTTTCCTAATGTGGTTACAGAACTCAAAACTGGGTCAAGTTCATGGTGAAGCAGGCTCCCAACACAGTGAGCTATTTCCCTAATCACTATTTCCATTGCACTGATGAAATACACCCATAATTTTCAATACAGAAGAAAGACAACTTTTTTTTTCTTCAGTATCTCCCTTAAAGACAGCCAATATTTTTTTGACCTTTTGGTCACAGCCATATATTAAAAAATATCCTCAAAGAACCTCACGCAGTTATTTCTTTCTCACCAGTGTGCAGACTTCTAAAATCAGCAAAGGCTTCATATCACTTGCAAGTTTCCAAAATTGAGAAGTGTAAGTGCTACAATAGTTCTAACTGGAGCATTTAACCGAAACACCATTTAAAAAGTTAACCTACATGAATCACAGTAAGCAAAATATATTTTTTAACTTGGTTATGAGGAAAAATATAATAATGTAGCCTTGGTTTTCTGTTTTGGTTTGTTCATTACTGTGTCAGTACTTCAGAAAAGTGCAGGTGCAATAGTAAATAAAAATAAAAAACCAATATTTTTATGTTGTAGAATGTGGTTCCAAGTTTCGTGACCAGAAAGCAAACTGAGAAGAATTTAAACCCTATTCAATTGAGGCATTCCAGTTTGAAATTTGACATCTTGAAAAAGACATCTGCTTTGAATTCAAGTTGGAAAAGCAGTAAAATTATCAGTGTTTGCAGGTGAGATAACAGTAAAACATAGAAAACTCCAGAGATGCTACTAAAGAATATTTAGAAATAGACCGACACAGTAAAGTGGCAGACTGTAAGATCAATATATCAGCACAAAAAATTGGTTGCACTTCTCTATGCAAAAAGAAATCAAGAAAAAAGGCCCATTTACTGTTACAATGAAAAGAATGAACTATATAAACAGAAACTTAGCAAAGGAAATGGAAGACTTTCGTAGAAAAAAATGCAAGAAACTGCTCAAAGAAGTGGAAGGTGCAGAAAAATTATATATTTCTATGGTCAAAGCAGCCTAAGCAATATACATATATTCAAAGCAATCTCTATCAAAATTTCAATGGCATTTTTCAAGGAAATAGAGAAATTTGTAACAGGAACACTCCTGTTTCCTGAATAGTCAAACAGTCAAAAATAGTCAAATATCAAATAGTCAGAATGTAAGACTAGAAAGAAAAAGTGAGAGCTCACATTCTCCAACTTCAAGCTACTGTATAAATTATGGTTAAAAAACAAAAAGTAAGTCTAGACAGTGGCACATTCAGTAGAGTGCATATATTGACATGCACAAAGACCAAAGTTCAAGCCCCTGGTCCTCACTTGCAGTGGAGAAGCTTTGTGAGAGATGAAGCAGTGCTGCAGGCTATAGGTGTCTCTCTTCCTCCTGATTTACCTCCCCCTATCCTTCTCATGTTTTCTCTGCCTCTATCCAAAAAAAAAAAAAATGCATAGATGTTTATGATAAATAGGGTGAAATTAATATTCCAGGAGGAAATCATTACATACATGGACAGTTAACTTACATTAAAGAAGTCATGAGCATGAAATAGAAAAAGGAAATTTTCTTCAATAAGAGGACCTGTGAAAACTTAATTAGCCACATATACAATAATAAAATTCATTAACTATATAACAATTCTAAAATATAAACTCTAAATGGATTAAAGACTTGGATGTTAGACACAATATCACTAAGTACATAAAAAAAATATTACATGATACTGCCTTCAGTGATGTCTCTGGAGAGTCAATGTCAGGGAAGAAATAAGCAAAAAAACATTTTAATGGAATGTATCTAATAAAAAGCTGCTTCATGGTGAAAGACCCCATCATTCAAATTAAAAATAAAAGCACTCTACTAAACGGAGAAAAATAATCATATCAGGGGGCTACGGAGCCTGCTGTGTATTTCTCCTCTCCTCCCCTGGGTCAACTAGGAATACCAAAGGAGATGAACTGGGAATGCAATAAGGCAGGACTAGAACAACTTCAGTAACCCACCAAATCACTGGTGAGTCAAATACATGTGGCTCAAGGACAGAGAGGAGCCTAGGGAGAGATTAAGTGGCTGGTAATAGTCTGGCAGTTTACCAGTTGAGATACCATCTCCAGTCTGTTGCACCAACAAAAAGACAGCTGAAGGGAGGAGAGGATTCCCCTAAGGCTCAGCAAATGCAACTCTGAGTCTCCATTGCTACTTCCCTCAGAATCTGGAGCAGAGGTGGGGAGGCCCTGTGCTGACACCAGGGGACAGAGAACTAACCAGGAAACTCAGGAGAAGATCTACACCTCCGTATGAGAGTCTCTTTGCATAACCACTGGATTATTTCTGCCCCACCCTGCTTTATCTCTTGGTCAGGAGTCAGTGATTAAGCTAAGAAGCCTACTTATAGTTTAAAAACCCTCAGGCTTCCATAGCCTAAAGGGAAGAAAAAGAACAAAAGTGGCTCTTAAACCACTGAGCTCCAACTCAGGGACTAAAATAATATTGAAACAACTGTCAATTTTCACAACTGTGAATCGTTTAATTACCATACTTAGACACAAGTCAATTCAGGCAAGAGTGATCAGTATTTGAAAAGTACTGAGAGAGGGACACAGCAAAGTGGCAGTCTACAAAATCAATATACAAAAAACACCTAGAATTGCCGAAACCATCTTAAGGAAAAGAAACAGAAATGGAGGCATCACACTCCCAGACCTTAAACTATATTATAAAGCCATCATCATCAAAACAGCATGGTACTGGAACAAAAATAGGCACACAGACCAGTGCAACAGAATTGAAAGCCCAGAAATAATTCCCCACATCAATGACCAACTCTTCTTTGACATGGAGGCCCAAACCACTAATTGGTGAAAGGAGAGTCTCTTCAACAAATTGGGTAAATTGGACTGAAACATAAAAGCAGATGAAATTGAACCATCACTTATCATCATGAACAAAATCTAACTCCAAGTGGATCAAGGACATGAACACTAGACCAGAAACTATCAAGTACGTAGGAGAAAGCATTGGCAGGATATTCCATGACCATGCTTCAAAAAAGCCTTCATGGAATAAAATCCTACAGCAAATAATAATAATAATAGTGATGATAATAATAAGCCAAGGGGGCTGTCAAAAGTTTCTGTGCAACAAGGGGTATCACCACCCAAACACCATGGGAGGATACCCTACACCATGGGAGGAAATCTTTGCACAACATAGTTCAGACAAAGGGCTAATAAAAAGCAACCCCATTAGAAAATGGGGTGAGGACATGGGCAGAAATTTCACAGATCCAGAGGGCCAACAGACAAATGAGAAGGTTCCCAAACACAATGATCATCAGAGAAATGCAAAGAAAGACAACAATGAAATACCACTTTACACCTGTGAGAATGTCATACATCAGAAAGGGCTGCAATGACGAATGTTGGAGGGGATGGAGATTAAAAGGGACATTCTTACACCTCTGGTGGGAGTGTAAAATGGTCCAACAATTGTGGAAAGCAGTCTGGAGATTTACGAGAACACTAGACATGGACCTGCCCCTATGCCCCAGACATTCCTCTTCTGGGGAATTAACCAAAAAGAACTAGAAATACCCATCAGAAGAGATCTGTGTATACCTACATTCATAGCAGCACAATTTGTAATCACCAGAACCTAGAACCAACCCAGATATCTAACACCAGACGAGTAGCTAAAATAACTGTGGTATATATACAGGATGGAATACTACTCAGCTATTAAAAATGATGACACTAGGGCACCAAAGTAAAAACCCTGTGGTGAGGGATAGACATGCGGCTTCCTGGGCCGGTGGGGGGTGGGGGTGGGTGGGTGGGATGGGACACAGTCTTTTGGTGGTGGGAATGGTGTTTATGTACACTCCTAGTAAAGTGTAGTCATATAAATCACTAATTAATATGAGAGGGGGAAAATTAATTGTATGTCTTGAAGTTTTTGAAACACAGACTGAGTCTTCTTAATATATAGGCTGTGTATTTGATATTCAGACTCTCTCAAAAGCCTAGACCAGTAGATCAGAAGCAACCAGTGGCACAACTATTTACAAGATACAGCAAACCTTAACAAAGGGACTTTTCAAAGTTAACCCAATTACCAAACAATGTGATGATAACAATAACTATCCATTGTCTTTTTGAATCCTAAGACAGCAGGAACCTCACATCTCCACTATAGAGCCTATATTTCCCCCAGTCCTGGAACCTTAGGATAGGGCCCACTTTCCCGCATGCCTTTCCCAATTCATATCAAGTAATATTGCATCTGCCAATCGCAACCTAATCAACACGATTGCCATCTCAACATGCTTCAGCTCAAACTGTGTCCACAGACTTCACGTGTGGAATGACAACCCTTCAGCTACATTACTCGGGTGAGACCTTTCCTTTCATAGTATTCTCTAATTCCATCTCAGGTGGTTCACTTTCTAACAAAGTCCCAAAACCTAGATATAGACCAGGTTCTGTGAGAGAGAGCATATGTTCACACGTATCCATAAACTAGCGCAAAATATATACCTGAAAGCAGAAGTAGACTAGAGTTTGCAGTGAGTACCCCCCCCCAACACTTCCTCTCCACTATTCCAAGCTTTGGGTCCATGATTGCTCAACAATTTGTTTGGCTTTGTATGTTAACTCTCTGTTCAGCCACCAGGTTCCAGATGCCATCATTAGTGGAACAATAAATAAGGACTAGGAGAGAGAACTTAAAGGGTAGAATGGACTGGACATTGTATGTTGTACCAAAGCAAAGGATTCTAGGGAGGAAGAAAAAGGTGGGGAAGGAAGAAAACTTTAGAGCCTTGCCACATAATGAAACTGTACATGTATGTCAGTGATTGCAGTGTAAAGCATTAACCTCCATAAAAATAAAAAATTAGAAAAAAAAAAAAACCACCCCAGAATCCTCTGTTGTGATGAATACAATAATATGGTTGTGCTTTCCATAGTAGTACCAAGAAAATAAATATATGCTTAGGTCAAGAGAGACTTTAATTCAAGAGGAAATTTCAGGGTTGTCAAAATAGCTCACTTGGGTAGTATGCTGTTTTGCTGTGTACAAGATTGAGGTTCAATCCAGACCACATTAAATGAAGCTTTCAAAGTTGGTTCAGTGGTCTCTTTCTCTCTCCTTCCCTTCCCCTTTCCCTCTCTCTGTTTTTTTTCACTCTCTGCCATCTGTCATAAAAAGAAAAAGTAATTTTAGGAACTGAAAGATAATTCATTGAAGAGAACAGAACTTGCATGCTTGAGACCCCAAGTTCAATTATAAACACTACATATGCTACAATAAGCAATGTTCTAGTCTGTTTCTCTTTCTCATAAAAAAATTCTTGAGGCTTTCCTCCTTGACTTGCTGATAATGGCCATCTTCTCACTGTGTCCTGATATGACTGTTTTCTCTGCCCCTGAATCTCTGACATCTTTTCCTTTTTCAACAGGGACACAAGTCTTGCTGGACTAGAGTCCCATCTTTATGATTTCATGTAATCTTAATGATCTCCTTTTAAGACTTTATCACCAAATACATTCATACTATAAATGAGGGTTTTATCATATTAATATGAGGAAACACAGTTCAGTCTAGCAGAATCCCTAGGGAGTAAAATTAAGTATGGCTAAGACCAATCTACAAGACCCTTACAAATCACTCAATGGAGTTCAACCTGAAATAACAGAAAGGTTGGTTGGCAAGATAGTTTAGGGGTGTAAAATAAATTACTTTGGCAAATTCTGCACACACGTCCATGTGTTTACTTGGTTGGGCAACTTTGAGTTCCTGGACCCCTATGCCTATAGCCTTTTAACAAGTAATTGGAGAAGAACAGTAAATAAATAAATAAATAAATAAATAAAACTTTCCCTTGAAAAATTGAGGATGGCCTCCCAAAACAGTTTTGTCCTTTCCACCTTGGGAAAGCCTGAAGGAAGCTACCAAGTGATAATTCTCAGTATGTTGCTGAGGGTGTAGAGAAAAAAAAATAAAAAGGGAAGGTTTTCTGCACTTTAAAGTGTCTACAGAGGGAAGATGAATATACAACAAAGACAGTTGTTTGACCTAGATGGATCAACCCCCTGTAGTTGAATTCATCTTAATACATAAGCCGTTTACCATCTTGACTACAGGAAAAACTGCTTGTGCAGAAAGAGGAAAAAGCAAAGCCTTGCTACTTTTTTTTCTTTTACTTGTTTTTCTCACTAGGAGGAAAAAAGTAGTTTTCCAATGTAATGAATATTATGAGCCAAGAGTTTGAAAAGAGCCAAGACAAGAATGTTTACTATATAAAATGAATAGGCTTTATATAATTTTCGTGAGAAAAATATAGTAATAGGCTGATGAAGAATATTTCTGACACCCCCAAGAAAGATATTAATTTGTATACCTTGGAGCACATATTCAGTGCTTTTGTTTGTGGAATCTTCCATTCCCTAAGACATCTGTCATAATTAGGACAGTAATTTTCTTCCATGAGAATTTGTAATCACTGGAAGAAAATATCAGGAACATTTGCAAAGTCTGGAGGTTGGAGATACTATGTGCCCCATGCATAGAGACCATGGATACTGGTAAACATCCCTCCCACCCCACCACCTTGCACAGAGAAACATCCCCAACCAAGAATTAACCATTGCCAAAGTTACAATATTTGCATTTAGGACAAAAAAAAAAAAAGACTTGCGGGGGCCAGGCAGTGGTACACTGGGTTAAGTACACATAGTACTAAGCACAGGGACCCGTGTAGGAACCCAGGTTCAAGCCCCTGGATCCCCACTTGCTGGGAAGAAGCTTCACAAGTGGTGAAGCAGGTCTGCATCTACCTTCCCCCTCTCCCCTTCCCCTGTCAATTTCTCTCTGTCCTAGCCAATAAAAAAGAAAGAGAGTGAGTTGGGCAGTAGCTCAGTGGGTTAAGTGCAGGTGGTGCAAAGCGCAAGGACCAGCGGAAGGATTCTGGTTCCAGCCCCCTAGAGGCTCCCCACTTGTAGGGGAGTCGCTTCACAGGCGGTGAAGCAGGTCTGCAGGTGTCTGTCTTTCTCTCCCCCTCTCTGTTCTCTCTCCATTTCTCTCTGTTCTATCCAACAACAATGAAATTAACAATAACAACAATAATAACTACAACAATAAAAAAAAAAAGGGCAACAAAAAGGAAAATAAAAAAAAGAAAGGGAGAAAAAGAAGAAAAAAATTGCTGTTCGGAGCAGAGGGTTCTCAGTGGAGGTACCGAGTCCCAGGGATAACCCTGGAGGCAAAAGAAAAGAAGGGAAGGGGAAGGGAGAGGAAGGGAAGGGAGGGGGAGGAGAAGGAAGTGGAAGAGAGGGAAGGGGAAGGCTGGGGAGGGGAAGGGAAGGGAAGGAAAGGAGAAAAGAAAAAAGAAAAGGAGAAAAGAAAAAAAGAAGAAAAGAAAAGAGAAAACAGATTTGGGGTGGAGGAAGACTGACATAAAGCCTAACCACTGGGCTATGGCTGTGCAAGGAATCTTTTGGTTTTCACCACTTGTTGGTCCCCCTGAAGGTCCTAGGTACAGAAAAGAATGGAGGAGGTAGGTCTAGTGCAGTGTCACTATGCAGAATGCAAAGCTTCATAAAGCAGATTTGCAGAACACCGTGAGCAGCTGTTATAAAATCTCAGCCTTTCTGTCCTTTTCTCCGAATCAAAAGAAACTGCTCAGAAGCAGATATGGTATGTCTTGCCTGCCCAATAGGCTCCTAGGAGCTAACACAATCACCCACCATGCTTCATATACCACTTCAATACTGCGGATTCCTGAGAAGTAGAACTAAAGCTGGCTCTACTCTAGAAATGTGGTATGTGGGTGAGAATGTATTATTTCCAATAATCAAATCCCATATATATCAAAAGGCCTTGTTTGCACCGAAAAAGCATAGCAGTGAGCCTATCCAATAGTGCTAAACTGTTGCTTGTAGTTCCCTTAATTACAATTCTTTTTTCTTTTAAATATTCATTTATTTATTGCCTTTTGTTCCCCTTGTTGTTTTGTTATTGTTGTTGGATAGGACAGAGGGAAATGGAAAGAGGAGGGGAAGACAGAAAGGGGAGAGAGAAAGATAAACACCTGAAGAACTGCTTCAACGCCTGTGAAGTGACTCCCCTTCAAGTGGGGAGCCAGAGACTCGAACCAGGATCCTTAAGCCGGTCCTTGCATTTTGTGCCACATGTGCTTAACCCACTGCACTACCACCCGACATCCAATTCTTAAGTCTCTTTGACCCTATGTCACTCTCTCCTTCATTCCTCTTGCTTATGTTACCTACTTCACAATCTAAGTGTAGGTCAAACACAACTAGCCAAGTTCCAGCACCTTCTTTGGTAGAATGTTCTGTACACATAAGCCCCTTATTTCATTTATGAGTGGTATCCTCAATTGGTATCCTCTCACCAGGATTTACTTTTCTTATACTACTTACTGAACTTGCCAGTTTATTGGGTTGTCAAAAAGTCATGACATATTGTTTCATGTTTTTCAAAGAAAAATGTGGCAAGCATTTTCCAACAACCCAACACAAATGTATATTCCTTTTGTCTCACTTCCTTCTTTCCAGTAGGACACAGGTCCCACAAGAAAATAGACCTTGTCTAGTTGTCCAGTGTTCCTTTTTCAGAGCCTAGAATACTGCCTGGCACTCAGTAAATGTCTGCTACATAAATGTTTTAAATGTCTTTCTGTTTTCTTACTTTCTGTTTGTTTTCTTCCTCTTAGCTTTCCCAAAACTCCAACACCCACCATATTCTAACATTCATGTTATCCATTGTTATTTATTTGACTGTGTATAAGCCAGTTACCACTACTAACCACTTTATTGACCCCTCAGAGCTCAAAATTTGTTGAAGTTGTAATAAGTAGGTAGAACAGACCTGCTGTAAATGTGTTTCAGTGCCACAGGAAACACAAACAAGAGGATGGACCCTTTCACCTGGAGAGAGAGAGAGAGAGAGAGAGAGAGAAAATTGTTCACACCAGCACTTTAAAGCAATGATACATGAGCACTAGTTCATAATGAAGAACCCCATTGTGGAAGGTTTTAAGTGGGTAAGATGATTCTGGCTGTGGAGGTTAAGAGAGGCTTCCCAGAGGAACTGGCATTTGAAAAGAAACTAAAAAACCAGGCAAGTATTAAAAACAGACAGGATTAGGAACAAGGACTGTCCAGGTAGAGTGAGCAGGAAATAACCAGCAGCTGTAATAAACTGACCGGATTCAGTGACAGGATAGATATGTGAGAGAGGAAATGAATTAGTCAAGCTAAATCTCAGCTATAACTGATAAAATTAGAGTTTCAGTACTTCAGAACTGGTCTGAGAACAGTGGCAATCTGATACTATTTTAAAAAGCATCACAGAGGTGCAACTCTGAGGTGAGAATTCATCAGTTTGGCTTCTGTCATCTTCACTTTGAGATTATGGGACAATCCTCAAGATATGATAAAGCCTTATTCCTGACTGTGTAGCGCTTCTCTGTACTCTGTTGCTTTCCTAGATGTTATGTAAGCCAAATAAGATCCAGTGACATCATTAATGATGTTATTGGTTCTCATAAAATAGCCAGAATGGATTTGGTTGCCGTATAATGGATTCTTAGCCACTCAGGTTACTTCCAGGTTTTGACTATGACAAATTGTGCTGCAATAAACATAGGTATACACAGGTATCTTTGGATAAGTGTGTTTGTTCCCTTTGGACATATCCTCAGGAATTGCAGATCAGTGGGTTGGTCTATTCTAGCGTTGTGAGAGTTCTCCAGACCACTCTATTCGGGGGTTAGACCTGTTTACATTCCCACAAGCAATGTAAAAAGTGTACCTTTATGCCTGCAACCTCCCCAACATTTGTTGTTACTGTCCTTTTTGATACATTACATTCTCACGGGAGTGAAGCAGTATCTCATTGTTGTCTTTATTTGCATTTCTCTGATAATCAGTGACTTTGGGGAAATTAAATTGAAACAAGCAGAAGAATTAAACTGAAACTCTTCATCTCACCAAGCACAAAATAAAACACCAAATGAATCAAGGGTTTGGATGTTCAACCAGAAGTCATCAAATATTTAGAAGACATTGGAAGAACTCTTTTGATCTAAAAAAAATATATATATATATATGAAACACCGACAAAACCATAGGATAAGAGGGGTACAACTCCATGCAATTCCTACCACCAGAACTCCGTATCCCATCCCCTCCCTTGATAGCTTTCCTACTCTTTAATTTTAAATGCAATGATTCAAAGCAATTCACAAGGAAAATAAAACAAACAAATAAGAAAATCTCGGTGGGACTACATCAAATTGAATAACTTCTGCACAACAAAAGAAACTACCACCCAAATAGAGATACCCTTTATGGAACGGGAGAAGTTTTTTTGTGCCATATATCAGACAGAATGTTAATAACCAAAATATACAGAGCTCCCCAAATGTAGAAAGAAGAAGGACTAGGAAGAGGAAGGGAGGAGGAAAAAAAGGAAGGGGAGGGGGAGGAAAGGAAAAGAAAAAAACATCTAGGCTGAGGTAGATAGCATAATGGTTATGCAAAGAGACTCATGCCTGAGGCTCCAGAGTTACAGGTTCAATCCCCCACACCACAATAAGCCAGAGCTGTGCATTGCTCCAGTGTTTCTCTCTGTGTCCTTCTCTTTCTGAAACTTTCTCAAAAAATTAAATAAATAAAATATTTAAAAAAAACAGAAAAAAAAAATTCAAAAGTGGGGAGAGACAGATTATGCTGAAGGCCTGTTTCCTAGACAACAGACAGAGGATTTGTCCTCTGTGCCTAGGGGAAGATTCCTGGACACAAGGCAGAAAGTGGCACTGTGTGCATACACTCAGACTGTCCTCACTTCTCAAGTCTATGAAGAAGCCAGAAATGGGAGAGGATATGGACAAAATATTCACCAAAGAAGAGATACAAAAGGCCAACAGACATATAAAGAAATGCTTTGAATATAATTTTCCTTGTTCTCTACTACAGCCTGAATACTTGTGTCCCAACAAGTTCATATGTCAAAACCAAATGCTCAGAGTGTAGTCTTGGGTCCATCATTGTAGTTACTTTCCTCTGCCTTAGCACTATGTTTAATTCTCTGTAATTGCTTCCCCGATGAATGTGGGCATTGACAGGTCTATCCATACTCCTAGCCTGTCTCTTTCTTTCCCTAGTGGGGTAGGGTTCTGGGGAATCAGAGCTCCAGGCCATATTGGTGGGGTTGTCTGTCCAGGGAAGTCTGGTTGGCATCATGCTAGCATTTGGAACCTGGTGGCTGAAAAGAAAGTTAACATATAAAGCCAAACAAATTGTTGACTAATCATGAAACTAAAGGCTGGAATAGTGCAGATCAGAGCAATATTCTATTGACTATATGTCTCCTAACTTCTTTGGTTAGTCACTGGATGATGAGAATTTAGATTGGTTCCACATTTTGATCACAGAATAAGTCTACTATGAACATGAGGACTTACAAATGCCTAGGAATGGTTTGCTGGATCTAAAGTATTTTCCACAGGGCATGCACACTTTACACTCCCACCAACAGTATGTAAGATTTTTTTTCTCCTCTACATATTCACCAGCACTTCTTGTTCCCAATATTTTTGATGTAGTCTATTCTCACAGGTGTGAGGTGATATCTCATTGTGATTTAATTTGCATTCCTCGAATAATAGCTGATGCTCTGATTTCTTTTACTTTTTTTTTTTTAACTCTGTGGGACATCTGTATGTCTTATGTGAGTTAGTGTCTTCAGATATGTAGAGTATTTTACTGGGATTCTTGGTTTTTTTGTTATTGTTATATGATTTTGATATATTTTGGTTAATGATCCCTTCTCAGATATATGATATCTAACTTATTTTTTACAATTGCTAAGTTGCTTCATTTTTATTTCTGTGGTAGTTTCTTCCAAAGTATGAAAGTTTTTAAATTTGATACAACGTTAATTAATTATTTTTGCTTTTGTTTTCCTTGCCAATAGAGTCTCCAAAGCCAAATTTTTTATGGAATTATCACAAAAAGGATAGTCAAGTCAATTCTGAGAGAAAATAAAATAATGAAGGCAATATTCTCCTTGATGGCAAACTATAGTACATAGTAGTAATTAATGCAAAATGCTTGTATAATATTGAACAAAAACAAACAGAACAGGCACACAGGGTAATGGAACAGAATAGAGTTGAGAAACCAATATATCGATCTAATAGCAGTCAAAGTTACACAGTGAAGAAAAAAAAAAAAAACCAGGGGGACTCGGCAGTAGCACAGGGGGTTAAGCACACGTGATACCAAGCGCAAGGGCTGGAATAAGGATCCCGGTTCAAGCCCCCAGCTCCCCCTTGCAGGGGGTCACTTCGCAAGCTGTGAAGCAGGTCTGCAAGTGTCTATCTTTCTCTCCTTCTCTCGGTCTTCCCCTCCTCTCTCCATTTCTCTCTGTCCTATCCAACAACAACAACAGCTATGACAACAATAACAATAACAACTACAAGGGCAACAAAATGGGGAAAAAAAGGCCTCCAGAAGCAGCGGACTCGTGGTGCAGGCACCGAGCCCCAGCAATAACCCTGGAGGAAAAAAAAAAACAAAACACCTCTACAACTATAACAAGTAAGATAATTGCCCTGAAAACATCATTAAATGATATTTCAAACATCATTAATAACTACTAAATGAGAAAAATCAGTGTTCCTTCCCAACCTGAAGTTCATTTTGATTTCTTAGAATTATTTGCAACTGGCAGTCACCTACTTTGACACACATCCCTTCTAAGATTTTAAGATTTGGAATGTTTGTAGGGAATTCTCCCACACCTACGTCAGGTCAGTCACCCACTCATCTTGCTCTTTTTTTTTTCTCACTGCCTTGCATATCTAATTCTACATATCACCAGCATTCTCCATTTAAATTAGCCTTTGCATGAATCTAATCTAGCAATTAAGCTAATGGCTGGAAATGGGAAATGACTAACTCAAGAACAACAATAATTATTTATTCCAGCTGAGGTAGAATTCTCAGACACTAGTTCTATCTAAGAGATTGCTTCATTCACTTTGGGAAGTAATCCATCTAATGCTAGATCCCAGATTAACCAGGGCATATGTCTGATCAGCAGAAGCTGTAGAGAGAACACAAGAAGAAGGTGAACTCTTTTAGGAAAAGAACTACAGAGGAAAGGTGATTAATTGGCTTTCCTTGCTAAAGCCTTATCAGTGCCATACATAATGTCTGACCTATCTCTCTCCAACACATGCTGGAAAATCAATCCTTGGAGCCTGGGATAAGCCTGGTAGAGAATTTTTTTTTTTTAGACTTATTCTTACCAAATAATCTCCTTTGAGACTTAGAATACAAGTCATGTTTTCCCCCAAAATATATTTCCGTGAAATCCTTAAACTAGGTATTCTTCTTACTAACTTCTTTATTTTCTTGAGTTCATATTTAGGTCTTTAAATATATATGAAACGCATCAAAGAGAAATTATAATTAGTCTGACTGTACTATCTGTTAAAGTCCCAATTGCATTCATGTCTCATTTTCTACATTTTTTGAGAAATTATTTTAACTTAGGAAAACTATAAGAAGTTTGTTTTTGAGAGTATGTTACTGTATGTAAGATAATTCAGTTAAGTATAATTTATTTTCAACACTTTCATAAAAAAAACAACCTGGAGGATTTCATTGTTACTTTTTAATAAAGTAACTATTACTATAAATTGGCATGGGAGGGAGTCGGGCTGTAGCACAGTGGGTTAAGCGCAGGTGGCGCAAAGCACAAGGACCGGCATAAGGATCCCGGTTCGAACCCCGGCTCCCCACCTGCAGGGGAGTCGCTTCACAGGCGGTGAGGCAGGTCTGCAGGTGTCTATCTTTCTCTCCTCCTCTCTGTCTTCCCCTCCTCTCTCCATTTCTCTCTGTCCTATCCAACAACGACAACAACAATAATAACTACAACAATAAAACAACAAGGGCAACAAAAGGGAATAAATAAATTAAATTAAAAAAAACATTTCTTAAAAAAAAAACAAAAAATTGGCATGGGAATATATTTTTTAAAATTTGCAGTGCTTGGGGTCAGGTGGTGGCACACCTGGTTGAGTGCACATGTTATAATGCTCAAGGATCTGGGTCTGAGTGCCCGGTCCCCACCTGGAGGAAGAAAGCTTTGTGAGTGATGAAACAGGGCTACAGGAGTATCTCTCTCTCCCCTTTCTATCTCCCCATTCTTCACTATTTCTATCTGTCTCTATCCAATAAATAAAGACAATAAAATTTTTTAAAAAATGACATTGCTATAATTTGAAGATAATACAAACATATACTTTAAGGCTGTAATTGGAGCACCTTTTTATCTTTTCCCTTTTAAAAATATTTCTTATGCTATTCAAGAATTATTCCAATTTTCTAATATATAAATAGTTGGTATTCTGTTAGATGATGCTTTTCACATCACTGTCCCACTCTATACAGTACTTGCATTGTATATTTTCCTCTCTCATAAAATATCTTATTACAGTAACCTTCAAACTGTTGAACTACCAGTAGGAATGAGTAGCCACGGATCAGATAATGGCTATCTATATTTTTCTCTAAAATCTGAGTCTCAAGGTCTGGGAGTCCTATGTAGGGTGACAGCATGGGTTAACTGTGGACTTAAAGTCTGACTTGGAGGTGTTTCCATGTTTTAGCCATAAATATCTCCCCATATGTCTCATTCACCTACTTGTTTATTAATCTCAGCAAATGCCATTACCTCTTGCTCCATGGGGAAAAAAATAATGCAATCATAAATTCCTTCAGCTTTCACCTAAAAAATGCTTTCTCCACTATATTTATTCCTAGCCTCTTCTCATTTCTGTATACAGAAAGGATCCGTAAGATACACAAAGAGAGTATCTGTTATTTGTTATGAACAGGATAGTAAATTGATTTGAATTGACTTAAATTCATGATAAATAAATTAAAAAATAAAATTGGGCTAAAATAATCAGCACTACAGAGGAAAGGAAGCATATACTACTGGTTAGTCAATTTTATGTTTCGTAAAAATTATAGGGCCTCATGAATAAAAAAGATCAAACATTTATGACTTGTCTAAGAGAATCCCTTCAAGGAAAATTTGTTTTGAATCACTTCAAAAGGTGAAGAGAGTTACTTCTCAGCATGAGGACAATGAGGAACCTGAAAATTATAAAGTCAATTGAAATAGATCCAGAAGACACCTTCAACATATCAAATACCTAAAAATAAAAAAATCTAGGTGGGCTTCAGACAAGTCTTTAGAGAACAGCACAAAGGACAAGAAATTCTAGGAAATTTTTTTGTATTTACATTTAGTTGATGTGGGTAAAAATTCCATTTATCTCTTTAAGAATTAAAAAGGGATTCATGGAATTAGGAGAGAGTTTCCCAAGAGCTCTGTTCATATCCTGGACCACCACGAGCGAGCACCATGCAAAAGGGAAGCTGCACAGCTTAGGAACAGTGCTAGTGCTGTAGTGTCTCTGCGTCTCTCTCTTTTCTCCCCTCTCTCTGTCTCTGCCCCGTCATTAAAATGTATAAAACATTTAAAAATATAAGAAAAGAAAACCAGCTCAGAAGCAATGAAATCAAGCATATGTAAGGCCTCAGCTCAACTAAAATATATAAATATGAATAAAGTAGAATAAAAATATTTGGGGGTTGGGCAGTGGCGCAGTGGGAGTGGGTTAAGCGCACGTGCCTCAAAGTGCAAGGACCGGCATAAGGATCCCAGTTCGAGCCCCTGGCTCCCCACCTGCAGGGGAGTCACTTCACAGGCGGTGAAGCAGGTCTGCAGGTGTCTATCTTTCTCTCCCCCTCTCTGTCTTCCCCTCCTCTCTCCATTTCTCTGTCCTATCCAACAATGAACAACATCAACAATGGTAATAATAACCACAACGAGGCTACAACAACGAGGGCAACAAAAGGGGGAAGGGAGCATGGCCTCCAGGAGCGGTGGATTCATGGTGCAGGCACGGAGCCCAGCAATAACCCTGGAGGAAAAAATATATATATATTTGGTTGGGGAAATAGAATAACGAGTTGTTCTTAAGAAAGAATGAAATAATTCCTCAGGAAATTTGACTAAAAGTAGTGCTCATAAACTCAACAGATCACAATGAAAGATATAGATAGTGCTTTGCTGTGATTTTTCCAGACAAGCATCATTTGTTTTAAAGATTGCTTCCCATTTGCTCAACTTTTGTAGCTTTTTTCATTTCCCTGAGATTGTTTTTTTTCTTTCAATACCCTTTTCATTAAATTGACTTCTTGATACTTGCTTCATCTTTCCTTCTCCTGAATTCTTGTAACCCTTCCTTTCCAAACTGAATGATGTTCTAAGAGCCATCAGTAAGTCTCTGACTCCTCTAGAATCTTTGAATCTTTGTTATTTTGATTTCACGTCCCGCTAATTCCAAGTTACTGAAGACCATAGTCACTAAAGCTGAACATTCTAAATTAAAAGTAGACACTTAACATATCATAGACTAGATCAGATCAGCACGGAAAGTGGCCCACTTATTTTCTGTAAGGTCAGCAACATTCATCGTACAGTATTAATGGAACTCTGATATCAATCAGAGATATGTAAAGGACAAATGATTTTCTTTTTTTTTTTTAAATTTTTTATTTAAGAAAGGATTAGTGAACAAAAGCATAAGGTAGGAGGGGTACAACTCCACACAATTCCCACCACCCAATCCCCATAACCCACCCTCTCCCATGATAGCCTTCCCATTCTCTAGCCCTCTGGGAGCATGGACCCAGGGTCGTTGAGGGTTGCAGAAGGTAGAGGGTCTGGCTTCTGAAATTGCTTCCCCGCTGAACATGGGCGTTGACTGGTCGGTCCATACTCCCAGTCTGCCTCTCTCTTTCCCTAGTAAGGTGTGTCTCTGGGGAAGCTGAGCTCCAGGACACATTGGTGGGGTCTTCAATCCAGGGAAGCCTAGCCAGCATCCTGGTGGCATCTGGAACCTGGTGATTGAAAAGAGAGTTAACATACAAAGCCAAACAATTTGTTGAGCAATCATGGATCCCAAGTTTGGAATAGTGGAGAGGAAGTGTTAGGGAGGTACTCACTGCAAACTCTAGTGTAATCCTGCTTTCAGGTATATATTTTGCAGTAGTTTATGGATACGTGTGCACATACGCTCTCTCTCACAGAAACTGGTGTATGTCTAGGTTATGGGACTTTGTTAGAAAGTGAACTACCTGAGATGAAATTAGAGTGTACTATAAAAGGAAAGGTCTCACCCGAGTAATGAAGCTGAAGGGTTGTCATTCCACACGTGAAGTCTCTGGATACACTCTGAGGTGAAGCATGTTGAGATGGCAATCGTTGCTTTGGTTAGGTTGTGATCGGCGGATGCAATATTATTTGGTATGGATTGGGAGATGCATACGGGAAAGTGAGCCCTATCCAAGGGTGCCAGGACTGGGGGAAGTAGCCATCACTCTGTCTGAGGTATCTCTGAATGCAGTTGAGAAGTTGGGTAGTGATAGAGAAAGCCTTTCAGTGATCTAAAATTGCACAGGAAGTAAAGAAGGAATGAAGGCAGAGTTATCTTCTATTAGCCTGCGAGGTGGCACAGTGGTTAGATTACTGAATTCTCAAGCATAAGGCCACAAATTCAGCCCCTGGTATCGTGTAGGCTACAGTGATTCCCTGGTTCTGGTTCTCTCTACTCCTTTTTCTTTCTATTTAATGTTTAATAAATATTAAATTCTAACTTTTTAATGAAGAAAAGAGTTTTGGGAAGCAATTTATTTTTATGAATCAAGAGCAAAAGCACTGCAGCATCCTTAAGCTTAAAATAAATAAATAAATAAATAAGGTTAACACATTCATGTTATCACTACAGTAAATAAAAGAATTTTACACAAATATTTTACACAAAAATAATGTTTCTAGTTTTTATAATCAGTCAAAACTGGTGCATACTTCTGTAACCTGATTGAGAATGCAGTAGACTGCTTTGGAGAAGTAGACATTATGGGGAAAATGCTGGTAAATATGTACAATATGAACATATCTGGAAAAAAAACTGGCAAAACTCCTCTGCCATTATTAAGTGTTAAAATTTACCAGAGCCGTGAAATGGATTTTTCAAAGACAAATTTGGTAATTTCTAACAACAACAATAAAAACGACAACAACAACAACAAAATTTCTAAGAAAATTTAAGTATTGTTTTCTGTGATGATCAGTTTTGTGTCAGCTTGACTGGTTGTATTATAGTCCCCAGTTATGTAACCAATTACTAATCTAGGAGATGCCAAAGGTATTTTGCATATTTGTTGATGGTTATGAAAACAACCTGCATGCCTGAGGCTCTAAGCTTCCCACTTCAGTTCCCAACACTACTATAAGCCTGAGCTGAGTAGTACTCTGGTATTAAAAAAGAAAATTTCTATAATCAGTTCACCTTCAGGGTGACATTATTTCTTTTATTATGGAGAGGATTAATAGTTTACGGTAAATACAGTTGTTTATATATGTGCAAAATATTTCAGTTTTCTGAAAGGCACTGTCATCCCCAGCCTAGGTCCTCCACCACTATCATGCATCAGGATCTGAAAGCCCTTGCCCTTGGCAGTATACCATTCCAGCTCAAGTTCTGCTTTGTGTTTCTCCTATCTGTTCTTATTTCTCAACATCTGTTCAAGAGTGAGACCATTCCATATTTACCACTCTCTTTCTGACTTATCTCACTTAACATGATTCCTTCTAGCTCAGTCAACCCAAGATGAGGTAAAGAAGGTGAATCCATCATTCTAAATTGTTGAGTAGTGTTTCATTGTGTATATATTCCACAACTTTCTTAGCCACTCTTCTGTTGTTGGGCACCTAGGTTGCTTCCAGGTTTTGGCTATTATAAATTTTGCTGCTATGAACATAGGTGTACACCGATCTGATCTATCTAAATGGGTGTGTTGGGTTCCTTAAGATATGTACCCAGGAGAGGAATTGCAAGGTCATAGGGCAGGTCCACTTCTAGACTTCTGACAGTTCTCCAGACTGCTCTCCAGGCGTTGAACCAATTTACTAATCCCACCAGCAGTGCAGGAGGGTTCCTTTGTCCCCACAACCTCACCAGCATTTGTTGCTGCTACCTTTTCTGATGTATACATTCTTATAGGAGTGAAGTGGTATCTCACTGTTGTCTTTATTTGCATTTCTTTGATAATCAATGACTTGGAGCATTTTTTTTTCCAAATGTCTGTTGGTCTTTAGGATCTCTTCTATGGTCAATATTCTGTTCATATCCTCTCCTCATTTTTGGATGGAGCAATTTGTTGCTGAGTTTGGTGAGGTCTTTATACTTTTTGGTTATTGGCCTCTTGTCTGATGTATAACATGTAAATATTTTCTTTTTTAAAAACTGTTTATTTATTCCCTTTTGTTGCCCTTGCTGTTTCATTGTTGTAGTTATTATTGTTGTTGTTATTGATGTTGTTGTTGTTGGATAGGACAGAGAGAAACAGAGAGAGGAGGGGAAGACACAGAGGGGGAGATTTGAAAGGTAGACACCTGCTTCACCACTTGTGAAGTGACCCCCTGCAGGTGGGGATCCAGGACCTCAAACTGGGGTCCTTAATCTGGTCCTTGCACTTTGTGCCACATACTCTTATCCCGCTGTGCTACCACCCGGCTCCCAGCATGTAAATATTTTCTTCTATTGTATAAAGAGTCTCTTTGCTTGGGTGGTGGTTTCTTTTGCTGTGCAGATGCTTCTCAATTTGATGTAGTCTCATAGATTTATTTTCGGTTTTGTCTTTCTTGCAGTTGGATTTGTTTCATTAAGGATGCCTATAAAATTTAGATAGAATAGAGCTCTGCCAATTTTCTTCTAAATATTTGATACTTTGACATGGTGGCATCTTAAATTATATGAGTTTACCAGGTTCAACTCAGCTGACGTCTGACCTTAAACGTCTGACCTTAAACCTTAACGAGATGTTATGCTGCAAGGAAAATTTTGGAGTGGATGCTTCTTTAAGAAAGAGCTTTTCCTGTGAGAATCAGCTTTAGCTTCAGCCCGAGGTTTCCAGCCTCCCCTCCTTCCAGCCTGGCCCTATAGATTTCAGATTTGTCTAGTCTGTTCTAGCAATGACATAAGTCAATAACATATAATAAACCTCTTAAAATACAACTCCTGCCTATCTCTGTATCTCTCTGGTTTAATCCTGACTGGTACATTTTCCTGCTACAACCATTTATTATACCACATGTCTGCTTCTGCTGGGTCCACAAAGCAATTTTATAGACATACTACATCAGTTTTCTTCCATCTAATAAATGAATATGCCAGAAAGGCATGAACCAGTAACCATTAAGACTTAGTGAAGAGTTTCTTTTTAAGGCAAGGATAGTAGTCCAGTTTTCCAATTAAATGAGTAAAAGTATGTGTTTTTTAATATTAGAAAATCCTTTAGCCCTATTTATAAGTTAGACAAATATTTTACTATATGAACTATAGTATATGCTGAACAGCACAAGATAAAAGACTCCCAGTGAAAATGGAATTATCAATAAAACAAGGGGAAAAGATCTCCAGCAAATTCCTAGACACAACAGAATCAAAGTAATAGTGATTGTAAATAACTTAAAACATTTTACAATGTGCTGTCAAAACTGCTTTATAATTTGTCTCTTGAAAAACAAGATCAGAAAAGAAAAAAAAAAAAAAGTAGAACCTGAAATGGAATTGGCGTATTGCATCAAAGTAAAAGACTCTGGGGTGTGTGGGTGGGGAGAATACAGGTCCAAGAAGGATGACAGAGGACCTAGTGGGGGTTGTATTGTTATATGGGAAACTGGGGAATGTTATGCAAGTACAAACTATTGTATTTACTGTTGAATGTAAAACATTAATTCCCCAATAAAGAAATAAAAATTAAAAAAATTATCTCAAGCCTCACAATACCTCACTGAAGTCGAAACTGAATGTATGCCTGTTCTATAGATATGAAAACCAAGTCAATAATAAGTAGTGACCAAATAAACAGAACTGATGGAGAACAAGAGTGCATACCTACAGGTGGGGAGTCAGGGACTCGAACTGGTATTGTGTGTGTGGGGGGTCATTTCACAGGCGGTGAAGCAGATCTACAGGTGTCTGTCTTTCTCTCCCCCTCTCTGTCTTCCCCTCCTCTCTCCACTTCTCTCTGTCCTATCCAACAACAACGACATCAATAACAACAGCATTATTTGTGCTGCATTATCAATTACTTGGAGGACAAATTAAACTCTCGGATTTTAGTTTGTCAATTTGTGCTCATATTTTAATTCAAGTTTTATATTTACTTTGACTTGTATATTTTGAACCTACTTGGTACTATGGTAAGGAAAAGTAGAGGGTAATGAATTATGGACAACCTAAAACTAAATGGACAAGTTTATGTTGGTGAATAGAATTGGACCTTTTTTCTATCATTTTATTGGAGTGGGGAGGTTAATGGTTTACAGTATAGTTGTTGACACATGGGTACAATTTTTTATCTCCCTGTGACAGGTGTTTACAGATGTCTAACAACAGATGAGTGACTAAGAAAGTTGTGATACATCTACTCAATGGAATACAACTCAACTATCAAAAATAATGTCATCTCCTTTGCCTCATCTTGCTAGAGCTTGAAGGAATCAACTAAGTGAGCTAAGTGAAAAAAAGAAGAATGAATACCAGATAATCTCATTTATATGCAGAACTTAAGAAATTAGGACAGAATGGGAAAACAAAAAGTTAAACTTGGATTGGGCTTTGTGTATTGCACCAAAAAGATGTTAATTTTAACCGGTGCACACCTGAAATGTATACAGTATCACTAGGAAATGTTACCACAATTAAAAAGAAAAAGAAAAGGAATCGGGTAGTAGCGCAGTGTGTTAAGCACAGGTGGTGCAAAGAGCAAGGACCAGCATAAGGATCCCAGTTTGAGCCCCCGGCTCCCCACCTGCAGGGGAGTCACTTCACAAGCAGTGAAGCAGGTCTGCAGGTGTCTATCTTTCTCTCCCTCTCTCTGTCTTCCCTTCCTCTCTCCATTTTCTCTGTCTTATCCAACAACAACAACATCAATAACAAAACAATCATAACTACAACAATAAAACAATAAGGGTAACAAAAGGAAAAACATAAATATTTTAAAATAAAAATAAATATTAAAAAAAATTTAAAAAACAAATAAATAAAATAGAAAAAAATAAAACTACAAAGCAAAGTAGTTCTGGGGAGGCCAGACAGCAGTGCACCCAGTTTAGCACACAAGTTTCCATGCACAAAGACCTGGGTTAAAGACCCCAGCACCCAACTCCAGGAAGGAAGCTTCACAAGCAACAAAGCAGGTCTATGGAGGTCTCTCTTCCTCTGTCCCTCTCTACCTTTCTCTCCCTTCTCAATTTCTCTTTGTCCTATCTAATAGAAAAAAAGACTGGAAGGAAGAAAGAAAGAGAGGAAAACAGCTCCCAGGAATGATGGATTCATAGCACAGACACTGAGCCTTAGCAATAACACTTTTGGAAAAAAAAATTAAAAAGCTTTAGTTTTCTATCACATAAGTTCATATGTACAGATGCAGTCTGAAAAAAATCTGCAAGCAAATACAGAAATAAATGCCTTATTGAAATAAAATAAAGGGCTTATTAATGCTAATGAAACAAGCAAGGTTGCGAAAAATCGGTGAACTTTATAAGACTTCCAGCAGTGCTCTTAAATTATGAGAGCAAGCATACCAGCTACTTCAGACCTCTCTGTCTTGAAGTTGTCACAGACCCATAATAGGTCTCACTGAACCAGCCTGATGATATATTCAAAGAAATTTGTCTGTGTTTACTAAATCACAAGTAAACTGACAATTGCAAGGAACGTGTTTTAATCAAAGTTGAATGCTCACACTTGGAAATAATGGCAGCAATAAGGGGAAAAAAATAGTGTTTTCTTCTCCTTAACATCATGGGAATTTAGCAGACTGCCACTATTAGTCTCACGCATTTTGTTCCCCAAGAATTTTCAGCCCAGTTGCCTCTGTCTACTCTAAGGACTTCCTTGGGAAAAGTGGCAGAAATAGGAAGGGGCTGGCGAGTTCACCTTATAAACTATTCAACACAGAAATAGGAACTATTTCCCAGAATCTGCTTATCATTCTGCTGTTGTTCTTTCTAGGTATTAAAACTTTTCAGAGAACTGAACATACAGAAAGGAGTCCAGGCTCAGTCTCAAACCAAAAGACAAAAATGAACAAACAGCAGATGCAAGAAATAAACCAAACAATTAAAACATGCTTATATATTTTCCAATAACTGCTGTTCAATTAAGATTTAAAAATTAGGTGATTTCACCATTTTTAATAGCTAAGTAGTATTGCACTGTGTATATAGACCATAACTTTCTCAACTACTCATGTGTTGTTGGACACCTGAGTTGCTTCCAGGTTTTGGATATTACAATCTGTGCTGCTATGAATATAGATATGCACACATTTTTTGGATAGTTGTGGTTGGTTCCTTAGGATATATTCCCAAGAAAGGAATTGCAGGGTCATAGGGTAGGTCCACTTCTAGCCTTCTGAGAGTTCTTTAGACTGCTCTCCACAGGGGTTTGACCAATTTACATTCTCACCAGCAGTGCAGGAGGGTTCCTTTGTCCCCACAACCTCTCCAGCATTTGTTGCTGCTACATTTTCTGATGTATGACATTCTCACAGGGTGAAGTGGCATCTCATTGTTGTCCTTATTTACAGTTTTCTGATAATCAGTGACTTGGAGCATTTTTTCATGTTTGTTCGCATTTTTGACCTCTTCTATATAGAATATTCTGTTCATATCTCTTCTCATTTTTTGGATGGTGTTATTTGTTTTTCTTGATGCTGGGTTTGGTGAGTTCTTTGTATATTTTGGTTATTAGCCTCTTGTCTGATATATGGCATGTAAAAGTCTCCCATTCTGTGGATGGAGCTTGAAGAAATCATGTTAAGTGAGATAAGTCAGAACAAAAGGATGAATATGGGATGATCTCACTCACAGACAGAAATTAAAAAAAAAAAAACAACAAGATCAGAAGGGAAAACACTAAGCAGAACTTGAACTGGAGTTGGTGTATTGCACCAAAGTAAAAGACTCTGGGGTGGGGGGAGGGTGGGGGAGGGGGAAGGTATGGTGGGGTGAGGGTCCTGGAACATGATGGCAGAGGAGAACTTAGTGGTGGTTGAATTGATATGTGGAAAACTTGGAAATGTTATGCATGTACAAACAATTGTATTTTACTGTAAAACATTAATCCCCCAATAAAGAAATTGTTTTAAAAATAGTTTTTTTAAATTAATACCAAGGGCTAGATGGTAGTGTACCTTATTAAGCACATTACCCTGCATAAAGACCTGGGTTTACACCCGCCCCAGGCCCCAACCTGTAACAGGGGAAGCTTCATAAGCAGTGAAACAAGTGTTGTTCTCTCTCTCTACCTTCCAGTTCTCTTCTGATTTCTCTCTCTCTCTCTCTCTCTCTCTCTCTCTCCCTCCCTTCCTCCCTCCCTCCTAGCATTTCCATAAGATTTTAAAAATGTTTTTATTTATTTTTATTATTGGATAGAGACAGAGAGAATTTGAGAGGGGGAAGAGGGAAAGAGGGACACCTGCAAGCCTGCTTCACCACTCATGAAGTTTTCCCCTTGCAGGTGTGGACCAGGGGCTTGAACCTTTGTCCTTGTACACTGTAATGTGTGCACTAACCAGGTGTGCCAGCAGCACCTGGCCCCTGATTTCCCTCTATCTCTATTGGGTAAAATAATAAATGTAAATTAAAAAATAATTAAGAATAAAGCTTAAAAAAAATCAATATCGAGGCAGACTGAAGTTCTTCATTGGTCCCAAGGCCTTTAACACTGTTTCCATAAGAATGGCAAGGTCATTTTCTTAAATCTCCTCTCAGACTTTTCATAGCAGTATTTATAGAAAAATGCAAGCCTCTCATCTCTAACAGATCCCTCCCTCCACTGTCGCTGGTCATCTCCATCAGGAACAAGGCAATGGACCCCTTTGTGGGCCACTGTAGTATTTGCCCTCAATGTGGATCAACAATGGTAGGAAGAGGTTGAGCAATATACTCTAACACTCAAAGAAGATGGATCTTGAAATTAGTGCAGCCTGGAATGTTCCTAGCCATGACCACAGAATGGGATCAGGGTGGATTACTCTTTTTTTAGGGTAACACAAGCTTAAGATGGGGAACCCAAAATGTAAAACAAACAAACAAACAAAAATATGGGGCAGGGCGATGGTAGTGCACCTATATGACAATGCGCGTGGACCCGGGTTTTAGCCCCCAGTCCCCATTTGCAGGGGGAAAGCTTTGCGAGCCATGAAGTTAGACTGCAGGTGTCTCTCTGTCTCTCTCCATATCACCCCTCCCCTCGCAATTTCTGGCTGTCTCTATCCAATAAATAAATAAAGATACAAAAAATATTTTTTAAAAAAGAAAGAAAATTAATTTCTTTCTTAGAAAAAGAAATCTGATCTTTAGTTTATGGTGATCCGCCTATTTATTTCCCATTGCTGTCATAGCAAACACCTCAAACTTAGTACAACACAAACTTATTATCTTATAGTTCTAGAAGTCATAAGTCATGAATGACTCTGTGAAATTAAAAATCAAGTTTTAAGCAGAGATTCATTCCTTCTAGAGTTCAGTGGAAAAACTCTTTCCCTCAGGCTACCTGTGCCTCCTGCCTCCCAGCCCTCCTCTGTCTTCAAAGGAATCAATCACTACACTCCAAACTTTGATTCCATCTTCATAGCTCTTTCTCTGCCTCACCTGCCTCCTTCTTTCCCTCATTAGAAGCCTGTAATCGTGTTGGACTCATGAGATAAATTTAATATAATCTCCCCTTCTCAAAACCCTTAACTCAGATCTGCAGGGTTTCTTTGCTCTATAATGGAGCACAGTCACAGAAGTCTATGACTTGACTGTGGTGTGCACAAAGGTGCACTCTTTCATATAAACCACCTGTCACAAGCACCACTGTCACCTTCTACTATGACGCCACTGACAACCTTCATTCTCTGTTATCTGACGCATACTGCTCTCGTAGGTGTACATAGAGGCCTTTCCTGGTGCTTTTTTCTACTGAAAACAGACTTGGCCACTAGCATTACCACTGTTTTCAGGGGGCTCATTTTAAGAACTGAAAAAATAGAAACAGGCTGGCACTATGGATCTACTTGTCAAGATTCATGTCCAGCACAGAAGCGATCATAGAAGGCAGACCTTCTGCACCCCATAAAGATCTTTTCATACTCCCAGAGGGATAAAGATTAGAGAAGCTTCTCTGGGAGAGGATGCAACACAGAACTCTGGTGGCAGAAATTGTATGGGATTTTACCCCTCTATCCCACAGTCTTGTTATCTTGTTGAGCATTATCAGATCACTAATAGTAAAGTTCACCCATCAGTCACTCACTTAGTGGGTCCCTGTGATACACAAAATGTACAGCTTTTCCATCCTAAGAAATCCACGAAACCCTAGTCTCCTTCTCACTCTCAGAAAAGCTAACTAACCACCTGCCTTTGGTGCAAAGCTTTCCTCCTCCTCCTCTTCCATATCCCCAAAGGTGAGTCCCTAATAAATAAGAAGATCTGTCACATCCCCCAAAAGTCCAGGTAAAATCAGAAATTTCTGATTTTGAGCAATAAAATAAGTTTTGAATCACTAAGAAAAGGAAGACAGACTCAGACTCAGTGGAGGTTGTCTCCCATCTTGACATTAAAGTATATATGCATACTATTTTTCACACACACACACACACACACACACACACACACACACACACACACATACACATATATGTCCTTCGCTTTAAATTTCCTGCAGAACTATACGGACATGAATATTGAAATAATATTTTATCTACAAGAAAAATATCAACCTGAGAAAATGGTAAAAAAAAAAAAAAAGGCAAATATTGGGGGACTGAGTGGTAGCACACCTGGTTGAGTGTACACATTTCCAGGTTCAAGTCCCCAGTCCCCACCTGCAGGGGAGAAGCTTCACGAGTGATAGAGCACTGCTAGAAGTGTCTCTCTTTCTCTCTCTCTTTTCTATCTCCCTACTCCACTCATAATTTCTCTTTTGGTCTTGTAAAATAAAATAAAAATGGGGGACAAAATTTCCATCTCTGACACCATCTCCCCAGACAATACCTTTAGTCTACCTGTCTGTTAGCTATCAGGCTTAGGTAAAAATTAGTAAAGTCATGGGACCCTTGGAATATACCTAAAATAGACTTACAGATTTTTTTTTCCAAAATGGAGACCCCCAAATCTCATCTGCTATATTCTTACCTTTAAGTTCCCGATCATTAAACAACTTGTTCTGCTTTATATCTTGACTCTTTTTCAGCCACCAGTTTACAGATGCTACCATGACACCAACCTAACTTTTCTGAACAGAAAACCTCACCAGTGATTCCTGAAACCCCACCTCCACAGAGCCCTCTGCAACTAGGGAAAGATAGAGGTAGGCTGGAAATATGGATCGACCTGCCAATGCCAATGTCCAGCAGAGAAGCAATTACAGAAGCTAGACCTTCCACCTTCTGTACCTTATAATGATTCTGGGTCCAAAAAGATAAAGAATAGAAAACCTTCCAGTGGAGGGGATGGGGCAGGATGTGGTACTCCGGTGGTGGAAATTGTGTGAAATTGTACCCCTCTCATCTTACAGTCTTGTCAATCATTATTAAATCAATTAAAAATGGGGAGGGCAAATATTAGAACAAGGGTGAGCACTGAGTAATGATACCATGTATAACAGATTTAGTAGATTTAGTAAGGTCTCATTTTTGAGAGACTACAGAGAACCCTGTTATAGCAGTAATATGTGAAACGGGCAGTCTAAAATATATGTGGACTTTTTATTAATGTTTAACATAATTCTAGAGTTTTAACTCTGCATAATAATTGTTTATATGGGGCTCTTTTCCTGTTGGGAACACTTTGAAAAAGATTAAAATTAAAAGATTAACACAAAATAAGATTAGGATTACTTTGGGAAACTTCCAAGCCAGAGGGGAGTGCAAACACATGTGACTCATGGACAGAGATGGGCTTAAGGAGAAATTCCTGGGGCTAAAAGTCTATACCTATGCGGGAGCAGTTGGTACCAGTCCAGCAGTTTGCCAGTCGATGTACCACCTCCAGTCTGTTATATCAACAAACAGACTACTGAAGGGAAGAGAAGATCACCTAAACCTCACAATTTTACAGCTGTGGGTCTCCATTGCTGTTGTCCCTTAGAGGATGGAACAGCAGCAGGGAAGCTCTAAAAAGCCCAGGAGCAGAGAAATAGCTAGGTGACTCAGGAGAAAGTCTACACTCCCAATGATCCAAAAAAGTGGAGCCTTTTCACATTCTCCTGATAAATTAGGAAAAAGGGTAAATGAGAACCTCAGAAATCAAGATTTATTCAGAAACACAGTGCTGCAGAGCACTGCTAAGATCAGCTCTGGCTGGTGGTGGAACAGGGGTTTCAGCCCAGGGCTGAAAAAGAAAAAGAAATGGTTATTATAAAAGAATGGTTATTATACTAGTATATATACTTAAGCTATATACTGAGCAACTTGTGATTTTTATGCCCTGTATATTATATTTGAAAACTTAGAAATAATTATATAACAAAAGGTTCTGAGAGAACAAGATAATACATAAGGGTAAAAATCTGTTTGATAGGACAAAAAGGGTATCTAATAAGAGCAGTGTCATGGAGAAGAGGTAAGGAAAGATTAGAGGGGTCAGATAAGTATACAAAAGATGAGAACACTGAGAAAGAGCTTGCCCTGAATTTAAGTTAGAGAGGAAAAAAGATTTTGTAGATGTCTATAATTTATAGGAGAAAGTTACTAAATATATTTTTCTCATGAGAAAAATATAACAGAGTAAGATATATTTAAGATACAGTAAAGAGAAACTAATGAACAACATGAAATACCTCATGCTATTAGAATATATGAGATCCACAGGATAGAAGAATTTGGTCTGTGAAAATGAATTTGGTCTGTGAAATGAAATAATGCAAGAGGGAAAAAAATGAAGCAGCGGCAGGGGTAAATAGCATATTGGTTATACAAAGAAACCTTTGTGCCTAAGGCTCCAAAGTACCAGGTTTAGTCTCCCAAACCACTGTTAAGACAGAGCTGAGCAGTGCTCTGGTAAAACAATATATATATTAAAATAAATAAGTAAAATTTAAAAAGAAACGGAAAAAAATGAAGCAGCATGGGAGTAAACTTTTTTGTTGTTGTTTGGCTTTGTTTTGGGGGATTTTTTTTTTTTTTTTGTATTTTCTGGTTTATTTAGCTGGATTGTCTATATAATTTCAAATATTTTCAACAGTATCCAAATTGTGTTTTTTTTTCTTTTTACTAATGTTTAGCCACATTTCCCAATATATATGCCCATTTGCCCCCAGAAATATACCTTTGGGGCAGGGATAGATAGCATAATGGTTATACAAAAAGAGTGTCATGCCTGAGGCTTCCAAGTGCAAGGTTCAATCCCTTGCATTACCATAAACCAGAGCTGACCAGTGTTCTGGTTTTAAAAAAAAATCACCTTTTGTCCTTTGACTTTAAATAAGATACTTAGACTCCTTCCCACCTGCAGTGAGGATACTTCACAAGCACTGAAGTAGGCCTGCAGGTGTCTACCTTCCTCTCCCTCTCTATGCCCCCTTCAATATATTTTTGCCCTATCAAATGAAAAGGAAGAGGGGAAAAAAAGGCTGTGGATTTGTAGTGCCGGCCACTAAGCCCCAGTGACTGGAGACAAAAACAAAAAAATAAATGATACTTAGAACTGTTTCAAAGCTATATTCTAATATGTCAACATGCCTTTAAGTTATAGTACATTATTATAGATAATGATTCATAATATACCAATATTTGATAAAAATAAGCATCTGCAGCCAGCAAGATAACTCACCAGAACAGGTCCCTTCTTTGTCAAGTGCACAACCTAGTTTAAGTGCAGCCCCCAGTGCACTGAAGGAAGCTTCTGCACTGTAATATTTTTCCCTCTCTCCCTCTGTCTCTCTTGTCCTTTTGCTCTCTATCTAAAAAAAAAAATGAACTGGAGCACTGGTGGTCTGGCAACAATAACAAGAAAAGAGTAATAATCTCTTAATGACTCTTGATTTTCAATGATAAAATTGTATTCTCATATCTAATTTTTCAATATTGATAGTTCTCTATTTATCTTTGCCATAGAAATTGAATATAAGCAGTTATAAATATATGAACTCCTGGTGTAGAATTCAGTTATTTGATTCAGAGCTCATTGTTTAACACAATTTTGTTTCCAGTTTATAGCAGCATTTAAAAAAAATTTTTATATTTATTTTCCCTTTTGTTGTTCTTGTTGTTTTTTATTGTTGTAGTTATTGTTGTTGTTATTGATGTCATCATTATTAGATAGGACAGAGAGAAATGGAGAGAGGAGGGGAAGACAGAGAGGGGGAGATAAAGACACCTACAGACCTGCCTCACCGCCTGTGAAGCTACTCCCCTGTAGGTGGGGAGCCAGGGGCTCGAACAGGTATCCTTCCGCTGGTCCTTGAGCTTTGCGCCACGTGTGCTTAAGCCGCTGTGCCATCTCCCGACTCCCTATAGCAGCATTTTAAAAAATATTCTGTTGAGAGCTGGGCAGTGATGTGCCCAGAACACACACATTACCATGCAGGAGGACCTGGGCTTGAGCAGTCTCTCACTACCTTCAACTCCTAAAAGTTATCAGTGCCTACAGGAAAGTGGGCCCTATCCAAGGGTTCCAGGATTGGGGGAAGTAGGGACTCTATAGTGGAGATGTGAGGTCCCTGCTGTCTTAGGGTTCAAAAAGACAATCGATAGTTAATGTTATCATCACATTATTTGCTCAGCTTCCCCAGAGACACACCCTACTAGGGAAAGAGAGAGGCAGACTGGGAGTATGGACCGACCAGTCAACGCCCACATTCAGCGGGGAAGCAATTACAGAAGCCAGACCTTCTACCTTCTGCAACCCTCAATGACCCTGGGTCCATGCTCCCAGAGGGATAGAGAATGGGAAAGCTATCAGGGGAGGGGGTGGGTTATGGAGATTGGGTGGTGGGAATTGTGTGGAGTTGTACCCCTCCTACCCTATGGTTTTGTTAATTAATCCTTTCTTAAATAAAAAATAAAAAATATTTTAAAAAGTTATCAGTGCCTAGTTCTAACCCATAAATTTTAATTTAATAAATGTAAACAAAATGTAACCATGTTCTTTTTCTTACAGCTAATTCCAATAAATAGTCAGTATTGAGAACATTTGGCAAGTATAGAAAGTTGAAAAAATCCTTTGGATAATAGAACCTTATGTCTTCCCCACATTTTTTTTAACTCTGGTATCTAGCCCTTATTTGTGTATATTTAGACTTAACATTAGTTCCTAAGGTTAATCATAATTATCTCATAAATAGCATTTATCATCCCTATTATATTCTAACACACAAATAACACTATGTGCTCAGTTGTACTTTCACCCATATTCAGTCATGGTTATGAACAGTATCGTTCCTATTTGTAGCAAAGAAAACAAAAGGAGTATTCCAGAATCCTACACACATTATCTTCACTGTGGTATTCTAGAATAAATACTTTTGTCAAAGCCATACTCTTTTCATCTGACCTAGATACTTCAACAAAAAGCGAAATGGAAGTATATATCTTTAGATTTGCTTCCTAAAACCTATATATCAGTGTTGACTTAATTAATAAAATAGTCCTTATTACCAAAAGAAGCAAAGTCTCATATGACTGAATACTTAACAATATTCTACAAATAATTAATTTGTTATAAGTCGTTGATAACATGCTTTGTGTTAATAATATGGATTGAACAGGTTTCCCCCTTACTATTTGTAATAAAATAATGCAAACATCAACACATTGCTGTGAAAGTCTTCAGGATCAAATCAGTTTATAAATAAGGACATCATCACAAAGCATATTGGATGTAGAGTACAGTTATGGTTAAAGAACTGGAAGTTGTAGGGGAGCCAAGTTGACCACTCTAAAGTATGCTTCTTTGCCATGAGAATTATTAAGTTTAATATTCTTTTTTTTAATATTTATTTATTCACTTTAGCTGCCCTTGTTTTATTGTTGTAATTATTGTTGATGTCGCTGTTGTTGGATAAGACAGAGAGAAATGGAGAGAGGAGGGGAAGACAGCGAGGGGAAGAGAAAGACACTTGCAGACCTGCTTTACCACTACCTGTGAAGCGACTCCCCTGCAGGTGGAGAGCCAGGGGCTCCAACCCAGATCCTTACGCTGGTCCTAGCGCTTTGTGCCACCTGCGCTTAACCCACTGAGCTACAGCCTGACTCCCAAATTTAATATTCTTTTTTTTTCTTCTTTTAATAATTTTTATTTATAAAAAGGAAACACTCACAAACACCATAGGTAAAGAGAGGCAGTTTGAACACTCCCTCTTTATCAGTTCATGTTTTTCTTCTCTTTTTTTCATGCATATTCACACATTGTGGTAAATTTAGCTTTAGTTCAGAGAAATGGTGTCTTTTTCTTTCATCTATGTATTTTTTATGAATTAGTTATTTACGGATTTAGATTATAAGATTATAGGAATTAGGTGTAATTAATTTTTTTTAATTTTTTATTTATGAAAGGATTAGTGAACAAAAACATAAGGTAGGAGGGGTACAACTCCACACAATTCCCACCACCCAATCCCCATAACCCACCCCCTCCCATGTTAGCTTTCCCATTCTTTAGCCCTCTGGGAGCACGGACCCAGGGTCATTGAGGGTTGCAGAAGGTAGAAGGTCTGGCTTCTGTAATTGCTTCCCCGCTGAACATGGGCGTTGACTGGTGGGTCCATACTCCCAGTCTGCCTCTCTCTTTCCCTAGTAAGGTGTGTCTCTGGGGAAGCTGAGCTCCAGGACACATTGGTGGGGTCTTCAATCCAGGGAAGCCTGGCCAACATCCTGGTGGCATCTGGAACCTGGTGATTGAAAAGAGAGTTAACATACGAAGCCCAACAATTTGTTGAGCAATCATGGATCCCAAGCTTGGAATAGTGGAGAGGAAGTGTTAGGGAGGTACTCACTGCAAACTCTAGTGTATTTCTGCTTTCAGGTATATATTTTGCAGTATTTATTGATACGTGTGCACACAAGCTCTCTCTCACAGAAACTGGTGTATATCTAGATTATGGGACTTACTTAGAAAGTGAACTACCTGAAGGGTTGTCATTCCACACGTGAAGTCTCTGGATACAGTCTGAGGTGAAGCATGTTGAGGTGGCAATCATTGCTTTGGTTAGGTTGTGATCGGCGGTTGCAATATTATTTGGTTTGGATTGGGAGATGCACACGGGAAAGTGGGCCCTATCCAAGGGTTCCAGGACTGGGGGAAGTGGGGGCTCTATAGTGAAGATGTGAGGTTCCTGCTGTCTTAGGGTTCAAAAAGACAATCGATAGTTAATATTATCATCACATTATTTGTTATTTGGGTTAACTTTGAAAAGTCCCTTTGTTATGGTTTGCTGTACAGTACCCAGTATCTTGTATATAGCTGTGCTATTGGATGCTTCTAATCTACTTGGTCTAGGCTTTTGAGAGAGTCCGCATATCAAATACATAGCCTATATATTAAAAAGATTCAGTTTGTGTTTTGAGAAACTTTGAGACATACAATTGATTTCCCCCTCTCATATTAATTAACTACTGATTTATATGTCTACATTTTGCTAGGAGTGTACATAAACACCATTCCCACCACCAAAGGACTGTGACCCATCCCTCCCGCCCACTCCCACCCCCCATTGGCCCAGGAAGCTACATGTCTACCAGTCACCACTGGGTTTTTACTTTGGTGCCCTACTTAGAATTTGATCAGGTCCTGCTTTTAGTTTCCCTTTCAGATCTTCTTAGTCAGCTTCTGTTGATGAGTGGGATCATCCCATACTCATCTTTATCTTTCTGACTTAGTTCACTTAACAGAATTCCTTCTAGCTCTGTCCAAGATGGGTCAGAGAAGGTGGGTTCATTGTTCTTGATAGCTGCATAGTATTCCATTGTGTATATATACCACAGCTATCTCAGCCACTCATCTGTTGTTGGGCACCTGGGTTGCTTCCAGGTTTTAGCTATTATGAATTGTGCTGCTATGAACATAGGAGTACACACCTCTTTTTGGTTGGGTGTTATGGAGTCCTTGGGGTATAACCCCAGGAGAGGAATTACTGGGTCATATGGAAGGTCCATGTATAGCCTTCTGAGAGCTTTCCAGACTGATCTGCACAGAGGCTGTACCAATTTACATTCCCACCAGCAATGTAAAAGTGTTCATCTGTCCCCACATCCTCTCCAGCATTTGTTGCTGCTGTCCTTTTTGATGTATGCCATTCTTACAGGAGTGAGGTGGTATCTTAGTGTTGTCTTAATTTGCATTTCTCTGACAATCAGTGACCTAGAGCAGTTTTTCATATGTTTGTTAGCCTTGTGGATCTCCTCTGTAGTTAATGTTTTGTTCATTTCCTCTGCCCATTTTTGGATGGGGACATTTGATTTCTGCGGCTAAGTTTGCTGAGCTCTTTATATATTTTGGTGATGAGTTTCTTGTCTGATGTCTGGCATGTGAAGATCTTCTCCCATTCTGTGAGGGGTCTCTCTGTTTATTTAATAGTTTCTTTGGATGTGCAGAAGCTTTTCAATTTGATGTAGTCCCATTGGTTTGTTTATGCTTTAGTCTTCCTTGCAATTGGGTTTGATTCATCAAAGCTGTCCTTGAGGTGTATGTGGGAAAGTGTTTTACCAATGTTTTCCTATAAGTATTTGATTGTTTCTGGTCTGACATCTAGGTCTTTGATCCATTTGGAGTTGATTTTTGTTTCTGGTGAGATAAAGTGGTTCAATTTCATTCTTCTGCATGTTTCAACCCAGTTTTCCCAGCACAATTTATTGAAGAGAGCCTCCTTTTTCCATTTAATCCTTTGGTCCCCTTATCAAAGATTAGATGCCCATAGGTGTTGGGATTTACTTCTGGGCTTTCAATTCTGTTCCACTGGTCTGTGTGCCTATTTTTGTTCCAGTACCATGCTGTTTTGATGATGATGACTTTATAATATTGTTTAAGGTCTGGGAGTGTGATGCCTCCATTTCTGTTTCTTTTCCTTAAGATGGTTTTGGCAATTCTAGGTGTTTTGAGGTTCCAGATAAATGATTGTAGTGTTTGTTCTATTCTCTTAAAGAAGCTTGGTGGAACTTTGATGGCTATTGCATTAAATTTGTATATGGCTCTGGGGAGAATATTCATTTTGATGATATTTATTCTTCCAATCCATGAGCATGGGGTATCTTTCCATTTCTTGGTATCAGTTTCTATCTCCTTGATTAGCGACTCATAGTTTTCAGTATACAAGTCTTTCACTTCTTTGGTCAACTTTATTCCTATGTATTTGATTGATTTTGCTGAAACTGTAAATGGGAGTGATTTCTGGATGTCTTCTTCTTCAGATTTAGTGTTTGCATAAAGAAATGCCACTGATTTTTGTACATTGACTTTGTAGCCTGATACCTTGCTATATTGCCTAATAACTTCCAGTAATTTTCTACTGGATTCTTTAGGTCTTTCTATGTATACTATCATATCATCTGCAAATAGTGAGAGCTTGACTTCTTTTCTTCCAATCTGTGTCCATTTGATTTCTTTCTCTTGCCTGATTGCTATGGCAAGAACTTCCAGTACGATGTTGAAGAGTAACGGTGACAGTGGACAGCCCTGTCTGGTCCCCGATCTGAAGGGGAATGCTTTCAGCTTCTGTCCATTGAGTATGATGTTGGCTGTAGGTTTGCTATATATAGACTCCACTATCTTGAGGAATTTCCCATCTATTCCCATTTTTTGTAGAGTTTTGAGCATGAATGGGTGTTGGATTTTGTCAAAGGCTTTCTCTGCATCTATTGAGATAATCAAGTGGTTTTTGGCTTTGCTTTTAGATGTGGTGAATGACATTAATTGACTTATGGATGTTGAACCAGCCTTGCATTCCTGGGATGAATCCCACTTGGTCATGATGAACAATCTTTTTGATGTGTTGCTGTATCCGGTTGGCCAAGATCTTGTTTAATATATTGGGATCTATGTTCATCAGCGATATTGGTCTGTAGTTTTCCTTTTTTGTTCTGTCCCTATCAGCTTTTGGTATCAGGGTGATGTTGGCTTCATAAAAGGTGGAAGGGAGTATTCCTGTTTCTTCAATCTTATGGAAAAGCTTAAGAAGTTTGGGTATTAACTGTTTCCTAAAAGTTTTGTAGAATTCCTTTGTGAAGCCGTCTGGTCCAGGACTTTTGTTGTTGGGGAGATTCTTAATAACGGTTTCAATTTCTTTGTCTGTGATTGGTGCATTTAGATTTTGTAGTTCTTCTTGGTTCATTTTTGGAAGTCCATAGGTTTCTAGGAATTGTTCCATTTCTTCCAGATTCTCTAGCTTGGTGGCTTATAGTTCTTTATAGAAGTTTCGCAGGATTCTCTGGATTTATGTGGTGTCAGTTGTGATATCTCCTGCATCGTTTACAATTCTATTAATTTGAGTCTTCTCTCTTTTTTGTTTGGTGAGTCTGGCTAGGGGTTTGTCAATTTTGTTTAATCTTTCGAAGAACCAACATTTGACTTCATTGATCTTTTGTATGGTTCTTTTATTTTCCATGTTGTTTATTTCTGCTCTAACTTTAGTGATTTCTGTCCTTCTGGTTGCTTTCGGGTTCCTTTGTTCCTCTTCCTCTAAGTCCTAGAGGTGTGCAGTAAGGTCGTTCAAATGGGCTTCTTCTTGGTGTTTAATATGTGATTGTATGGCTATAAGTTTCCCTCTCAGTACTGCTTTAGCTGTGTCCCAAATATTTTGATAGGTTGTGTCTTCATTTTCATTTGTTTCCAGGAACATTTGAATTTCCAGTTTGAGTGAGTCTCTGACCCAGTGGTTCTTAAGGAGCATGTTGTTTAGTTTCCAAATTCTATGTCTTTTAATAATTTTCCGTTTGTTGTTAAATGTTAGTTTTACTCCACTGTGGTCTGAGAAGATACTTGGGATGATTTCAATGCTCTTGAATTTATCGATGCTGTCTTTGTGGCCTAATATGTGGTCTATCCGTGAGTATGTGTTATGTGGATTTGAAAAGGTGTATTCCAGTTTTTTTGGGTGGAGGAGTCTGAAAATGTCCAAGAGGTCTAGTCTTTCAATCTCTTCATTCAATTCTCTTGTATCTTTATTGGTTCTCAGATTTGTTGATTTGTCTAAGTGTGAGAGTGGGGTATTGAAGTCTCCCGCTATTATTGTATTACTATTGATGTATTTTTGAAATTCTTTCAGTAGATGCTTAATGTATTTAGATGGTCCCTCGTTGGGTGCATAGATGTTAATAATTGGTAAGTCTTCTTGGCTGATTGATCCTCTAATCATTATGTAATGTCCTTGCCTATCTTTTATTACTTTATTTAATTTAAAATCTATCGTGTCTGAGATGAGAATGGCTGTTCCTGCCCTTTTTTGTGGACAGTTATCCTGTATGATAGTTTTCCATCCTTTCACTTTAAGTCTGTGTTTATCTTGTTTTGACAGATGGGATTCTTGCAAGCAGCATATGGTTGGGTTATGTTTTCTGATCCATCCCCCCACCCTGTGCCTTTTGATGGGTGAGTTTAAGCCATTGACATTTATTGATATTATGGATTTAATGTATTGTAGTGCTATTGTTCTAAAAACAATTTGTTTACTTGATATATTGCAAGTATTATAGTGATGTTCTTGTTTATAAGAGGTCTTTTAGTACCTCTTTCAGGGCCGGCTTGGTGATGGTTGCCTCCTTTAACTTTTGTGTGTCTAGGAAGGTTTTGATCCCTCCATCTAGCTTGAATGAAAGTCTAACAGGATATATTATCCTTGGTTGAAACCCTTTTTCATTCAGGGATCAATAGATATCTTGCCACTCCCTTCTGGCTTTTAGAGTTTGAGTGGAGAAGTCTGCAGATAATCTTATGGGTTTTCCCTTGTATGTGACTTTTTGTTTCTCTCTTGCAGCCTTTAGGATCCTTTCTTTATCCTTACTTCTTCTCATTGTGACTATGATGTGTCTTTGTGTCTTCAGGTCTGGGTTGATTCTGTTTGGTACTCTCTGGGCCTCTTGAACATTGATATCCTTTCTGTTATTCAGGTCTGGGAAGTTTTCTTCTGTTATTTCCTCTAGAATGTTTGCTTCCCCTTCCTCTCTTTCTTCCTCTGGCAGGCCAATTATACGAATGTTATTTCTTTTGAGATCATCCCATATGTCTCTGTTGTTGTTTTCAGTGTCTCTCAATCTCTTTTTAAGCTCTTTCACCTCTTACTTTGTTTTCTCTAACTCATCCTCTGTCTGACTAATTCTGTTTTCTGCTTCTGTTAGTCTGCTTTCCCTTGCCTCAGCTTCTTTCTTAATTACAGCTATTTCAGCTTTCAGTTCTCTAATTGCCTCAAGATAATCAGTATTTTCCTTGGGGGGTCTCAACTGTTGGTTCCCTAATACTGCCATTCCTTTCCTCCAATGTTGTTTTCATTTCTGTGATTAATAAGTATATTATTGCTTGCATACTTTTCTTATCTATGGTTACTTCTGACTGATTTGTGGGCTCTTGTCTTCATTCATTGGGGTAGCAGTTTTATTTGTTTTTAATCTACCCATTTTTTTTATTTATGTGTTTCTCTTTTTTTTTATGCTCTGTTGTTCCTCAGTTGTTGTGTCTTGAGTACAAGTAACACTGTACTAAATACCTTTATGAAAATTGCATTCACCAACCTCCGGAATTACAGTAGCAACTGAAGTAAGTATTGAAGTAGTTTAATTGTTACCAGTTAGCCAAACAATTTCTCCAGTCCGTGAAAAAATAGTAACCAAATCCCAGTGAAGAAAGAGAAAATAAAGAGAGGATAGCAAGAATAGACAGTTATTCAAATCTATTATCCAGTGTATATTCTAGGGGTAACAAGAGGGGAAAGGGAACTAGAGCAGAGATACACACATAGAGAGTCCACTCTGAGTCAGATTTCTTCCCCAAAGTAATTCACAAATTCAGAAAGGCAGAGAAGAAAGAAGTGTATGACAAGATTAAAAAAAAAAAGAGAGAGAGATATAAGAGAGAGAAAAGGGAGAAGATAAGAAGAAGAGTTGTAATTAAAGAGCAGTGCAAGGAACTTCCCAAATGCGTATCAGTGAATTCAAAAAAAAAAAAAAAACCACCCTGTTTGGTGGTATGGGGGGGGGGCAGCGGGAGGGATGTATGCTTGAAAATTAAAAGGAAGAAAAAAGATTTTTTTTCCCTACTCTAATTCTTAACCCAAATTAAGTTATAGTTGCCTCCTTGGTGTCTAAGGACACCTTATTGGCTGGCCTGCTAACGGCAGAAAATCCTATTGTCTCTAGGGGAGTGCGTTCGGAGGTCAGAGGCTAGCAGCTTCCGGGAAACCCCCCCCTCCAGACTTTTTTAAAGGATTTCTCGACAATGAAAACTAACTCCAAGTCCTTTGATCCAATGAGAGCTATACTCCAGAAGTCTTTGGATCCGCCCTCAGGGTCGCGGTGTTCCCTGGAGACTCCCAAGAGAAAGCCCCCGAGCTAAAGTGCTCTCTCCGGGTCCTCTGCCCGCCGCGCTCTGCAACCGGCGGAGGAGCCGCCTTCCCGGGAGAAGGACAATGCCCGGCACACTAGCCTTGTCGGGCGCCACCTGGAAAGTCTGGAGCCCCGCTAGTCCGTGTCACCTTTACTCTAATTCTTAACCCAAATTAAATTATAATCACCTCTTTGGTGTCACTCCTTATTGACTTGCCTGCTAAAGGCAGAAAATCCTACCTTGGCCGACGAAGCGGTCAGAGCACTCGCTGTTAGTCGCTTCTCAGTCCGCCATCTTCCTCCCTCCTAATTTTTTATCCCAAATTTAATATTCTTAATGGCTACCAGATTTATGCTGGAGCTTGGTACCTGCATGGACAAATCCACCTCAGCCAGCAGCTACTTTTTCTTTTTTCTTATATTTGATAGGATAGGGAAGAAAGAAATTGAGAGTGGGAGAGGGGATGGAGATGGGGAAAGAAAGATATCTTCAGTGTTGCTTCAATACTCTTGAAGCTTACTCTTGAACCTGAGTCCTTTGTGCACGGTAACAAGTGAGCTCAACCAAATATGCCACCGCCCAGCCCCAAGGCTAATTAGTTTTTAAAAACAAAAGATTCAGAAGTTTCATGTTACCTCTTCTTTAACTGCCTAACATAATTTTGATAATGGCTGGTTCCCATAAGGAAGATTTCACCTTGATAACTATAAAGATCATAAACTAGGAATGGTAGCGTATGAAATTAACAAGACTTAATTGTCCCAACTACTTCTTCCCTTTGATCAGAATGAAAAGACAAATGTTCATTTGCCAGATGTGTGTTCTCATCTTTCTGTAAATTGCCTTTCTCCCCTCTGAAATTCCATACCTACCCCTACTTCTTCCTAGCTGGATTGCATAGAAACCCCAACTGCCTGACCTCATGTCTTTGCCAGGTCCCAGTACATCCAAAGCTACACTTGCTTTTCTCCTATTAATCCATCTCATGTCAAACTGAAATATTATGCCATTCAAAATAACCCAGGAGGGATACGGGCGGTAGCTCAGCAGGTTAAATGCACGTGGCCTGAAGTGCAAGGACCAGTGTTGACCCCTGTTCTAGGCCCGGCTCCCCACCAGCAGGGAAGTCACTTCACAAGCAGTGAATCAGGTCTACAGGTGTCTTTATCTCCCCTTCTCTATCTTCATCTCCTCTACCCATTTCTTCTTTTTTTTATTTAAGAAAGGATTAATTAACAAAACCATAGGGTAGGAGGGGTACAACTCCACACAATTCCCACCACCCAATCTCCATATCCCACCCCCTCCCCTGATAGATTTCCCATTCTCTAACCCTCTGGGAGCATGGACCCAGGGTCATTGTGGGTTGCAGAAGGTGGAAGGTCAGGCTCTTGTAATTGGTTCCCCGCTGAACATGGGCGTTGACTGGTCGATCCATACTCCCAGTCTACCTATCTCTTTCCCCTAGTAGGGTGTGTCTCTGGGGAAGCTGAGATCCAGGACACATTGGTGGGGTCCTCAGTCCAGGGAAGCCTGGCCGGCATCCTGATGACATCTGGAACCTGGTGAATGAAAAGAGAGTTAACATACAAAGCCAGACAAATTGTTGAGCAATCATGGACCCAAAGCTTGGAATAGTGGAGAGGAAGTGTTAGGGGGGTACTCACTGCAAACTCTAGTGTACTTCTGCTTTCAGGTATATATTTTGCAGTAGTTTATGGATACGTGTGAAGATATGCTCTCTCTCACAGAAACAGGTGTATATCTAGGTTTTGGGACTTTGTTAGAAAGTGAACCACCTGAGATGGAATTAGAGTATAATATGAAAGGAATGGTCTCACCCGAGTAATGAAGTTGAAGGGTTGTCATTCCACACGTGAAGTCTCTGGACACAGTCTGAAGTGAAGCATGTTGAGGTGGCAATAGTTGCGTTGGTTAGGTTGTGATTGGCGGATGCAATATTATTTGATATGGATTGGGAGAGACATACGGGTGAGTGGGCCCTATCCAAGGGTTCCAGGACTGAGGGAAGTAGAGGCTCTATAGTGGAGATGTGAGGTTCCTGCTGTCTTAGGGTTCAAAAAGACAATCGATAGTTAATGTTATCATCACAAATGTTATTTGGTAATTGGGTTAACTTTGAAAAGTCCTTTTGTTAGGGTTTGCTGTACAGTACCTAGTATCTTGTATATAGCTGTGCTATTGGTGGCTTCTGATCTACTTGGTCTAGGCATTTGAGAGAGTCCACATATCAAATACACAGCCTATATATTAAAAAGATTCAGTTTGTGTTTTGAAAAACTTCAAGACATACAATTAATTTTCCCCCTCTCATATTAATTAACTAGTGATTTATATGTCTACATTTTACTAGGAGTGTACATAAACACCATTCCCACCACCCAAAGACTGTGACCCATCCCTCCCACCGATTCCCATGCCCCACTGGCCCGGGAAGCTGCATGTCTACCCCTCACCACAGGGTTTTTACTTTGGTGCCCTACTTACAATTTGATCAGGTCCTGCTTTTAGTTTCCCTTTCAGATCTTCTTCCTCAACTTCTGTTGATAAGTGGGATCATCCCATACTCATCTTTATCATTCTGACTTAGCTCACTTAACATAATTCCTTCTATCTCTGTGCAAGATGGGTCAGAGAAGGTGGGTTCACTGTTCTTGATAGCTGCATAGCATTCCATTGTGTATATATACCACAGCTTTCTCAGCCACTCATCTGTTGTTGGGCACCTACCTGGGTTGCTTCCACGTTTTAGCTATTAAGAATTGTGCTGCTATGAACATAGGAGTACACAACTCTTTTTGATTGGGTGTTATGGAGTCCTTGGGGTATCACCCCAGGAGAGGAATTACTGGATCATATGGAAGGTCCACATCTAGCCTTCTGAGAGTTTTCCAGACTGCTCTCCACAGAGGCTGCACCAACTTACACTCCCACCAGCAATGTAAAAAGGTTCCTCTGTCCCCCACAACCTCTTCAGCATTTGTTGCTGCTGTCCTTTTTGATGTATGCCATTCTTACAGGAGTGAGGTGGTATCTTAGTGTTGTCTTAATTTGCATTTCCCTGACAATCAATGACCTAGAGCAGTTTTTCATATGTTTGTTAGCCTTTTGGATCTCCTCTGTAGTGAATGTTTTGTTCATATCCTCTGCCCATTTTTGGATGGGGTCGTTTGCTTTTTTGGTGCTAATCTTGCTGAGATCTTTATATATTGTGGTGATAAGTTTCCTGTCTGATGTATGGCATGTGAAGATCTTCTCCCATTCTGTGAGGGGTCTCTTTGTTTGTTTAATAGTTTCTTTGAATGTGCAGAAGCTTTTCAATTTTATGTAGTCCTATTGGATTGTGTCTGCTTTAGTCTTCCTTGCAATTGGGTTTTATTCATCAAAGATGTCCTTGAGGTGTATGTGGGAAAGTGTTTTACCAATGTTTTCCTATAAGTATTTGATTGTTTCTGGTCTGACATCTAGGTCTTTGATCCATTTGGAGTTTATTTTTGTTTCTGGTGAGATAAAGTGGTTCAATTTCATTCTTCTGCATGTTACAACCCAGTTTTCCCAGCACCATTTATTGAAGAGAGCCTCCTTTTTCCATTTAATCCTTTGGGCCCCCTTATCAAAAGTTAGATGTCCATAGGTGTGGAGATTTATTTCTGGGCTTTCAAGTCTGTTCCACTGGTCTGTGTGCCTATTTTTGTTCCAGTACCATGCTGTTTTGATGATGATGGCTTTATAATAGACTTTAAGGTCTGGGAGTGTGATGCCTTCATTTCTGTTTCTTTTCCTCAAGATGGTTTTGCAATTCTAGTTGTTTTCAGGTTCCAGATAAATTATTGTAGTGTTTGTTCTATTCTCTTAAAGAAGCTTGGTGGAACTTTAATGGGTATGGCATTAAATTTATATATGGCTCTGGGGAGAATATTCATTTTGATGATATTTATTCTTCCAATCCATGAGCATGGGATATCTTTCCATTTTTTGGTATCAGTTTCTATTTCCTTGAGTATTGACTCATAGTTTTCAGCATACAAGTCTTTCACTTCTTTGGTCAACTTTATTCCTAGGTATTTGATTGATTTTGCTGAAACCGTAAATTCGAGTGATTTCTGGATGTCTTCTTCTTCAGATTTAGTGTTTGCATAAAGAAATGATTTTTGTACATTGATTTTGTAGCCTGATACCTTGCTATATTGCCTAATAACTTCCAGTAGTTTTCTGCTGGATTCTTTAGGTCTTTCTATTTATACGATCATATAATCTGCAAATAGTGAGAGCTTGACTTCTTCCCTTCCAATCTGTATTCCTTTGATTCCTTTCTCTTGCCTGATTGCTATGGCAAGAACTTCCAATATTATGTTGAAGAGTAATGGTGACAGTGGACAGCCCTGTCTAGTCCCTGATCTGAGGGGGAATACTTTCAGTTTCTGTCCATTGGGTATGATGTTGGCTGTAGGTTTGTGATATATAGACTCCACTATCTTGAGGAATTTCCCATCTATCCCCATTTTTTGTAGAGTTTTGAGCATGAATGGGTATTGGATTTTTTCAAAGGCTTTCTCTGCATCTATTGAGATAATCATGTGGTTTTTGGCTTTGCTTTTATTGATGTGGTGAATGACATTGATTGACTTACAGATGTTGAACCAGCCTTGCATTCCTGGGATGAATCCCACTTGGTCGTGATGAACAATCTTTTTGATATGTTGCTGTATCCGGTTGGCCAAGATCTTGTTGAGTATTTTGGCATCTATGTTCATCAGAGATATTGTAGTCTGTAGTTTTCCTTTTTTTTTTTTCTATTCCCTATCAGTTTTTGATATCAGTGTGATGTTGACTTCATAGAAGGTGGAAGGGAGTATTCCTGTATCTTCATTCTAATGGAAAAGCTTAAGAAGTATGGGTACTAACTGTTTCCTGAAAGTTTTGTAGAACTCGTTTGTGAAGCCATCTTGTCCAGGACTTTGTTGTTGGGGAGATTCTTAATAACTGTTTCAATATCTTTGTCTGTGATTGGTGCATTTAGATTTTGTAGTTCTTCTTGGTTCAGTTTTGGAAGGGCATATGCTTCTAGGAATTGTTCCATTTCTTCCAGATTCTCTAGCTTGGTGGCTTATAGTTCTTCATAGAAGTTTCGCAGGATTCTCTGGATTTCTGTGGTGCCAGTTGTGATATCTCCCCCATCGTTTACAATTCTATTAATTTGAGTCTTCTCTCTTTTTTGTTTGGTGAGTCTGGCTAGGGATTTGACAATTTTGTTTAATCTTTCAAAGAACCAACATTTGGCTTCATTGATCTTTTGTATGGTTCTTTTATTTTCGATGTTTATTTCTGCTCTAACTTTAGTGATTTCTGTCCTTCTGGTTGCTTTCGGGTTCCGCTGTTCCTCTTCCTTTAAGTCCTTGAGGTGTGCTGTAAGGTCGTTCATTTTAGCTTTTTCTTGGTGTTTAATATGTGATTGTATGGCTATAAGTTTCCCTCTCAGTACTGCTTTAGCTGTGTCCCAAATATTTTGATAGGTTGTGTCTTCATTTTCATTTGTTTCCAGGAACATTTGAATTTCGTGCTTGAGTGAAACTCTGACCCAGTGGTTCTTAAGGAGTATGTTGTTTAGTTTCCAAATTCTGTGACTTTTAATAGTTTTCTGTTTGTTGTTATATGTTAGTTTTACTCCACTGTGGTCTGAGAAGATACTTGGGATGATTTCAATGTTCTTGAATTTATTGATGCTGTCTTTGTCGCCTAATATGTGGTCTATCCTTGAGTATGTGTTATGTGGATTTGAAAAGAAGTTGTATTCCAGTTTTTTGTGGTGAAGGACTCTGAAAATGTCCAAGAGGTCTACTCTGTCAATCTCTTCATTCAATTCTCTTGTATTTTTGTTGATTCTCTGCTTTGTTGATCTGTCTAAGTGTCAGAGTGGGGTATTGAAGTCTCCCACTATTATTGTATTACTATTGATGTATTTTTGAAATTCTTTCAGTTAGTGCTTGACATTTTTAGATGGTCCCTCATTGGGTGCATCGATGTTAATAATTGTTAAGTCTTCTTGGCTGATTGATCCTCTAATCATTATGTAATGTCCTTGCCTATATTTATTACTTTATTTAATTTAAAATATATTGTGTCTGAGATGAGAATGGCTGTACCTGCCCTTTTTTGTGGTCTGTTAGCCTCTATGTTAGTTTTCCATCCTTTCACTTTAAGTTGTGTTTATCTTGTTGTGACAGATGGGATTCTTGCAAGCAGCATATGGTTGGGTTATGTTTTCTGATCTATCCCCAACTCTGTGCCTTTTGATGGGTGAGTTTAAGCCACTGACATTTATTGATATTATGGATTTAATGTATTGTCCCATTGTTCAAAATAATTTTTTGTTTGCTCTGATATATTGCAAGTATTATAATGATGTTCTTGTTTATAAGAGGTCTTTTAGAACCTCTTTCAGGGCCGGCTTGGTGATGGTTGCCTCCTTTAACTGTTGTTTGTCTAAGAAGGATTTGATCCCTCCATCTAGTTTGAATGAAAGTCTAGCAGGATATATTATCCTTGGTTGAAACCCTTTTTCATTCAGGGATCAATAGATATCTTGCCATTCTCTTCTGGCTTTTAGAGTTTGAGTGGAGAAGTCTGCAGATCATCTTATGGGTTTTTCCTTGTTTGTGATTTTTGTTTCTCTCTTGCAGCCTTTAGGATCCTTTCTTTATCCTTACTTCTTCTCATTGTGACTATGATGTGTCTTGGTGTCTTCAGGTCTGGGTTGATTCTGTTTGGAACTCTCAGGGTCTCTTGAATCTTGATGTTCTTTCTATTATTCAGGTCTGGGAAGTTTTCTTCTATTATTTCCTCTAGAATGTTTCCTTCCCCTTCCTCTCATTCTTCCTCTGGCAGGCCAATTATACGAATGTTACTTCTTTTGAGATCATCCCATATGTCTCTGTTGTTGTTTCCAGTGTCTCTCAATCTCTTTTTGAGCTCTTTCACCTCTTTCTTAGCTTTCTCTAACTCATCCTCTGTCTGACTAATTCTGTTTTCTGCTTTTGTTAGTCTGCTTTCCCTTGCCTCAGCTTCTTTCTTCATTACAGCTATTTCAGCTTTCAGTTCTCTAATTGCCTCAAGATAATCAGTGTTTTCCTTGGGGGTCTCAACTGTTGTTTCCCTAAACCTGCCATTTCTTTCCTCCAATGTTGTTTTCATTTCTGTGATTAATAAGTATTATTGCTTGCATACTTTTCTTATCTATGTACAAGCAACACTGTACTAAATACCTTTATGACAATTACACTCACCAACCTCTGGAATTACAGTAGCAACTGAAGCAAGTATTGAAGCAGTTTAATCGTTACCAGTTAGCCAAACAATTTCTCCAGTCCATGAAAAAATAGTAACTAAATCCCAGTGAAGAAGAAAGAGAAAAGAAAGAAGGGATAGCAAGAATACACAGTTATGCAAATCTACTATCCACTGTATATTCTAGGGGTAACAAGAGGGGAAAGGGAAGTAGAGCAGAGATACTCACATAGAGAGTCCTCTCTGAGTCAGATTTCTTCCCCAAAATAATTCACAAATTCAGAAAGGCAAAGAAGAAGGAAGGAAGAAGTGTATGACAAGATAAAAAAAGAAAGAAAGAAGAGACAAGAGAGAAAAAAGGGAAAAGATAAGAAAAAGAGCTGTAATTAAAGAGCAGTGAAAGGAAAGGTTTTTTTTTATTACTTCACTTTTTAATTTAATTTAATTTTTTTAATTAGCTAGGAGGAGGAGGGAGGGGAGAGTCTGTAGAGGAGGTAGGATTAAGTAGACAAGTTCCTCCCACAATAGATGCCCACTACCCTAGCAATGAAAAATACCCTAAAAGTTAATTCTGATCACCCTAAAGGGGGGGGAAGATATATGCCTTTATATAATATTAATAATAAAATAGAGCAGGGAAAAAAAAACCCTGTCCCAGATTACCTCAAACCTTGTTATCAGAGGCAGCTGATTGTTAAGAAAGAGGAAAAAAAAAAAAAAAGACCTCATGACTAGACAAGGATAGCTGAAATAGACAGTCATGCAAATCTACTATCTACTGTATATTCTAGGGGTAGCTAAAGGAAGAAGGAAAGCTGAGCAGAGATACTCGCAGTGAGAGTCCACTCTGAGTCAGAATTCTTCCCCCAAATAATTCCCAAATGTGTATCATTGAATTTAAAAAAGCACACTGTTTGGTGGTGTGGGGGATGGGGCCTGTGGCCTCGGAAGCTGTAGGATTAAGGAAGAAAGGATGACAAGACAAAAAGAAAAAAAAAGAAAGAGAGAGAAAAAAGAAAAAGATAAGAAAAAGAACAGTCATAAAAGAGCGGTGAAAGGAAAGCGTCTTTTATTTATTTATTTTTAATTATTTAATTAGCTATGCAGGGTGAGGTGGGGAGGGTTGGCTACTTAGAAAGAAAAAAGGCCAGAGGTTTCAGAAGTGTATAGACTTAGAATGAATGATACTCCCTGGTGGGACAGGAATCTTGGTAAAGAAAGAAGATCAGCAGGGAAGCCTGCTTAGGAGCTGGTCCCCAGGGACTGGTAAAGGGGGGGGGGGGAGGGAAGGGCGGAGGTGTGCTTAATAATTTAAAAGAAAAAAAATTTTTTCCCTTTTTTTCTACTCTATTTTTTAACCCAAATTAAGTTATAGTCACCTCCTTGGTGTCACTGCTAGGACCCCTTATTGACTGGCCTACTAAAGGCAGAAAATCCCACGTTTCCAGAAGATGTGGTCAGAGCTCAAGGCACTAGCAGCTTCTCAGTCCGCCATCTTCCGGGAACCTCTCCTCTCTCCATTTCTATCTGTCCTAACAACAACATTAATAACAACAATAATAACTACAACAACAATAAAAAAACAAGGGCAACAAAAGGAAAAATAAATAAATATAAAAAATTTAAAAAATAATAATAACCCAAGAGAGAGGTTCTTCTTTCCTATACAAAGCATGCCAATGTAGATAATATTTTTTTAAATGATAATTAAAATCAAATTGCAAAATGATGCTCACTCTTCAATTCATATAAGGCTTTTCAATTCTGGAACAGTACTATGAATTATATAGGCACTAAAACATAAGAATAGATGTTCAAAAGGACATATGAAAGTAATTAAAATTAAATTCAGAAATAGTAACCCCTGGGGAATAAGGAAAAGGAAAATATTAAAGGCCATAAAAGGAACTTCTACTATATGTGATGTATTCTTTCCGAAGAATTTGTAAAATGTCAGTATATAAAACCTATTCTTTCAGAAAGAAATATAAGTACAAACCCACAAAATGTTAGGATGAAAGATACTGGGTATTCGTTTATGAATATCCTTCATATTAATCTTCATGTTTTGATTTATTATCAAACTCACTAGAATAGAAGTCGACGTACTTAATTATATTATTAATTGGTTGTCCCTCTTTGAGCAGACATATATGAGTTATCTTCTCTGGCCTCCAATTATTGTGTCAGTAAAATTAAGATGTCCCTCATTTTCCACAGAGAGTAGTTGGCTAAAAACAATAATAACTATAAAGCACATCAAGTTCTATGTAGAGTTAAATCCATAAAAAAGCTTTTCCCAAGTAAAAAAAAAAAAAAAAAAAATATATATATATATATATATATATATATATATATATAGGAATAAGGTAAAAATCAATTCAACTTTTTTAAAAAATTCAATTTAGCATTTTTGTTGTTCTCTTTGTTAAAGTGAAACATTCTACTTATTGATTTTTTTAAATTAACAAGAAGCATAAAATAATATCCAGTAAATACAGCAAATGAAAAATAAACTTTCATATGGTATTATTTTAGGTAAAGAAAACAGCAAGGAGAAAGAGGTGGTGATGATATGAAACAGAAAAAAAAAAGAAAGTACACAGAAAACTCAGTAAAAGTAGGATAACATTGGCTCACAAAAGAATCGTGAAGAGTGATCTGGGAGGTGGCACAGTGGATAAAGCACTGTACTCTCAAGCATGAGGTCCCGAGTTCGGTCCCCAGCAGCACATGTACCAGAGTGATATCTGGTTCTTTCTTTCTCTACTCCTATGTTTCTCATTAATAAAATAAAATAAAGTCTTTAAAAAACATTAAGAAAAAAAAGAATCATTAAGAAACTAGAATCATGAAGGAGACACACAGGCACACACACATTTGTATATAAATATTATTACAAAATAAATATTGAACATGTACACAGAGTTGCCTGTAGTTATGAAAACTAAGGAGAAAACTGGAGTCACAATAAAGATTCAGACCTATTTGCTGCTTCCACATGCCTTCTATGAAAACCTCTCCATTCTGTATATAAAAACCCATAGCAGATCCAAGTTCCCAGGAACAACCACGGCTTAACATAGTAAATACTTGTGGCTGAGCTTCACAAGTCACCAGTTATACTGGCTCCACCTGTATCTAGTTTCCAATTGAATCCAGACAGATTATTTTATTTTTTCGGGGGGGGATGCTTTACAGCCAATAGGAAATACAGTTTTTGGTACATGTATAAATTTTCTCAGTTTTCTGCAAAACACTTTAATCCTCCACCTAGGTCCACCTCCACCATCATGCACCAGGACATGCACCCCTCCAAGCAGCACGCCTCCAAGTCCTTTACTTTGGTAGAGTACACCAAACCCAGTCTAAGTTCTACTTTGTGTTTCCCCATATATTCTAATTTCTCAGTTTCTGTCCATGTGTAAGATCATCCCATATTCATCCTCTTTCTGGCTTATCAGTATGATTCCTCCAAGTTCAGTTAATCCAAGATCAGGTGAAGAAAGGAATTTATCATTTTTCATATCTAAATAGTATTCCACGGTATATATATATATATATATACCACAGTTTTCTTAGCTACTCATCTGTTGTTGGGCACCTAGATTGTGCCCAAGTTTGGACTACTAAAAATTGTGTTGCTGTGACCTTCCAAGGGTCAGTTTGTTTTCAGTAATGTACTTCTGCTATGAAAGTTCTTTTTGGTGTTAAAGTATAGCCTGTTTTAATTGTCATCCTATAATTCATGGTTTCTCATTTCTGTTTTCTGTTTAATTAATAGAACTAATAACAATTTAACTAGGATTCTTGCTCTAAATGTTCTACTTGCCTGGGAAATGTTGTCATACCATCTAGCAGCCAAAATTCTCTCATTCTGTCTCTCTCTCTCTCTCTCCATAGATATATTTTACCCTTCTGTCACCAAAGGTCTGTGCCCCCACCCCCATAGATAACCATTATAGCTCTCTCACAGTCTTGAAAATTGGTTGACATTTTGGTTTTTCCACATTCATATACTCAGCTGTCTATATTCCACATATGAGTGAAACTATTCTGTAGTTTTCCTTCACCTCCTTACTTGCTTCACTAAGTATAGTCTCCAGTTCCATCTGTTTTATCCCAAAGGACATAACGTCATCCTTTTTATTGCTGCATAATACTCTGTTGAGTATTATGCTGTCTTTGTTGATCTCACAGCAGCCTATGACACGGTCTGGCACTGTGGTCTCCTAGTCAAGATCTCAAGATGCCTGCCTCCATGGGTGGCCAACACTATATCGTTTCTTCTCCAAAACAGAAGATTCCGGGTGCATCTGGGTGACAAGTCTAGCAGATGGAGACTTGTTTCAAGTAGCCTCCCCCAGGGCTCTGTTCTGACTCCTACGCTATTTAATATTTACATCAATGACCTTCCAGAAACTTCTACAAGGAAGTTCATCTACACCGATGACATCTGCTTTGAACTCAGGCATCCAAGTTTGACATCCTAGAGGAAACACTCACGAAAGACATGTCTCTGATATCTGATTACTGTAAAAAATGGCGACTAATCCCTAGCACTGCAAAAACGGTATCATCTGTTTTCCATCTACACCATGCCTCAGCCTCGCGTGAGCTTAATGTGCAGCTTGATGATACAAGAATCCAGCATGAAGCCCAGCCAGTCTATCTTGGTGAATTATCCAAGGAGTGTCAAATTTATAAACTCACTTTCTTTTGTTAATCTGACTTTTTTTGTAAACAGGTATTTGAAGCTAAAAGGGCAAGGGAAGAACACATTTCTCCACTGCATTACAAAGAACTTACTGTTTAGTGAAACTATTTAATTCTTATTAATTTGTGTAGAAAGTATCCTAGAAGCTGGTACAATATTTTCAATGTGTTTTTTAAATTCATCACCACATGGCAGGCACTCTGTCATCGCCTTGTTGTAATGGATTAACTAATAGCAACTCAAATATGTCAAGACCTAGTTTCCAGCAAACATTAATTATTTTTCAAATCTAATTAAGCATCATGACAATATTATTCCAGAGTTTCTATATGGATCCTAAATTAAAGAGTTTACCAAAAGACAGAATCAAAGAGAAAGATGAAAGCAGACAGGGTTTAATTAGAATGATGCAACCACAAGTCAAAGAAATCTGAAAAATGCCAGCACAATAGTCCCCCAGAGCCGAAATTCAAGTTAAAAAATAAATAAATAAATAAATAAATAAATAAATAAATAAAATAAAGCATTCTTCCCTAGAGCTTCCTAAGAGAATGTTTTTCTACAAAACTGGGACTCAAAATTCTGACCTCCAAAACTGTAGCAAGGTTCAGGCCCTTGATCCCTGCCTGCACCAGAAAAGCTTCACAAGTGTTGAAACAGTACTACAGGTGTCTCTTTCTCTCTCCCTCTCTAGCTTTCCCTTCTCCTTCAATTTCCTTTCTGACCTATAAAATAAAATAAAGACGAATAAAAAGTAAACTGCGATGAAATAAATTTTAGTTATCTACAAAATTTGTGGCGATGTGCTTTATCAGCTACAGGTAAATGATGTGGATGAGGATCCGAGACTTGGTAAGCATTTGATCAAATAAATCTAAATACGTAAAACTTTGCAGAACTAGATTTTAAATTCAAGACAGTATCTCCAGAGTGGTCTCCCTTAAATGCTAAAGTGAGCCTCAAATCCATGCTTTTGCAAGTTAAATGTATCTCAAAGAATGCTTCATAATCTGCTTATTCTGGAAGACTTTTCTGTCCTATATCCTGAAGGAGATATCCTGAATTAACTCTTATTTCTCTCTTCCATCAAAGGGAAGCCCTCATGAAAATAGACTCTAGAAAATCAACTACTAAAGGGCCCATCAGTATTTCCAAAGTTAAGAAAATGAGTTCAAATAACAATGTCATAGATTTACACTAACTATCAAACATATCTTTAAGCAAGTGAATACACACTCTAGGAAGATATTAGATTAAAAAGGAAAATGAAACTATTAGCAAATAAAATTAGGTTTTGGATTCTGATAGTCTGGATTATTTCTGTAGTATTGCATTTCACTCGTTTGTAAGCATCCAATTTATTCAGGATCTCATTCATAAAAGAATGATTCTGACATTTCCATCTACACTTTCCAATTTAATGAATTGACCATTTCTTCAAAGAACATCCCTGAATTATACAGTATGCAGAAACATTTCTGAGAAAATGTTACACAACTGAAATAACTTTTTGTTGTTGTTGCTAACAAAAATCTGATGTGAGGTGTTTCTCCGGAGTAACAGATTCAATTTTGTGAAATATTATGGAATTAAGTAGTTCAATATTTCAGGGAAAACTTCATTTTATTTCATTGTGGGCTTTGAGCTCAATAGACCTGTCTAATTGCTTCTGAATGTGTTGTTGTGGTACCTAAAGATAACTTTTGATGGGAGTCAGGAGGTAGTGCAGCGAATTAAGTGCAAGTGGCACGAAGCACAAGGACCAGTGTAAGGATCCCAGTTTGAGCCCCCGGCTCCCCACCTGCAGGGAGTCGCTTCACAGGGGATGAAGCAGGTCTGCAGGTGTCTATCTTTCTCTCTCCCTCTCTGTCTTCCCCTCCTTTCTCGATTTCTCTCTGTCCTATCTAACAACAATAACAATGATAAACAACAAGAGCAACAAAAGGGGGGGAAATATTAAAAAATGCTCTACATAAAAAAATGTAAAAGAAGAAGAAGAAGGGAAAGGAAGCTGGCCATCAGGAGTGGTAGAATCACTGTGCTAACACCAAGTCCCATTGGTAAATGTGGTGGCAAAAAAAAAATTAAATAAAATTACATTATGATCCTGCGATACCACTCATCTAAATGTATACAATGAATATGCAAACAGAAGACACTCATTTGAAAAAAGTATATACACTCCTAGCTCATAGCTTCTTTGTTTACATTAGATAAAATAATGGAATCAACTAGCCAAAATAGGGATTCAACCTGATTATTCACCTACATTGACTGGATTAAAAATTATGGTATATATACACTCTAGTAGTGGAATACTATTCTACATTCAAACGGTTATATTTTGTCCTTTAGGATAAAATGGGTGGAACTGGAGGTGATTTTGCTTAGAGAAATAAGTAAAAAGATGAAAGACAGTTTCTGGATGGTTTCACTCACATGTGGAAAACTGATGCATATGAACTTGCAAAAAAAAAAAAAGAAAGAAAGAAAAAGAAGAATAAACAAAGGAAGGAAGAAAAGAGAAGCAAGCAAACTGTTTCTAAGACTTTGTGACAACTATAGTGATTATCTTTGGGACATAGGAGAGTGAGAACACAGAATTCTGGCAGTGACTGCAGTGTGAAGCCATACTTTGTAATCTTAAAATCTTGTAACTCACTATTAATCACAAAGAAAAATGAAAAATAAAGCAAAGGAAGATATGTTGTCACACCTGTTAGAAGACTTTTCATAATAAAAGGGAAACATAAATGTTAGCTAGGATGTGAAGAAAAGGAAATGCTTATGCACTGTTTTTTGAAATACACATTGGTACAGCCACCATTCGCTCCAGCAATTCCACCTTAAGGTATGTATTACAAAGGAAATAAAAGCAGGAACTAGAAAAAAAATTCATCACATTTATATTGTATTTTTCACAATAGCAAAGATAGTGAAACAACCTAAGTATCCATTGATGAATAAATTGATAAAAAATGTGCTATGTCTATAGAAAAGAATCTTCATCCATAACAAAGAACAAAATCTGTCCATTTCTGACAGCATAAATGGATCTTGAAGACATCATGCTAAGTAAAATAAGTCAGAGAAAGCAAATACTGAAATTCATAATTTATATGTGTGCCCTAAAAAAAAAAAAAAAAAAAAGCTGAACCCTTAGAAACAGAGAGGAGAATAGTTATTTACCTGGTATCAAAATGCAAGAAAAATAGGGCAAAATTAGTCAAATAAAATAAACTTCCCATTGTCAATTAATAAGCTGTGGGTGGTCTAATAAATATTATGATGATTGCAGTCAATAATGCTTAAAAGTCACTAAGAGACTAGATTTCAAGAACATTTTTTGCACCACACAAAATTGGCACTTATGTGATATAATGGAAATGTTAACTAACTCTATAGTGATAGTCACTTAGCAGCATATTTGTGTACCAACCAACATGTTAGAACACCTTAAATTTACAATGTTGGGGCTGGTGGTAGCACATTTGGTTAAGTGCACATGGCACAAAGCAAAAGGATGCCAGTTTGACCCCCTTTCCCCCACCTGCAGGGGTGTCCCTTCACAATCAGTGAAGCAGGTTTGTTTCTCTTCCCCCTCTGTCTTCCCCTCCTCTCTCCATTTCTCTCTGTTCTACCCAACAACAATGACAGCAATAACAATAATAATACTAACAAAGATAAACAACAAGGGCAACAAAAAGGGAAAAATAGCCTCCAGGAACATTAGATTTATAGTGCAGGCACCAAGCTCCAGCGATTACCCTAAAGGCAAAAAAATAAATAAATAAATTTCTCACATTAGGTAAGTTTGAGGAAATGTGCAGATGCAACCTATTTATTTTTGCAGATACAACATTTTCTATTCTTACTCTTTCGTACAATTAAAACCATACATCACATATTCAAGTATTCTATTTCAACAGCTTTCATAAATAAGAATCTAAACACGGTGGGATACAAAAACTTAACCTGACATTATGTACTTAATATTCTCCTTGTATATTTGATGTTGGATTAAATCTGTTTAATAGTCAATATACAAAAATATATTTGGAAATTTTGTATATCCAAGAAAATACTAACAATTCTAATGGCTTCTTTGTACTAACAGTTATAGGATTAAGCTAGGTACCTACAGCTAACACCTTTATTTCTGTGATGTTCAGAAGGAGAAAGACAAGTGACTGCCATGTTTTATAAAGTAATATGAAACACAAAATAATTGTAAGAGGAATCATTCCAGGACAGGAACAAAGAACATAATAAAAATGATGCCTTTCACAGATACAATGCTAATCTTTTATAATTTAACATCCTTTTGAGAGCACAATTAACTTCAGGACAGGGAAGTCAGAATAGTTTTACATTTAAAAAGTAACACTACATTAGAAGGACTTTCAAGATTTGAAATGTAATTTATAGGCATGAGTCATAGCAGATAAATGAACCTTCTGAAATTGTGAGCTAGTATATAATTCAATCTCTAGATAACATGCAGTACTCTTCCCAATAGACTAGTTATGCCGAAGAACACTTTCGTCCAATTTACCAGTTTAGTCTGCATCTTTTACATTTAATTGTCTTTTGTAGCTTATGTTCACAAACTTAATTACTTTTCCAATTAGAAGTGATTCAAGGTCACGACAAAAATGGGACATGCTTATTGATAACTTGTAGCAGGAATGTCAGCAATACTCCACACTTGAAGTTCAAAACTACACTTGTTAGGGAAAACTGATTTTAGTTTTACAGAAATGCAAAGGTATAGATAAAGAGAATCTGTATTTTCACTGATCCGGGTGGTTTCATCAGATATGATCAAGCATGTTCAGGGTACTATGGTAGCACAGATAGGGTGATTTCATCAGCTCATTCAACAGCAATAATGCTTTCCTGGAGAAGCTTACCATTCATGAGAGGATTTTACTTCTTAATCATTCTTCCAACTTGAATGGGAAGTGAAAGGCACAGGATATTTCTTCTTTTTACCACTTTTACCACGTTAATATCTCTGAAGTCAGAATGAGATTTGTAGTGATGTGCACATTTAAATCTTTCATTTACCCAAGATTCCCCTCTTATTCCAAAAGTGTTACATCATCAAGTGAATAATCTAGAAATAAAAATTAATGACTAGCATAGTTTTTGCTCGAGTTTGATAGCTAACGTGGAGTTGGACAAAAATATTGTCTGAGAAAATGGAGAGAAAAGGGCCAGAAATCTAGCTTAAGACGGATAGCAGCTCCCAACCTTGAAGAGAATCTATGAATAAAAGTAACTGTTAACCCCATCTACCTAACCCAGGGCCCATATATACTTATACTTCGCACAGGAGCATGTGTAATCACTGAGTTCCTGTCAGCCTTAACTCACAGCTCGTGGTCATAGCTGGGAACACTCTAGGCTGCGCTAATTTCAGGACCAGTCTTCCATCAGTGGAAGGGTAGGATGGTAGAGCCTTCCCTTCAAAGAGCAGGGCAATTCTTACCTTTGCTACTTTATAGTGATGGCAACGTCCTTGAAAAGTGTGTAAGAGGGCTTCTGATGCTGCTTCTTTTCTTTAATTATTTTTATTATCTTTATTTATTTGATAGAGACAGCCACAAATCAAGAAGGAAGGGTGGGGTGATAGGGAGAGAGACAGAGAGACACCTGCAGCCCTGTTTCACCATTTTGTGAAGCTTTTCCCCTGAAGGTGGGGACGGGGGCTCGAACCTGGGTCCTTGCACACTGTAATGTGTGTGCTTAACCAGGTGCGCCACTGCCTGGCCCCTATGATGACGTTTCTGATGGAAGTGACCAGTGATGAGAGAGTAAGGGATCTATTAGAGGTCTTGGCCCATCTCTACATACATTTTATTAATAGTTTTCATAATAATAATAAAATTGAGTCTGAATAAGTGCTGTTCTGTAATTGTTGAAATAACCATGATCTTTATCACTCTTTTAATTGTCACACAATACATTAACTATTGAACATCCTAGCATCCCAGAATATTCTCACTTAAGATCCTTTTAAGATATTGTTAGAGTTTACTATTATTTGATGAAGAACTCTCCACATCATCAGAGGTACTGACCTTTATAGTTTTCTCTTTCTCTGTTATTCTTACCTGGTTTTGGTGTCACTGTAATGCTGGCCTTGTAAAGCAATTTGGGAAGTATTCCCTCTTTAATTTTTTGAAGATTTTGAAAATGACAGGTGTTATATATACTCAGATTGTTTGGTATAATCCACCCAAAAAACTGTCTGGTCCTGAAATTTTATACGAGATTTTTTTTTTTTTACTATTGTTTCAATTTTCTCACTAGTTATTATTCTATTTCAGTTTTTACATTTTGTTATAATTTAGTTTTAGAAATTATATAACTTAAAATATGTCCATGTTTTGTAGGTTTTCCAATGAGCTATCATATAAATGCTCATAGGAAACTCTTATGATCCTTGGAATTTCTGTGATCTGTTGTATTTTCTTCTACCTTTTTTTTTTATTTAAGAAAGGATTAATTAACAAAACCATAGGGTAGGAGGGGTACAACTCCACACAATTCCCACCACCCAATCTCCATATCCCACCCCCTCCCCTGATAGCTTTCCCATTCTCTATCCCTCTGGGAGCATGGACCCAGGGTCATTGTGGGTTGCAGAAGGTAGAAGGTCTGGCTTCTGTAATTGCTTCCCCACTGAACATGGGCATTGACTGGTCAGTCCATACTCCCAGTCTGATTCTCTCTTTCCCTAGTAGGGTGGATCTCTGGGGAAGCTGAGCTCCAGGACACATTGGTGGGGTCTTCAATCCAGGGAAGCCTGACCAGCATCCTGATGGCATCTGGAACCTGGTGGCTGAAAAGAAAGTTAACCTACGAAGCCAAACAAATTGTTGAGCAATCATGGACCCAAAGCTTGGAATAGAGAAGAAGTGTTAGGGAGGTACTCACTGCAAACTCTAGTGTACTTCTGCTTTCAGGTATATATTTTGCAGTAGTTTATAGATACGTGTGAAGATATGCTCTCTCACAGAAACTGGTGTATATCTAGGTTTTGGGACTTTGTTAGAAAGTGAACCACCTGAGATGAAATTAGAGTATACAATGAAAGGAAAGGTCTCACCTGAGTAATGAATCTGAAGGGTTGTCATTCCACATGTGAAGTCTCTGGACACAGTCTGAAGTGAAGCATGTTGAGGTGGCAATCGTTGCGTTGGTTAGGTTGTGATCGGCGGATGCAATATTATTTGATATGTATTGGGAGAGGCATACAGGAAAGTGGGCCCTATCCAAGGGTTCCAGGACTGGGGGAAGTAGAGGCTTTTTTTGCCTCCAGGTTATCGCTGGGGCTTGGTGCCTGCGCTATGAATCCACTGCTCCTGGAGGCCATTTTTTTCCATTTTTGTTGCCCTTATTGTTGTTATTGTTATTGTTGATATTGCTGTAGTTGGATAGAACAAAGAGAAATGGGGAAAGGAGGGGAAGACAGAGAGGGGGAGAGAAATATAGATACCTGCAGATCTGCTTCACCGCTTGTGAAGCGACCCCCACCATGCAGGTGGGGAGCCGAATCTCGAAATCAGCATGCTTGTGCTTTGCGTCATGTATGCCTAACCTGCTGCACTACCATCTGCTCTGCCCTTTCCCCCATTTTAAAAATTTAATAACAGTTGACAAGACCACAGGATAAGAGGGGTACAATTCCCACCACCAGAGTTCCGCATCCCATCCCCTCCACTGGAGGCTTTCCTGCTCTTTATCCCTCTGGGAGTAAGGACCCAGGTTCATTATGTGGTGCAAAATTTCTTCTGTTTCTGATTTTGAGTCTTTCCCTTTCTTTATAGTGAGTCTAGCTAAAGATTAATTAATTTTGCTTATGTCTTCAGAATAAGCTTTTAATCTTAATAATCCTATATATTGAATTTTTAACTACTATTTCATTTATTTCTATTCTGAATTTTATTCTTTCTTCTTCTTTTCTTTTTCCAGAGCACTGATCAGCTCTGGTTTATGGTGGTAGTGGGAACTGAACCTGGGACTTCGGAACCTCAGGCATAAGAGTCTGTTTGCATAACCATTATGCTATCTACCACCGCCCCTGAATTTTATTTCCTTCTACTAATATTGAGGTGTGTCTATTTTTGTTGTTGTTAGCTTAAATGTAAGCTTAGACAGTTTACTTGTGCTTTTTTTTTTTCATTTGCTTGCTTGCTTGTTTTGTGGAATAGGCTTCAATTTCTACAAATTTCCTTCTGACTACCACATCTGCTGCCTCTGAATGATTCTGATAAGTAACGTTCTCATTACCTCCAGGTACTATTTATTTTAAGTTTATTGAAAGCTCTCTAACATTTAAGTCCAATTACATAGTGATTAATCCTTTTAGTTTTCACAAGTATAGAAAACACAATCTGTCTTTCAATTCTGTACGTTCACCTTGGCAGGTACTCAGTTCTTTAGGAAGCATTCTCTTTTCCTTCTCAGTACTTTAAAGATGTCCTGACAATTTCTTCTAGCTTCTAAAATTTCTGCTAAAAAGTATACTGATAGCATGTGTCTATTCCCTAATACAGTACAGGACATTTTTCTCCTGTTATTTTTAAGATCTTCAACATATCTGCAATTTTTGTCAATTTTACTCTAATGTGAGTTACTCTGAATCGCTGTAATTTCTTCATATTTAGAGCTTTGGGGGCTTCCTGTAAGTGGGGTGTATACCTCCTTTTCTACTTCAGGGATGTTTGGAGCCATTGTTTTTTCAAATGATTTCTTTGGTTCATTTTCTCCCTCTCCACCATATAATATAGTATTCTTGATGTTGTCCCAGGAGTATCATGAGTTATCCTCACATTTTAAGTTTATCTTTCCATTTTACTGCTGTGTTGGAAAATTTCTACAATTATACCTTCCAACCTTTTTCTCTGCTCCTCTATTTCTTTCAGTCTGCTGTTAGATCTCTCTATTGTATCTTCTTTTAAATATATATTCCTTAACTCAAAAAATGTAGTATTGGTGTTTTATGTTTTGCCATTTATGCAAAATGAACTCATGATTCCTGGCATGTATCTACCTCTCTCTCTCTCTCTCTCTCTCTGTCTTATTTGATTAGAGATGAGGGTAAGACAGAGGACAAAGAGACTCTCATGCCTGAGGCCCCAAAGTTCAATCCTCCACACCACCATAAGCCAGAGTTGAGCAGTGCTCTGGGGAAAAAAAAGCTTTGCTCACTTTCCTTCACACTGCTCTTGATCCATACCATTTAATACTACATCTGCTGAGCTCAACCAAATCAATACAACAGGAAAACTTCCAACTGACAGGATGGAACAGGGAATTCTGGTGGTGGGAATTGCGTGGAATTGTACCCTTCTTATCCCACAGTCTTACTGATCATCATTAAATCAATACTTAAAAAGAACGATATAAAACAGGACAATCTGTTTAATAACCAGGAACCTAAAGGTAAGAATAGAGCAGATGAAACTTTGGGTTTTCATACTACAGTCAGTGCCACCTTTGACAGACATGTTTCACTTCGGACTGTGTCCAAAGATGCCAGACCTGTGATGTAAACTATGCAGCTCCATCACTCTGAGGAGAACTTTCCTAGCTCAGAAGATTCCTTAATTCCATTTCAGGTGATGCACTTTCTAACAAGGTTACAGAAATTAGAGATAGACCAGAAATTAGAGATAGAAATTAGAGATAGAGATAGACCGTGAGATAGGGCACATGTACACATGCATGCATGAGATAGGGACATATATACCATAAAATATACATAGCAAGTACTGCCTAGAAGGATCCTAGCTATGACCACAGAATGTGAGCTCAGACCTACAGAAATGAAGAGGTTACACAGGCTCCTATTCTGCTTTGTATCTTAATGCTTTGCAGCCACCAAGTTGCAGATGCTACCATGATGCCAGCCTGACTTCCCTCGGCACATGACCTCAGCAGTGTGTCCTGGAACCCCATCTCCCCAGAGCCCAACCCCACTAGGGAAAGTTAGAAACAGGCTGGAGGTAAGGATCAATTAGTCAATTTCTATGTCCAGTGGAGAAGCGATTACAGAAACCAGACCTCCCACTTTCTGCTCCCCATAAAGATCTTTGATATATACTCCCAGAGAGATAAAGAATAGGAACCTTCCAATGGAGGGGTTGGGATACGAAACCCTGGTGAGGAATTGTATGGAGTTATACCCCTCTTATTCCACAATCTTGTCAATCATTATTAAATCACTAATAAATTTTTTTTTCTTTTTTTTTCCTGATTCACCACCTGTGAAGAGACCCCCTTGCAGGTGGGGAGCCAGGGGCTCGAACCAGGATCTTTATGCTGGTCCTTGCGCTTCATGCCACCTGAGCTTAACCTGCTGCAGTACTACCTGACTCCCAAAATTTTTTAAAAGTGAAAAAAATCAAAAATAAAAAGAGAAATACCTGCAGCAATGTCTGTGAACTGCCTGTAAAGCTTCCCCCTTGCAAAAGGGGACTGGTGGCTTTACCCTGGGCACTTGCACATGGTAATCGCTATACTCAACTTGGTGCACCCCCACTCGACCCCTCTCTGTGTCTGTATCTGTGTTTTAATATTTTCTAGTTTATCTGTTTTCCTCCCACGTTTAGGTAACATCTTTATAACCATTACTTTGAACTCTTCATTGGGTATTTTGTGTATCGCCATATATCTAGTTCTTTTACTAGACTTTTATCTTTTTCTTTTTGAGACATGTTTTTTCTGTTGCCTTATTCTACTTTACTCTCCGTGTACATGTCCATGCATTAACTATCTGTACCACCTCTCCTGGTCTTAAAGGATTGGTTGCACAGGCAATGTACTGTGGCATTCTGTAATACTGTCCCTTCTGCTCCCCTGACAGGTGGGCAAGTTACATTGCCTGTTTATGCAGATATCAACTATGCAGAGCAGCACACTGTGACAGTATATGGCTCATCTTGGCTATGACATGATGGCTGAACTTGGCCAAGATACTCAACTTTGATATACTGAGTAGACAGTGCTGTGCACTCAGCCTAGCTTTAACCTGTAACCACAGCTTAATGGGTGAAAGGATCCTTCTGTTTCAGATGCACACAGTTTGCGCAATGAATTGGCCAGTGCCTGGGGTCCCAGGGAGAAGTACCTGGAGGTCCATTCCCTAAAAGCTGTAGTGCTAGATGAAGTTCTAATATACTTGTCAGCTACAGGGATGTGACATGTCTTTCAGGTGAGATGACATGTACTGCTACTTCACAAAGGTGAGCAGAGTTTAGAACTAAGTCTGACTATGTCTCCTAGATACCTATCAAGATGAGATGAGAAGTTGTGCCTTTGTGTTAAGGACTATACTGTTAAACATTGACCCCACCCCATAAAATAAATTAAAGAAGTAATTTTGCATTAAAGCAAAAGAGAGAAATGAAAGAGAGAGAGAGAAAAAAGGTAATGAAATGGAGCATGACAGTTCTGTATAGCAAGGTTGTGGGAGACTGTCAAGATGGTAACCAAAAGTGACCTGGAGGTGGTTCCTAAAGTGAAAGGCTCTCATCTAAGACTACTGTATCCTGCTAGATTGTCATTTGCCAGGGACCAGCCTCAGGGGGTTATTAGGGCATTTCTGAAGAAAAAGGGGAATCAGCGAGAATGAGGTGAGAGACATGTCACCTGCTTCAAGAGCAGGAGAGAGGCATCTCTGTTTACTTTCTGCAGAGCTTTATTTTTATACACCTTTTACCTGGATACAGTTGACATCATGCAAGATTATTTTTATTAACATCAACAAAAATAACCTCAAACATTATTATTATTATTCTAGGTATGGTTTTCTTAAAAGTTCCCTTGGTCTGGGACAACCTGACCTTCCCTTGAATTGACCATCTGTGTTTTAACCATCTCCCTGTTTTGACCATCTGTGTGAATCAACATTCCTTCTTGGAACTCAATCTAATAGCCTTTCTTCTTAACCCATTCTTGGATGGGTCTAACTAGATCATTTAGACCAAGTCTTTTATAATATCTAGTAAACTGTGTACCTAGAGAAATCTGCTGCTGTAAAGTAAGCACACACTATGAAGGCCCTTGTGCTGTGGGAAGAACCCATGGTTCTGGTTTGTATCTGAGTCCAGCCAATTGAGGAGCTACAGTGGTAACATCTTGTGGAGCAAATAGCTCTTCTTCTGTAAGCCTTTTAATGAGTGCTGCAACTTCTGCTTCTAGGCCATCTTTAGTCTTGCTTCTTTGTTGATTCTCTGCTTAGATGACCTAAGTGTGAGAGTGGGGTGTTGGGGAGTAGGACAGTAGCACAGCAGGTTAAGCGCACATGTCACAAAGCCAAAGCGCAAGGACTGGTGTAAGAATCCTGGTTCGAGCTCCCGGCACTCCACCTGTAGGGGAGTCGTTTCACAGGCAGTGAAACAAGTCTGCAGGTGTCTATCTTTCTCTCCCCCTCTCTGTCTTCCCATCCTCTCTCCATTTCTCTCTGTCCTATCTAACAGTGATGACATCAATAACAACAATAACTACAACAACAATAAAAAAGACAACAAGGGCAACAAAAGGGAAAATAAATAAATAAAATTTTTTAAAAGACTTTTAAAAAAACCCTTAAAAATAAAAATAAAAAATAGTGGGGTGTTGAAGTCTTCTACTATTACTGTGTTATTACTGATGTATTTTTATAGCTCTTTCAGTAAGTGTTTGATGTATTTAGATGGGCCCTCATTTGGGTACATAGATGTTAGTAATTGTGAAGTCTTCTTGATTGAGCTTCTGTTCACTATGTAATGTCCATGACTACCTTTTATTATTTTTTTTAAGTCTGTTGTTTCAGACATGAGAATAGCTAAGTCTATTGTTTCAAAGAGGAGAATAGCTGTTCCTGACTTTTTTTTTCTTTTTTATGGTCTATTAGTGTGTATGATAGTTTCCCACCCTTTCACTTTGGAGCTGTGGTTGTCTTGTTGAGTCAAGTGGGATTGTGCAAACAGCATGTGGTTGTGTTGTGTTTTCTGACCCATCTTCCTACTTGGTACATTTAATGGGTGAATTTAGGCCATTGACATTTATTGATATTATTGATTTAAGGTATTGCAGTTCATTATTCAACACGTTTTTGATTGTTCTGATATATGCAAAGTTTTTTGGTGGTGTGGTTAATGTTTTTTTGTTTGTTTGTTTGTTTGTTTTTAAATATTTATTATTTATTTATTCCCTTTTGTAGCCCTTGTCTTATTGTTGTAGTTATTATTGTTGTCGTTGTTGTTGGATAGGACAGAGAGAAATGGAGAGAGGAGGGGAAGACAGACAGGAGGAGAGAAAGATAGACACCTGCAGACCTGCTTCACCACCTGTGAAGCGACTCCCCTGCAGGTGGGGAGCCGAGGTTCGAACTGGGATCCTTATGCCGGTCCTTGTGCTTTGCGCCACCTACGCTTAACCCGCTGCGCTACAGCCCGACTCCCGGTGTGGTTAATGTTTATAGGAGGGCTTTTCGAACCACTTTCAGGGCAGGTTTGGTGATGGTTGCCTCCTTTAACTATTGCCTATCTGAGAAGATTTTTATCCTCCATCTAGTCTGACTAAAAGTCTAGCAAGATATATTATCTCTGGTTGAAACTCTTTTTCTTTTTTTTTTTTATTTCCAACTTCAGTATCACTTTATTGAGAAAATACTGATATATAGGACTATATTATTGTGGTCACAACTTGCATTTCCACATTTCTCCAAGAAATCTCAGTACATTTTCCCCTCAACCAAACTACTATCTTGTTCCATCATGGAGACTTGGTCTCCAACCTCCTCTGGGAGTGCTTCTTTCTTCCCACTTCTTCTTCTTCTTTTTTTTTTTTTTAATAAAGGATAAATTAACAAAACCATAGGGTAGGAGGGGTACAAATCTACACAATTCCCACCACCCAATCTCCATATCCCATCCCCTCAACTGATAGGTTTCCCATTCTCTATCCCTCTGGGAACATGGACCCAGGGTCATTGTGGGTTGTAGAAGATGGAAGGTCTGGCTTCTGTAATTGCTTCCCCGCTGAACATGGGCATTGACTGGTCAGTCCATACTCCCAGTCTGCCTCTCTCTTTCCCTAGTAAGGTGTGTCTCTGGGGAAGCGGAGCTCCAAGACACATTGGTGGGGTCTTCATTCCAGGGAAGCCTGGCCTGCATCCTGATTACAGCTGGAACCTGGTGACTGAAAAGAGAGTTAACATACAAAGCCAAACAAATTGTTGAGCAATCATGGACCCAAAGCTTGGAATAGTGGAGAGGAAGTTCAGGGGGATACTCACTGCTAACTCTAGTGTACTTCTGCTTTCAGGTATATATTTTGCAGTAGTTTATGGATGTGTGAACATATGCTCTCTCTCATAGAAACTGGTGTATATCTAGGTTTTGTATATCTAAGTGAACCACCTGAGATGGAATTAGAGTATACTATGAAAGGAAAGGTCTCACCCGAGTAATGAAGCTGAAGTGTTGTCATTCCACACCTGAAGTCTCTGAACACAGTCTGAAGTAAAGCATGTTGAGGTGACAATTGTTGTGTTGATTAGGTTGTGATGGGCAGATGTAATATTATTTGATATGGATTGGGAGAGACATATGGGAAAGTGGGCCCTATCCAAGGGTTCCAGGACTGGGGGAAGTAGAGGCTCTATAGTGGAGATGTGAGGTTCCTGCTGTCTTAGGGTTCAAAAAGACAATCGATAGTTAATGTTATCATCACAAATGTTATTTGGTAATTGGGTTAACTTTGAAAAGTCCTTTTGTTAGGGTTTGCTGTACAGTACCTAATATCTTGTATATAGCTGTGCTATTGGTGGCTTCTGATCTACTTGGTCTAGGCATTTGAGAGAGTCCGCATATCAAATACACAGCCTATATATTAAAAAGACTCAGTCTGTGTTTTAAAAACTTCGAGACATACAATTAATTTTCCCCCTCTCATATTAATTAACTAGTGATTTATATGACTACATTTTACTAGGAGTATACATAAACACCATTCCCACCACCAAAAGACTGTGAGCCATACCTCCCACCCACTCCCACCCCCCACTGGCCCAGGAAGCTGCATGTCTACCCCTCATCAAAGGGTTCTTACTTTGGTGCCCTACTTACAATTTGGTCAGGTCCTGCTTTTAGTTTCCCTTTCAGATCTTCTTCCTCAACTTCTGTTGATGAGTGGGATCATCCCATACTCATCTTTATCTTTCTGACTTAGCTCACTTAACAGAATTCCTTCTAGCTCTGTCCAAGATGGGTCAGAGAAGGTGGGTTCATTGTTCTTCATAGATGCATAGTATTCTATTTTGTATATATACCACAGCTTTCTCAGCCACTCATCTGTTGTTGGGCACCTGGGTTGCTTCCAGGTTTTAGCTATTATGAATTGTGCTGCTATGAACATAGGAGTACACACCTCTTTTTGGTTGGGTGTTATGGAGTCCTTGGGTATCACCCCAGGAGAGGAATTACTGGATGATATGGAAGGTCCATGTCTAGCCTTCTGAGAGTTTTCCAGATTGCTATCCACAGAGGATGTACCAAGTTACATTCCCACCAGCAATGCAAAAGGGTTCCTCTGTCCCCACAACCTCTCCAGCACTTGTTGCTTCTGTCCTTTTTGATGTATGCCATTCTTACAGGAGTGAGGTGGTATCTTAGTGTAGTCTTTATTTGCATTCTCTGACAATCAGTGACCTAGAGCAGTTTTTCATATGTTTGTTAGCCTTTTGGATCTCCTCTGAGGTGAATGTTTTGTTCATATCTTCTGCCCATTTTTGGATGAGGACATTTGCTTTTTTGGTGCTAAGTTTGCTGAGCTCTTTATATATTTTGGTGATTAGTTTCTTGTCTCATGTATGGCATATGAAGATCTTCTCCCATTCTGTGAGGGGTCTCTTTGTTTGTGTGATAGTTTCTTTGGATGTGCAGAAGCTTTTCAATTTGATGTAGTCCCATTGGTTTGTTTCTGCTTTAGTCTTCCTTGCAATTGGGTTTGATTCATCAAAGACGTCCTTGAGGTGTATGTGGGAAAGTGTTTTACCAATGTTTTCCTCTAAGTATTTGATTGTTTCTGGTCTGACATCGAGGTCTTTGATCCATTTGGAGTTTATTTTTGCTTCTGGTGAGATAAAGTGGTTCAATTTCATTCTTCTGCATGTTACAACCCAGTATTCCCAGCACCATTTATTGAAGAGAGCCTCCTTTTTCCATTTAATCCTTTGGGCCCCCTTATCAAAGATTAGATGCCCATAGGTGTGGGGATTTACTTCTGGGCTTTCAATTCTGTTCCACTGGTCTGTGTGCCTATTTTTTTCCAGTACCATGCTGTTTTGATGATGATGGTTTTATAATAGAGTTTAAGGTCTGAGAGTGTGATACCTCCATTTCTGTTTCTTTTCCTTAAGATGGTTTTGGCAATTCTAGGTGTTTTCAGGTTCCAGATAAATGATTGTAGTGTTTGTTCTATTCTCTTAAATAAGCTTGGTGGAACTTTGATGGGTATTGAATTAAATTTTTTTATGGCTCTTGGGAGAATATTCATTTTGATGATATTTATTCTTCCAATCCATGAGCATGGGATATCTTTCCATTTCTTGGTATCAGTTTCTATTTCCTTGAGTAGCGACTCATAGTTTTCAGTATGTAAGTCTTTCACTTCTTTGGTCAACTTTATTCCTAGGTATTTGATTGATTTTGCTGAAACCGTAAATTCGAGTGATTTCTGGATGTCTTATTCTTCAGATTTAGTGTTTGCATAAAGAAATACCACTGATTTTTGTACATTCACTTTGTAGCCTGATACCTTGCTATATTGCCTAATAACTTCCAGTAGTTTTCTGCTGGTTTATTTAGGCTTTTCTACGTATACTATCGTATCATCTGCAAATAGTGAGAGTTTGACTTCTTCCCTTCCAATCTGTATTCCTTTGATTCCTTTCTCTTGCCTGATTGCTATGGCAAGAACTTCCAATATTATGTTGAAGAGTAATGGTGACAGTGGACAGCCCTGTCTAGACCCTGATCTGAGGGGGAATACTTTCAGCTTCTGTCCATTGAGTATGATGTTGGCTGTAGGTTTGTGATATATAGACTCCACTATCTTGAGGAATTTCCCATCTATTCCCATTTTTTGTAGAGTTTTGAGCATGAATGGGTGTTGGATTTTGTCAAAGGCATTCTCTGCATCTATTGAGATAATCATGTGATTTTGGGCTTTGCTTTTATTGATGTGGTGAATGACATTGATTGACTTACAGATGTTGAACCAGCCTTGCATTCCTGGGATGAATCCCACTTGGTCGTGATGAACAATCTTTTTGATATGCTGCTGTATACGGTTGGCCAAGATCTTGTTGAGTATTTTGGCATCTATGTTCATCAGCGATATTGGTCTGTAGTTTTCCTTTTTTGTTCTGTCCCTATCAGCTTTTGGTATCAGGGTGATGTTGACTTCATAGAAGGTGGAAGGGAGTATTCCTGTTTCTTCAATCTTGTGGAAAAGCTTAAGAAGTATGGGTACTGTTTCCTGAAAGTTTTGTAGAATTCCTTTGTGAAGCCGTCTGGTCCAGGACTTTTGTTGTTGGGGAGATTCTTAATAACTGTTTCAATATCTTTGTCTGTGATTGGTGCATTTATATTTTGTAGTTCTTCTTGGTTCAGTTTTGGAATGGCATATGTTTCTAGGAATTGTTCCATTTCTTCCAGATTCTCTAGCTTGGTGGCGTATAGTTCTTCATAGAAGTTTTGCAGGATTCTCTGGATTTCTGTCGTGTCAGTTGTGATATCTCCTCCATCATTTACAATTCTATTAATTTGAGTCTTCTCTCTTTTTTGTTTGGTGAGTCTGGCTAGGGGTTTGTCAATTTTGTTTAATCTTTCAAAAAAACAACATTTGGCTTTGTTGATCTTTTGTATGGTTCTCTTATTTTTGATGTTGTTTATTTCTTCTCTAATTTTAGTGATTTCTGTCCTTCTGGTTGCTTTAGGGTTCCTTTGTTCCTCTTCCTCTAAGTCCTTGAGGTGTGCTGTAAGGTCTTTCATTTGAGCTTCTTCTTGGTGTTTAATATGTGATTGTATGGCTATAAGTTTCCCTCTCAGTACTGCTTTAGCTGTGTCCCAAATATTTTGATAGGTTGTGTCTTCATTTTCATTTGTTTCCAGGAACATTTGAATTTCCTGCTTGAGTGAATCTCTGACCCAGTGGTTCTTAAGGAGTATGTTGTTTAGTTTCCAAATTCTGTGACTTTTAATACTTTTCTGTTTGTTGTTATATGTTAGTTTTACTCCACTGTGGTCTGAGATGATACTTGGGATGATTTCAATGTTCTTGAATTTATTGATGCTGTCTTTGTGGCCTAACATGTGGTCTGTCCTTGAGTATGTGTTATGTGGATTTGAAAAGAAGATGTATTCCAGTTTTTTGGGGTGAAGGACTCTGAAAATGTCTAAGAGGGCTAGTCTGTCAATCTCTTCATTCAATTCTCTTGTATCTTTATTCGTTCTCTGTTTTGTTGATCTGTCTAAGTGTCAGAGTGGGGTATTGAAGTCTCCCACTATTATTGTATTACTATTGATGTATTTTTGAAACTCTTTCAGTAAGTGCTTGATTTATTTAGATGGTCCCTCATTGGGTGCATAGATATTAATAATTGTTAAGACTTCTTGGCTGATTGATCCTCTAATCAATATGCCTATCTTTTATTACTTTATTTAATTTAAAATCTATTGTGTCTGAGATGAGAATGGCTGTACCTGCCCTTTTTTGTGGTTATTAGCCTGTATGACAGTTTTCCATCCTTTCACTTTAATTCTGTGTTTATCTTGTTGTGACAGATGGGATTCTTGCAAGCAGCATATGGTTGGGTTATGTTTTCTGATCCATCCCCCCACTCTGTGCCTTTTGATGGGTGAGTTTAAGCCATTGACATTTATTGATATTATGGATTTAATGTATCATAGTGCCATTGTTCAAAATAATTTTTTGTTTGCTCTGATATATTGCAAGTATTATAGTGATGTTCTTGTTTATAAGAGGTCTTTTAGAACCTCTTTCAGGGACGGTTTGGTGATGTTTGCTTCCTTTAACTGTTGTTTGTCTAAGAAGGTTTTGATCCCTCCATCTAGTTTTAATGAAAGTCTAGCAGGATATATTATCCTTGGTTGAAATCCTTTTTCATCCAGGGCTCAATAGATATCTTGCCATTCTGTTCTGGCTTTTAGCGTTTGTGTGGAGAAGTCTGCTGATAGTCTTTTGAGTTTCCTTCTGTATGTGACTTTTAGTTGTTCTCTTGCATTCTTCAGGATCCTTTCTTTAGCCTTACTTTTTTCAGTTGTAACTATGATGTTTCTTAGTGTCGTCAGGTCTAGATTAAATCTGACTTTCTGGGCTTCTTGAACTTTGATGTATTTTCTATTGTGTAGGTAGGGCATAGAAGTTTTCTTCTATTATTTCCCCTAGGATGCTTTCTTCCCATTCTTCTCTTTCTTCCTCTAGTAAGACAATAATTCATATTTATTTCTTTTGAGGTAATCCCATATGTCTCGGTTGTTGTTTTTAGTGTCTATCATCCTCATTTACTTCTTTTAATTAGTTTTCTCTAATTCATCCTCATGTTGGCTGATTCTGTTTTCTGTTTCTAATATTCTGCTCTCCCTTCCCTCAGCTTCATTCTTTAGCCTGGCTATTTTTTTTATCTTGTTCTGTTACAGTATTAAAATATCTGCAAACTGGCCTTTTATCTCATTTACTTCATCTTACAGTTCTCTGATTACCTCAAGATAGTTCAAGTTTTTTTCCTGAGTTTCATTTGTTACTTCCCTATTTCTGATAGTACATCCTCCAAAGCTTTCCTCACTCCTGCAACTGAAGCATCCATTACAATTTGTATCCTTCCTTTATTCCTAGTTGCTTCAGGCTTGCTTGGAATTTTTCTAGGCCTCTGTTTATTGTCATAGTGGTTCTTTCTCATTTGACCATATTATTGGTGTCATTGTAGTGTATCCTGGTTATTGCTGTTCTGGTATGGTGTGGGGTGAACTCTAATCTGCTTGTTCCTATACAACTGAAGTCATCACATTGTGGTCTGACTCTTATTGTCTGTATCTGTTGTTCTAGTGTGATACTGCACACCTGGTTTAATGTTACAATACTCAAGGACCTAAGTTCACTACAGTCCCCACCTGCAGTGGTTAAGTAGAGTTGCTGGTATCTCTCTGTCTCTATCCCTCTTTATCACCCCCTTCCCTCTAGAATTCGAGCTTTCCCTATCCAATAAATAATTAAAGATAATAAAAAACATTTAAAGAAAGAAATAAAACAAAAAATGGGGGAAGAAAGCAATATCAACCAAATTAAAATACTCCCCACAAAAAGGAACACAACTAATTATCTTCAGCCAATGCTCCAACAACAACAAAATTAAATCTTGATCAAACCAGGAAGAAGGGGAAATATGTAACAAATAGCCAGCAATTCAGCTAAAGCTAGTCAACCAAGCAACCTCCCCCCCAAAAAAAAAAGACAAAGGAAGAACAAACAATAGCAATATCAAGTATACATCATAAATTCAAGAGATTGTGGGAAATAAGAAGGAACGAAGGCAAAAGAAAAAGAAAAAACTACAGTCAGCATCCTTCCACAAAATAAGTCACAAACAAGCACATTAAAAGCAGCAAATGCAAAGATCGTTCAAATCAAAGAGGCAGAAAAAAGAAAAGAAAAACGTGCTTCCACAACAAAAAGCACAACCATTTGCCAGTCAATATAACAGCTAATTTTGATCAAACCAAAGACAAGAAATAAACAAACAATGAAGAAAACCTAACAAACAGCCTACAGATTAGCTAAACCAAATCAACTACACAAAACACCCCCAAATCAATACGAAAACAATTACAAAAGCAACTGTCAACCATAAACTCAAGAGACAGAGGTATATAAGAAAATAGTTTAACTAAAACCAAACCAAATTCCTCCCACAGAAGAAATTGCAAACAACCTTCAATGTATATAAACAACCCTCAATGTATACAGCACTAAGAGACAAAGATTGATCCAGAATCTAACAGACTTGCAAATCTAACAGGTTTGCAAATCAACTGATCTGAAAACTCCAGCCTCCTTCTGAGCTGTGACAAAAGGTTCCACCTTACAATCTTGCTTAATGAATTTAACTCCACAGGAGAACCTCTTGGTCTATAGCTGGTTCTCTCACCTGGAATAATCCAGAGGTCTGATGTGCAGGTTAGTTTAGGAGGTCATGGTGCATAGGAACAAAAAACTCACTGCCATTTTCCTTTATCCTTTTTAGCAGCATTTTGCTCCCTTACAGATGGGTTATACTTTTCCATCATGGTTCCTCTTTGTCCTTTACTCTATAGTTTCTCTCCTACTGGCCTGGAAATCCGGCTCTCACTTGTAATTCCCAGGTGTAAAGCAGCTTTTTTTGCAGAGAGTATGCCAGGTATTGATTGCCCTCAAACCACCATCTTCACTAGCCCCATACATATTCTATTTCACCAATATTTACAAAATACATAAAGTACATATAGAGGGACTAAGAAGATGGGGGAGGTAAGAAAGGACTCCCAGAAACATAGATGAACATCTAAAGCCCTATATGGGGGTGGTGGGACTTTACTATCTAGTTTTCAGGGAAGGATACACTCTGAAAATCCATTTGAAATTTCGGACAGATAAGTCAGAGGGTGTGATTATGAATTCTGAGAATCACATCATCTAGTTCAAATCATAAGTCTACCACTAAAAAAATATAGACAAAACACACATTTTCTATTACTTGTTTTTCTTGACAGTAATGCAGACTTAAGTTAAATAAAAATAATTAATATATGTAAAAATGCTTTGCCTTAGTGTTGTCTCTCATATAATGTAAGTCCTGCATCTCTTTTCCATGATATGACCTATGAATTATTGATGATACTTAGGACTTCTGAAAGTATTTATATGACTTTTTAGTAACACCCCTGGTCATAAGGATGTGGATCTCATTTAAAAGTACAAATAATATATATTATCGTTAAAACCAGATTCAGATTCAATAAGCCGGATATGCTGAGGAGAATGCAAGAGTGTAAGAGAAAAGAAAATCAGGTAACAGATCACATCTCTTCCAACTTCAAATCAAACTTTCCAAACCAATTGTTAACATTATGCTTTGAATTCTGACTTAACAGACAGTGAGCAACTTTTGCCTCTTAATGTTTTGGTTAAAAAAATTAATCGTAAATTCTAGTTTAATTTCCAAAGATTTCCTTTGCCTCCATCCTCAAATTTTCTGCATTAATTAAAATTTTCTTCAAAAACACAGGCTGTCTAAGCACCTTTCATTTAATGTAAAAATGTGTCTCCCTTTCATCCTTGATAACTATCAATAAGATCCTTTAATGTATGAGTCCCAGTGAAATGCCATACATTTTGCTCTTGCAAGTTTTGTCAAGCATGTAGAAGCATTGTTGGTAGCAGCTGGACAAAAGTTTCTTTGGTGGTAGCTGAAGTGAATGAAGGTCTTTGATTGAGCATCAGTGCCCCAAATTGTGATTTTTTATGGAAATATTCAAAGGAAGAATTCATGAACTGGAGGACTGATGAGATAGAAAAGCAGGGCATGTTCAAATGTAGATGAGATCAGTAATCACTAGTAAATGCTGATGCAAGAAGCTGGGGGTGGAACTAAGCTAGAAATTAATTCTTTGCTTACTTTAAATATTCATTTCAACACTTGCTTTATATGTTCTGTTTAGGAATCCTCTTTAGTTAAACTAACCTGCAATAATTGGCAAGTGGAATAATTGATAGGAAAAGTAAAACAAGTGAATGGTTTATGGCTATCATTATCATCAGAGTAGTAGATGTATTAGCTGTTCTCTGGAACAGGAGAATAAAACTAGTCTCAGAGATGAAAAAGATATATAGCTCCACTTAAGGATTCCTTACATAAAGTTATACCAGAAAAGAAAGTAAAGAACTGGGAGTCGGGCAGTGGCGCAGCAGGTTAAGTTCACGTGACGCAAAGCACAAGTACCGGCTTAAGGATCCAGGTTCGAGCCCCTGGCTCCCCACCTGCAGGGAAGTTGCTTCACAAGCGGTGAAGCAGGTCTGTAGGTGTCTATCTTTCTCTCCCCCTCTCTGTCTTCCTCTCCTCTCTCCATTTCTCTCTGTCTTATCCAACAACAATAACATCAATAACCACAACAATGTTAAACAACAAGGGCAACAAAAGGGAAAATAAATAAATATTTTAAAAAACTTAAAAAAAAATAAAGTAAAGGAGTAGAAAGAGCTTCCAGGGGAGTAAGTGAAATGGAACAGATGGGAAAAATAGTAAGAAACAAATGTAAAAAGCAAGTTAGCACTTCAGAATGAAGCAGGCTAATATTGGTTTGCCTTTAACAGAAAGCAATGGTCTGTTACAAGACAGAATGGTTTCTGTTAGGGAGGCCAAAATGGGTTTCTCTTCATTCCCTTAAAAAAATATATAGATGTATTTATGAGAAAGGGAAGGTGGATCCTGGTGCAATGATTGAGCACACGAGATACAATGCACAAGGACCCGAGTTCAAGCCCCAGTTCCCACGTGCAGGGGGGATGATTTGTGAGTGTTGAAACAGTGCTGTAGGTGTCTCTCTCTCCCTATAATTCCCCCTTCCTCTCAATTTCTGGCTCTCTGTATCCAATAAATAAATAAAGATAAAATTTAAGAGAGAGAGAACAGAGGGAAGAGAGCTAGAGCATCACTCTTGCACTTTTGAAACCAGGGATTAAACACAGGACCTCATACTTGATGGTCAGTACTTTATCCACTATGCCACTTCCCTGGCTTCTGTTATTACCTTTTAAAGTTTGCCATCCCTCTCCCAGTAGCTGACACTTGAAAAAAATGGAAAACTAAAAATCCAAGTTAATATTCAAAATTCTTCACAAGGAGAATAGAATTTAGTCCTCAGATGTACTGGATTCTAGGTGTGTGTGTGTGTGTGTGTGTGTGTGTGTGTGTGTGTGTGTGTGTGTGTGTGTGTGTGTGTGTGTGACCATGCACAGGTCTAATAATGTGAGAAGAATTATAATGATCAGAAATCCTCAGGCACCACTGTTTCTTCATCCCTTACTAAAGCCTTTTACTTTGGTATTGAGAAATAGACAGGTGAGGAAATAGAACTAATAACTTATTGGTCCCTGTTATCATGTTCCCTTCTTGTCATTGTTCCTCTGGGAATAATTGTCCTAATGATCTTCATACAATGTAAGCTGGACCTCTTATAAACCCCAGTGTACAAATACTAGCAAAGCTCTGTGGAACTTCTCTAGCACATAACCCTGTTGACTGGGAATCCTGGTGTCATCTCAACCTCTTCCTGACTTGAAGACTCAACTCCCTCCTTTTTCTGCATATATCATACTAGATACCCATTTGACTTGTAAGAACACATAAAGGATATCTGAAACCCTGCCTGAGATTCTTCCATGTGACTTGGTCAGTTGCCTATAATTATTTCATTGTTAGTAGGTGTTCAGGCTTTACAGTGTTGCCATGCATATAAATCTTGCACTCTTGCCAAAATTCAGCCTCTTTGGATCACAGAGACGTAGAAATCAAAACTGTTTCCTCCTCATTACAAGACATTGGGGGTGGGGGGAGCAAGGGGGTGTCATTCACTAAGTAGGTCATCAGTAGGATAATGAGGTACCAAACTATTCCTCCATCATCCCAAATCTTTATGAAATATTTTCCAGAGGTTGACCTTACTTCTTGAGCATACTCACTGTCACTCCTTACTATTCCAGGACCTGCAGTTGTCTTCCTGAATGTCTCCCATTCTTCTGTTCTTTCAGTGGAGGGGAAGAAGTGGGGAGCACATGTATCATAATAGGATTAGTTCTATAACATATGTATGCAGTCCTGACATCTGTATTCTAATCCAAAGTGGCAGGCATCACTTTCTCCACTGGGTTGAAGAAACATGGTATCAGTACCCCATTTACAGTGAGACACAGTCTATGAAGAAACCACCCCACCCTGCCTCATGTTCTTTGGACTTAAGTGTTGAGACACAGTGTAAAATCTGTTCCTGATCTTGAGAGATCTCTCATGTGGCAGCTCCTCAGGTTAATAGTACATTTCAATGCAACTCCACCACCTATTAGGAGCATGTCAATATTGTTTACTAGATGCTTTTAGTGAATACTGAGGTTCACTGCTATATACTGTATCACTGCTCTGAAACCTGATCTACAAATTAGAAACCCCTGGAGAGTTTTTGTGAAGTCCTGATTTCCTGACCTTTCCCAAACCAGTTAGATCAGCATCTCTGCAAGTAGAACCAAGAGCAAACAGATTTCTTTTAGGTTCTCTTGGTGCTAAAGCATATAACTCACACATCAATAAAGATTATTTCTTAAAATCTCCTTGGGCAATTCCATGTTTCAATGACTTTTATACTCAGTTGAAATAATGGAAAGAAATATTAGTGTCATCATAAGAAACACAATGGTGTGCCAGGCCTAAAATGAATATGCCCTCAAGTATGAATGACGTTTCTTGGGCTTAGAAACCTGTTTTAAAGTCTATGTTCTCAGAAAAAAGATTAAAAAAAGATACCATTTATAAGCACCAGAATTGTTTCACAATGCATAATACTAATTTAGAATAAATAAAATAATTGAAATTTGAAAGTAGTACTTTATCTAACAAGGAAAAAAAAAGTTTCACTTGGGACTGAAATCAACTGGTGAAAACAAGCAAGTTACACAGGCTCCTGTGCTGAATATGGACCCAAGATCAAATAAATGGGGTTTACAGTTAACAATATTTATATACTTTTCCCATACTAAGGAGCTACTATCTGCCCTCGTCCAGCTTTCTAGTCCTAAGTCCAACTCTGACACCGTCTCCCCAGACAAGACCTTTAGCCCACCTGCGTGTTAGCTGTCCAGCTCAGGAAAAAATTGAAAGTCATGGGTACCTTGGAATATAGCTAAAATAGGCTTCCTAGTTTTTTCCAAAATGGAGACCCCAAATCTCCTTTGCTATATTCTTACCTTTAGGTTCCTGATTATTAAACAATTTGTTCCATTTTATATCTTAATGCTTTTCAGCCACCAAGTTGCTGAAGCTACCATGACACCAACCTGACTTCCCTGGGCAGACAACCTAACCAATGTGTCCTGGAGCCCCACCTCCCTAAAGACATGCCCAACTAGGGAAAGATAGAAACAGGCTGGGGGTATGGATTGACCTGCCAAGACCCATGTCCAGTGAAATATTTTCTTCTAAACAAATATTTACTTTTGTGACTAAAATATTACTAAATTTACTACAACTACCTATATTATTGTTTATTGTCAACAAGGTTTAAACCATTCTCCCAAACTTACTTTCTGAAACATTGGATATTTTAGAGCAAAGAAGAATACTTTTTCCACTTATGTCATTCGAAGGAAGGAAATGCTTGACCATGTATTTTAGGCATAGATCACAGAATTCAAGAAACTCTGTTTTAGAAAAATCACTGCCATTTCATCCCATCTCTTCCCATCATGTCTTCAGAATTAAATTACTTATGCTTCATTTAGCTCTCAAAATACATTATCATAAGGCAATTCTGAAGACCTTGGAACTTTCATTTTGTTTGGAGAGAGACTGAGTACAAAGTCACATTAATTAAATCTGAAGCTCTTCTATCAATTAGTTGGTTTTTTCTCTAAAATTATAAACAACTGTTAGACTTTAAAAGGTCATCTTTTTGTTGTCAAATAGTCAATACTCAACCTAGGAGGAGTTCTAAGATTGTTGATTATATCTTTCCAATTATACCACATTTCAAAAATGAAATTATATCAATTATAACTTGACCAGAATGAAATAAAGTTTCAAATCTATACATTTTATAGATACCTTATATCTTAATAAAAATAAAGTCAGTATACCATGCTTGAAATATATAGTTTGTTATTAATTTTACAAAGTATTTTCAGTAAATGTTAAGTTGTAGAAAAGAGATTAAACATTTCTTATAAAGAATATTCTGAAATAATTCATTCATGTTATGTCTCCCCAATGGGGAAATTTTAGAACTATGGCCAAATAAATGTTTTATTTAATTATCCAGTGTCAGAATAAAAAAAGTAAAATTAAATGAGTTATTAGAAGAAAACATAAAAGAAAAATCCATGGCATTGGACTTGGCAATGATTTCTTGGACTTGATGACAGCATTGCAGGTAACAAAAGCTGAAGTAGATGAATGTAATATTTTTAAAATTTATTTTCTGCATCCCACAGTGACCCTGGGTCATACTCCCAGTGGGATAAAGAATAGGAAAGCTATCAAAAGAAGGCATGGGATACGAAGTTCTGATGGTAGAAATTGTGTAGAGTTGTACCCCTCTTAACTTATGATTTTGTCAATGTTTCCTTTTTATAAAGAAAAAAGAAAAAATATTAGGATCATTTAGTGATGACTTAAACTTTTGTTTCTTCTTCTACATTACTACCAACAGAAACAAAGTCAGTCAGTCAGGTTGTTTGTACAGAGCATGTCATGACAGAAGCTTAGTCTTAAAGAGAAAAGGTGGGGAGATCATCAGTCAGTTCAGAGCCACCAAGGTGCTTGTCAACTAAACACAAGCTGAGAAATGGGTGTTGATGTGTGATCTTCACATCCTTAGGTAATGTCTTTTAAAGTATGTCAGGATAAATGAGAATATAACATGCTAAACCTTTTGCTTCATTTTTCTAAAACATTGTTTTTTATGTATGCTTGCTGTGTTGTGCATGTGTATTGGTTCTCCTGCTAAGTATGAGTGTTAGTGTTACCCTTATATTTTGCTTATAAAAGTCATAGTCATTTTTTTACCTCTCTTTCCCACAAATTTACACACAGAATACCAAATGAAGAAACTACAGAGAACTTCAGTATGACCTTAAAAATAAGCAAATTTCTGTTCAGATAGATATCTTGCCTATATTGAATATATACTTATTAGCAGTGATTCATACTCACGAACAAATTGCTGTTCATTATTGTTCTGTCATCTTTTAATGAACTAGTGAAATTGTATATGATTTTACCAGAATTCTATATTATTTTTGTGATACATTAAGACCCAGTACATCTGTGGGTTGGATAGAATTTTATACTGAATCTTTTCTTTTTTAAGACTTACTAGCATTTCATAATTCAGGAACAGAGTGAGAGAGACTGAGAGAAGCCAGAGAATCCCCTCGCACATACATCATACTGAAGATTGAATCTGGGGCTGCCAGCATTGCAAGTCCTACATTTTACCACTGAACAACTTCCCAATAACAGTATATTGATATATGGTCATACACACACACACACACTGGTATTTTATTCACTTTTAAAGTTGAAGTCAATTCTGAGCACAACATGGATGAATGTTAAGTGTATCATTCTAAGTGAAATAACCCAGTCACAAAAGAGCAAATTCAGTATGTTTCTGCTTACATGAGATACCCAGCTTATTTCTGATTATTCCAGAATAATCAAAATCATGAAAATGGAAAGTTGAATGGTAGTTACCAAGAACTAGAGGGAGAAGAGACTGTTCAGTTATATTTTAATAGGGGATAGATTTCTGTTTTGTGAGATGAATTCTACGGATCATTTGCACAACAGTGCAGATATCACTTATAGGTGGAATTTAAGAAACAAGAACAGAAAAGGAAAATGCGAGTTAAAACTTGGACTGGGTTTGGTGTATCGCAGCAAAGCAAAGGGTTCTGGGGAAGGAGAGAATGTGACAGGATGAAGGGACACTGGGGTCCTAGGGTGTTTGTAGGAATCGATCAAGGAGAGGTGGGAGGTCATGCATATATGTTAAAGACTACACTGTAAACCATTAACTCCCAACAAAACCTAATAAAAATAATGATAATACTAATTACTTTGGGATGGGATGAAAAAAATAAGGTAATGTGATAAATTTTATACCAAAGAAGTAACTAGACATAGATTTTTAAATTATTTATAAAAAGGAAACATTGACAAAACCATAGGATAAGAAGGGTACAACTCCACACAATTTCCACCACCAGAACTCTGTATCCCATTCCATCCCCAATAGCTTTCCTATTCTTTAACCTCTCTGAGAGTAAGGACCCAAAGTCATTGTGGGATGCAGAAGGTGGAAGATCTGGCTTCTGTAATTGCTTCCCCACTGAATATGGGTGTTGACTAGTCAATCCATAATCCCAGCCTGCCTCTCTCTTTCCCTAGTGGGGTGGGGCTCTAGGGAAGCAGAGCTCCAGGACACATTGGTGGTGTTGTCTGTCCAGGGAAATCTGGTTGGCATCATGCTAGCATCTGGAATCTGGTGGCTGAAAAGAGAGTTAACATACAAAGCAAAACAAAGTGTTGACCAATCATAAACCTAAAGGCTATAATAGTGCAGATGAAGAGTTGGGGGGGGGTAGTCTATTTTGTAGATAGCTAGTAGGCATATTTTAGTTATATGCCAAAGGGCCTGTGGCTATACTAGTTTTTTTTTTCTTTTTCTTTTTTTTTTTTTTTTTTTTTTGCCCCCTGAGCCTGAAATCTGATATGCAGGTGGATCCTAATTATTGTCTGGGAAGATGATATCATGGCTGGAAAAGGAACAGAAAGCTGGATCAGGGAAGAGAGCAGCTCCCAAATTTGGGAAGGGTGTATAAATATTGTTGACTGTTAGCCCCATCGATCTGATGTGGTCTGGGACCCATATTCAACTTAGGAGCCTATGTGACCTCTGCATCCCTGTAGATCTACACATAGATTTATGATATAAATTGTCAGAAAGATTTTAGCAAATGCAAGATTTTTTTTTAATCCATGAAAGAAGAAAAAAAAGGTAGATACTTGTAGTCAACTAAAAGATGTAAAAATGAGAAAACACCCTCCAGTGTATACTATCTTTTCTTCACTAAAGGAAGAGTCTGTTCCTGTATTGAGACATTAGAAAGGGTGCTATTAGGAGAGTCAGCTAATCACAGCCAAAGTATTGTGAAGATTAACAGTACTAAAAGGAGGCTTCTGAACTACCCCATTGAAAAAAAAATTTTTTAAGTGAATTTCTTTACAACAAATATTTGGGCACCTGGGTGAGCACAAACATTCCCATGCACTGATATTAGAAAATGAGCTATAGTTTTCTGAAGACTGGTCCAAAAAACAAGATCATATATTTTGCAGTAGCAAAGCATAAAAACAGACATATTTCTAGGACCTTTCAACCCAGTTCTAAACTCCATGCCATTTGAACTAAGAGTAACTAAAAGGAAACACTTCCATTTGGAAAATAAAACTAAAACTTTAAACAAACAGAACTTTAAAGAACAGCCATACGAATGCATTTTTAATGCTATGTCAAATCTCAAATGAAAAATGAGTTAGATAATAGAAAAGGTCTAAAAATTCCTAACTGTACTTCTGGTAGAGATATTTTGTAACAGGGATAATATATATCCAGAAAGAACAATTATGATTTTCATAGGGAACCAGAGAGCATAAGATGACGCCAGATTCTAAGTTAGGATGATTACTTAAACCAGAGCAGGACAGACCTGTCCATTTGAAAGAGTAATATATGCTAAGACAGCTGTTTTGGTATGACTATGTACGCAAGAGACAGAATGAAGCAAATTCGGCTTCCAGAGCAGGGCCAAGACCCTATGCAGATTTCATCGTTACTGATTATCAAAGTAAGAGAGAAACTCAACATCAGATTTGGAGACATCCAGAAAACTGTTAGTAAAAAGGAGCACTTGCAGAGAAAATATATGTAACTTGAGTTGAGGCTGCAAACCAAAATCCCATTGTACTAAAAACGACAATCAAGAAATCAGTCACTTGAAAACTGAGTTTATATCAAAGAAAGTTAAAAACTTGGCAATCTGAACTTAATATTTAAGGTTACTCTAAGGAATAAATATGTAACTACATGCATGAAAACTTTTAATGCAGCGTAATTTGTAGCAGGAAAGAGTTACTAGGAAATTCAATAATTTGGGGTGAATAATAAAAAATTTTATGTGGAATGCAGAAAGCTATGAAGTCACTTGAAAATACTATACTAGAACATGTTTAATATAATCAGGATTAATACTGAGTGAAACACAGAAAAAATTAAATGGAAATGTAGAAGATATATAATTGTGTGTATTAAAAGCCAAACACCAAGACTTCCGAAGGCAGAGCTACGAGCAGCAGCAGATCTCTTTGCTTCCTCTCCTCTCCTCTCCCAGATCAACTAGGAATACCAAAGGATACCACCCAATGTTGTTTTTGCCGGGCTATGTTGTTTTTTCCGGGCTGGCTTCATGGGCTGGTAACAGACGACCAGGGACTCATGGTTGAGCTGTAGGCAGTATCTCTTTATTCTTGCAGGATGCAGCACAATCTAAGCTGAGCTAAGCTAAACTAAACTAAAGGTACCATAAAACTCACAATGCTGTCTTTATATATACTTGCCAAGTAGGGTGGAAACAGCATCCTGTTTCCATAGAAAACAGGATGAGGGTAGAGAGAAAAGTGACTGGTGAAAATCAGAGTGTGACAAGGAGAGGATCAGGGTGTGACAAGGAGAGGGGGTGGAGCAGGTGAGAATTCTACCACTAAACCACCAATGCCCTGGAGGGAAGGTGGTGCTTGTTAACAGAGGTTATGTAAATAGAATAGTGTTAAGCAGGGGGGATTTAAACCAAATGAGACAGAAGGGGTTTTTAAAGGCAGAATTAGAAGATACCAACAACCCAAGACCCAAGCAAGACAGGACTAGAATGACCACAGGAACCCACTAAATCACCAGTGAGTACAAACATGTGTGGCTGGTGACAGAGAGGAGCCTAGGGAGAGATTAAGTGGCTGGTAACAGTCCAAAAGTTTATCAGTTGAGACACAATCTCCAGTCTGCTCCACCAACAAGGGGACAGCTGAAGGGAGGAGAGGACTCCCCAGAGACTCACCAAGTGCAACTCTGAGTTTCCATTGCTACTGCCCTCAGAATCTGGAGCAGAGGTGGGGAGGCCTGGTTAGATATCTGTCCCCTGGTGTCACTCCCTGCTGCCCCTACTTGTCCCTTCCTGTTTTGTTATATCATTTAGGTTTATGCCCAAAAGGTTTCTGCCCCATGATAGTCTTTTACAGACTTTGTACATCTTATGCAATTACTAGATAGAAAGATAGAAAAGATGTAGAGATATTGTGAAGAGATGGTTGAGCAGGCTGTGCTTAAACCTATGAGTTGAGTCTCTCCAGGTAAGTCTCTCTCTCTAAAGAGGGGTTGAGCACAGGAGGACGCATAAATCTCACAAGGTTCGCAGCCATTTAAGCCTTCCCTCCTCCACAGAAAGTCCTACATCTTCCCACCTGAGCATGGCATTCCTCTAAAACATTTAAGCCTGCTCCATTCCATTTTTCTTTACTGTGTCCATTTAGATATAAAGGGATAGGAGGAGATGTTGCTGAGGAGTTATTCTGATGCAGTCTCCGCCCCCAGGTTTCACTACGCCGCGCGAAACCCTAGCATTGCCCCCTTCAACCAATCCTGGCCCTACACGTCACCCCTGGTTGTCGCCCAATAAAAAGCCCCCTCACCCCCCCCCCCTCTGGGCTCTCAGCTCTCCCTCTCTGAGGTCTCGCTCCCTGCTCTCCCCCTGTGGTTGGCCATTGCCGGCTGGCTCCACGTGGTCTGAACCAAACCCCCCCCCATCCTATAATAAATATTTGTGTATCCCTTTGCCCTGGACGTCCGCTCTCTTCTCCGCGGTGCAGCCCGACACCAGACCACCACAACAACACTGTGCTGACACTAGGAGACAGAGAACTAACCAGGAAATTCAGGAGAACACCTATACCTCAGTGGCATAGCTGAGGGGCTGTGAAAGTCTCTTTGCATAGCCACTGGATTATCTCTGCCCCTCCCTGCTTTATCTCTTGCTCAGGAATCAGTGATTAAGCTAAGAAGCCTATTGATAGTTGAAAAGCCCTCAGGTTCCCATAGCCTACAGGGAAGAAAAAAAAAAAAAGAGGCTTTTAATCCACTGAGCTCCAACTCAGGGATTAAAATACTATTGAAACAACTGTTAACTTCCACCACTGTGAACACTTTAATTAACTTACTTAGACACAAGTCAATCCAGGCAATAGTGATCAATAATTTGAAAAGTACTGAGAGAGGGAACTCATAACATAATATATAAAATGGTTAAAACAACAAAAAGAAATATTGGAGAAATGAACCAGGACAAAAGTCCAGCTAAAAGTCCCCCAGAGGGTGAAGCACAAAATAATGCGTTCAACATCCAAACACTAGCTAAGGAAATAATCACAGGAGTGAGTAAAGAATTTGAAAAAATTGTAACCAGAAATACAGGAATAACAAATGAGACTATGGAAGAAAATACTAATTATCTCACAGTTATTAGAGAGCTGAAAGCTGAAATCGCTGAGCTAAGAATGCAACTAGCTGAACAAGCTAAAACAGTATAAGAACAGGGCAACAAAATAGATGAACTCCAGAAAACAATAGAGGGCAGAGAGAATAGAATGAATGAGGCTGAAGACAGAATTAGCATGACTGAGGACAAATTAGAGACAACTAAAAAAGAAGTAAGAGATCTCAAAAAGAGATTAAGAGATGCTGAAAACAACAACAGAGTCCTATGGGGATGACTTCAAAAGAAACAATATACACATTATTGGCATACCAGCGGAAGAAAGAGAAGGAGATTAGTAACAGTCCAAAAATGTGGAAGCTCAACAGTACACTTCTTAACAACTTCTGGGTCAAAGAGGAAATAAAGAAAGAAATCAAAATGTTTCAAGACTTCAATGAAAATGAAGACACAAGCTATCAAAATATTTGGGACAAAGCTAAGGCAGTACTAAGAGGGAAGTTCATAGCTATACAAGCACACATTAGGAAACAAGAAAAAGCACAAATAAACAGCCTGATTGCATTTCTTAAAGACCTAGAAGAACAAAGGAACCCTAAAGCAACCAGAAGGAGGGAAATCACTAAAGTTAGGGTGGAGATAAAGCAACCAGAAGGAGGGAAATCACTAAAGTTAGGGCAGAAATAAATAACATTGAGAATAAGAAAACCATACAAAAGATCAACGAAAGTAAATGTTGGTTCTTCGAAAGAGTGTACAAAATCGACAAACCTTTAGCCAGACTCACAAAACAAAAAAAAGAAAAAGACCCAAGTAAATCGGATACTAAAGAAAAAGGAGTTATCACAACAGACACTGCAAAAATTCAACATATCATGTGGGGCTTCTATGAACAACTATATGCCACCAAGCTAAAGAACCTGGAAGAAATGGACGATTGCCTGGATACATACCAACTTCCAAAACTAAGTAAAGAGGAAGTAGATAACATGAACAGGCCCATTACAGCTAATGAAATTGAAACAGTTATCAAACATCTCCCCAAAAATAAAAGTCTTGGACCAGATTGTTTGGCTTTACAAATGAATTCTACAAAACTTTCAAAGAAGAACTAATACCTCTACTTTTAAAAGTCTTCCAGAAGACTGAGGAAACTGGAATACTCCCTGCCAGCTTCTATGAAGCCAGCATCACTCTGATACCAAAAGCAGACAGGGACACAACCAAAAAAGAAAACTACAGACCAATATCTCTGATGAACATAGATGCGAAAATATTGAACAAAATTCTAGCCAACCGGCTACAGCAGTATATCAAAAAGATTGTTTATCATGACCAAGTGGGGTTTATCCCAGGCATGCAAGCTTGGTTTAATATACGTAAATCAATCAACATGATCCACCACATCAACAAAAGCAAGGCCAAAAACCACATGGTCATATCAATAGATGCAGAGAAAGCCTTTGACAAAATACAACATCCCTTTATGATCAAAACACTACAAAAAGATGGAAAATTCCTGAAGATAGTGGAGTCTATATATAGCAAACCTACAGCCAACATCATACTCAATGGTGAAAAACTGGAAGCATTTCCACTCAGATCAGGTACTAGACAGGGCTGCCCACTATCACCATTACCATTCAACATAGTATTGGAAGTTCATGCCATAGCAATCAGGCAGGAGCAAGGAATTAAAGGGATACAGATTGGAAGAGAAGAAGTCAAACTCTCCTTATTTGCATATGACATGATAGTATACATGGAAAAACCTAAGGAATCCAGCAAGAAGCTTTTGGAAATCATCAGGAAATACAGTAAGGTGTCAGGCTATAAAATTAACATTCAAAAGTCAGTGGCATTCCTCTATGCAAACACTAAGTTAGAAGAAATTGAAATCCAGAAATCAATTCCTTTTACTATAGCAACAAAAACAATCAAATATCTAGGAGTAAATCTAACCAAAGAAGTGAAAGACTTG